>NW_027506866.1:2317500-2640000 GCF_052324685.1 Brachyhypopomus gauderio | reverse complement strand
TAGATTGTAAATGAAAGGAGCTCCTGCAGATGTGAAGATTCTCTGTGGGACATGGCACCATATGATGCATGACACTTTGCTTGTAATACATCAACTGTCAATCTTTGTTCATGCCCCTTTCCTTTACTGCTGAGAAAGACCAATCACACATTACTTCCTTATAGTGCACCAGCAGTTTATCCATGGACTTAGTAATAGACTCCATAAAACTTTTTAAAGAGATTCTCTGACAAGATAATACTTCATAAAATTCAGAATTCTATAAACTTCTCAAAGATAATGGCAAAATGATGGGAGATTAGGATGAAAAACTGGTAGGAGGTTCAATAGTAATAACTGTCATTGCTAAATCTGTCATTGACCTCAGACACAGTCCACATAACCTTTCAAAATGAAATGAACAGGTCTGCGGTTTGTTAATTCCAAGTTTCATGCAGGTGCTATTTGTGTTTCCTTGCTGGCGACCAAGTGACTAGAGGCTGGAAGGATAACTTTAAATGACCCACTCTGATGTTCTCTGAGAATCAAAAAGTGTATAGTATGAGAAGTGTATAGTATGAGAAGTGTATAGTATGAGAAGTGTATAGTATGCTCTAGGATAAAGTGTATACAGTGTAAACTACTGGTGCTTTTTTATACCTATGCTTTCTTTGTTTTGATAGAGGATTGCGGGATAATTATGTTGAGCAATGTTCATTCAGCAAGGACTTTCCCTGTGCTTTCCCTTTAGTTCCCCCTCTCTCCCTCTCTCTCTCTCTCTCTCTCTCTCTCTCTCATGTCTCTATTCCTCTGTAAATCTCCTCTCCCAGCTGTTGGCTGAGCTGGACTGGTCCTCCCCTGTCAGTTACAGCCTCCTATATGTTGTGGGAGGGACAGATGTTATGGTGCAGGTTCACACAGCATTTGAATTAATTTACCTTTCAGAGAAACTCCAGTTGGAGAAACTGAAGGTAACAAAACAAAGAAAACAATATGAGTATGAACCTCACTTGCTTGCTAAATATCTTGATCCTACATTCACCATCAGGATTATGCATGTGGTACTTTACCTTTTCAAGTTGGATAGTGCTGGACCAGACTCACAGCCGTGAATGAAGTATGGCTGCTTATGGTACGCGATTATTGGCAAGTCTGATGATGTTGCAGGATACCTGGGGCAGAGTTGAAGTGGACCTGGAGCTCAGGTGATCGTGAAGGTGAAAGAGGCCTCCATGCAGACATGCTCAAAACACCCACAAATAAGAATGTCTCCTGAGTACAAAGGTGGACAAGCATTGGCTGGAGAATCTTCTCCTCATTAGGAACAATTAGGTCTCACAGGGTATTGATGTGAGACCAGGGTATTGGTGTGAGACCAGGGTATTGTTGTGAGACCAGGGTATTGGTGTCTCTGTGATGCAGGTGTTGGGGGTGTTTAGGTGAATGGTTGGATTCTGACTGCTTATCAACTTATGATGGTGAACAGCCAGTCCAAGATCAGTTAAAACGATTTTAAAGTGAAAGAGCTGTTTTAACAAGTTTCACAAGCTATTTTGAAAGAGCAAATAGAAATATGGCAACGTCTTCAAAGAATCAGTGAAAAAACAGTGGTCTACATCACAGAGGTGTCATCATTAAGGGGAGCCAGCTAGAAACCTGCCACCACTCTCAAAGACCAGTGAGAGGTTTAAACAATGATCACTGTCCTTGTGTCGGTGGAGGTATATGGTGTGCTCATGTACTTGCAGACATTACATCAGACTCATAATTCCACCCGCAAATAGCAGTCAAAAATGTTCTAAACTCCTCTGTTATGATTGTGCTTCAGTGACATGGTTAAACTTTGGATAATTTCTCGATAACACAAATACATAAAACAATTAAACTTTCTTGGAGAATTCCTGTCAGCCAATCACAAATACTATCTAACAGTAGTGCAAAAAACATGGACTTCAGACAAATGTTGAAATATTCTCTTTGGACCAAGGCCCAAATTGCCACCATTCCAGTAAGGCCTTCCTAATTTGTATCTTTAAAAACTCAGATGTTTCTAGTCGAGACCAACACATAAGTTAGCAGTCCTCCATTCGAGGGCTAGTGTTATTTCAGGTGTGCTTTTAGGCTCAGACATCTGTCTTCTGTTTGTGACGGCCATGTATGTATGTAAGCTTATGTAAGGCAGTGTGAGAGCGTAACTGCCCAGCCCCTTTCCACTGGATATTACAGAGCACGGCTTTACACTAGACCCACCCTTCTCTAAGAGGCTTATGTGTGGGGGTGGGGGTGAGGGGGTGAGCATACTCAAAAAACTGTATTCAGAACTTAACTGCATATGTGATACAGCTGCATGGCCCTAAACCTGCATTTGAGTACTGAGGCGTGTGTCTTAACCTGTGTCCTAAATAAGAAGTGTTGTATTGCTATGTATTTGCTACAAACTGAATTTAAAACTAAAAGGAATAAGAATGTTTGTAACTTTAGTAATAATTTAACTTAAAAAACTATGGTATCTAAACTTATTTATATGTTGTTGGTCATTTGACCATCTACATCCTTCTACTCTTCATACAGAACAGTTCTCAGCTTGGCCTGTAGCACTGATATAACCCTAACCCTAACACTGATATAACCCTAACCCTAGCACTGATATAACCCTAACCCTAGCACTGATATAACCCTAACCCTAGCTGTATTCATTTCAACATAAAGAGCCTCTCTTTATGCAGAGATTTGGAGCCCTGATAGAAATGCACAGTCCATCTGATATCCAGAGAGTGTCCAGGTATCTTTCTTATACTGCTACACACACACACACACACACACACACACACACACACATCCTCAAGATGTTTGTGGAAACACAATAATTAGACACATTATGTAAGAGACACAGCCTGGTACTTAAAACAATTTTTTATTGAAAATATAAGCAAATATAATAAATGTGAATTTTTATTATATTTATGATAAATGTGATTTTAAATTAGGTATGAGTTTAAATGCTTATTATTTATTTAATTAAAACCGCAGCAGTACGAAGACCTGACTATCAGAAGAAGAGGGGATGTGTGGAGCAGGTTCAGAGTTCGTAGGTGACGCTGGAGTAACGCTGAGGGTAACAGATGCCAGCCTGGTTTAAAAGCCTCGACAGCCTGGGGAGAGCTACACGCTCATCGCTCACTCCGCTCACTCGTCTCCTTCAGCGTATTGTTTTGTGTCATTTTCGCGCTAGTTTTCATCAGAACGTGACGGAGGGAAAAATGGGATTTTAAATCGGTAGAAAATCTTGTTTAGCCCAACTCAAAGAAGTTGGTCTTCCGTCCCGGGACCAAGCGGATTAAGAGGATAACGTATGGATATACCTCAGTCGTTATTCTGTATCCCTGTGTTGGTATTACAAGCAGTTTACTAACGGAAAGCAAACCGATTTAATCGGTATGCCACCCAAGAAAAAGGTAAATAGTTTCTTTTTGTGTTGTGTTGTTTGTATAGTCAGTGATGAGGTAGATAAAGCCATCTGTTGCGTTCAGTGGTAATCCATGTCAGCCTGAGCTGCTCTCATACTGAGACGCAGTATTTGGGCTCCCCTGTCTTTCAACGTCTCGGTTGTAGGTCGGGCAATTTCTTCCATTTCATAGAGCAACAGTGAATCTAGAAAATGATTAGGATGAACAATTTTGCCACTGGCTTTAGTTCTTAACACCTTCTACAGACTTGATTATACATATAATTATTTTAAGTAAGTGATTGTTCTACCTTTTTAAAGTGTTGGAATTCCCAGCCTCTACTTCCCAAGTATATTATTTTTTCTATACAAGACAAGTACTATTGCTATTATGACCAAGACTCTGCAGGAGGTGCCGGTTACTAAGAATAGCAAATGCCTCACAGGACCTGTTTGGAGAAGGAATCAATGCCTGATGTCACAGCTTAATGCTAATAATATTAATGAAGCAATGAAGTTCTAGGAGTTTGCATTTTTTTTCTATTTCTGTTTAAATCCTGGATTGACACATTCCATCTTAATCTCTTTATAGAAAAGCAATAATGAGTGAGACAGGAAGGAGATTTCTCCCAGTGTAGCTCAGTCATGTTCCCTTTACTCTACTTTTAATGTTTTTCAGAGTACACTCAACAGTCTTATCAGAATGCCTTACAATGAAATATGTATACATTAAATATTTTAATTTGTCAGAGCATCAAGTGTGTATTATATACTGGCAATACTGAAGAGTTTATCACGTAAGCAGGAGCTTCTACTGTTTGTAGTTATGTAGATAAAACCATTATGTATAGTATAAATGTTTTTGCAATAATATAACTGAGGTAATGACACAAGTTACAAATTCTACATAATTTAAAATGAATATAGTGATTATGGTTTCGAATACCAGTAGTAATATTAGTATTTTGTATTGGAACTTAAAAAAAAAATTATATTTGACTATATGGGCGACATTCCAAGATTAGTCTTAAATATATTCGTGAGTTTTTTTAGGTACAGTGATGTAAGCTGCTTTTGCTGTTTGGCCGCATATGATGTAAGACACAAATGAGAGCGTCCCAGCAATAAGCTCTTTCCTGTAGGCAATGTGGCCTTGTTGTCGACATTATTTTTGTCACAGTTACAATTATTCTTGGTGGTCTTAGAGTTAATGAACTGAAAATAATGTATATGTTTCAAATAGAATTGGTGGTGCTGTGACAGAGGGGGGTAGGGAGGGAGTGAATTGTGCTGACAACTGAAGATGTGATCCAGGTTTCCATCTGTGATTCACTGAACACCTTGTGCCCCTGCAGCACAGGGGGGAGTTGGACAACTAGCTTTCCCAGTACCTTGTGACCATTGTGACTTAACTATTTCATGAGAACAACAATAACAACATTACACAACAACTAATACTACTACTTATTATTACTATTATTGTTGTTTTATTTGTATCCCACATTTTGTATCCCAGATAACTGTAGAACGTTAAAATTTAGCATTTAATACATTTAAAGCAATTTTAGCAACATCATGCAGAAAGCCCTGTTCTACAATCTGTATACATTAACACAATTCATACTGGAATGGTAAAGGACATAACATTTTTGTTTTATATAGTGATTTTTACAATGTCACAAAATCAGTTCACACATTTTCTTCGTAATCTATACTAAAGTTTGCAGAGGAAGCTTTTTTGCAACAAAGCACTAGGTTTAATCACTGACACGCTGTTCCAATTAATTGTATTTTATTCAATACATTATTTTTTTCTCAGTGTTCTGTTATTGCTGTAGTTACATCAGAGACTTCTTTCCTTTTGTTTGTCATGTATTTTGTTTGTCAAAATCATTGCTGTGTATAACACAGCCCAAGAGAAACAATACATGGTTAGCATGTGACAGAAAAAGTAGACCATGCACACAAGTTTGTGACAACGTAGTTTTTACATTGTAAAAAAAAAAAAAAGAAATGAAATGTGCCATATTTTGTCAATTGTGATTTTTACACCCCAATCGAAATTTGTCCTCCGCTTTTAACCCATCTGTGCAGTCAGAACACACACACACACTAGTGATTACTAGGGGGCTGTGGATCACACGTGCCCAGAGCGGTGGGCAGCCCTAGCCCGGCGCCCGGGGAGCAGTTGGGGTTAGGTGCCTTGCTCAAGGACACCTCAGTCATGGCCTGTCTGGGAATCGAACCCACGACCCTCCGGTCACAAGTCCAGTTCCCTAACCGCCAGGCCATGACTGCCCCTGTCATGTACTCATGTACTCATTCTTACTAATGTGATGGAAAATGTGCAACTATTGGTTGCAACTGCACAGTTTTTCAGTGTGAAACAGTGGTGGACGAAGTACACCATTTATGTACTTGAGTAAAAGTACAGTTACATTGTATTGAATATTACTCAAGTAAAAGTAAAAGTATTCACCTCAATTTTTTACTTGAGTAGAAGTACAAAAGTATCTGCCTTCAAAAATACTTAAGTATTAAAAGTAAAAACCTTTTTTTTCTTAGCGTCACATCAAAACCCCTAGGCCTACTCGATCAACAGGTGAACAGGAAACAGTGCCTTACATTTGCCTAGCAAACACAAAACACTCAAAACTAGCCTATATTATCCTCACAACATTAATTTCCAAACTTTATCCATATTAATAATTCACACTAGAAAGGTAGACAAGTAGACAAACCGTTTAATATGAAAACAAAATTCACCACCAAACAGAACAATAATTTTGAACCGGCCACTTCAGTCCAGCTTGGGGGACTTTTTCTGAGGTTCTGTTGTCCACCACATGGCGGGACAGGGAAGCTAGAAGCTCTAGCACCTAGAACTAGAACTGTGTGCAGCCCAACCAACTGAACTCATAATATTAAACTTGGCCGAATAATTAATAATAATTAATATAATAATAATAATTTTAATAATTTTGCTTTGCTTCGCTCATATTTACTTGCCTTCACCTCCCTCATAGGAATTAATTGCGAAGTCCACTTCGCTTGGCCAAATTTCCATGTATGTGTCCCCGGCTTTAACGTGGGACTAGGGATGCAAATGATTAATCGACTTTCGATTAATTGTCGATTAAGATGTTACTCGATCAAAATGTATTAATCACGATTAAGCGTTAGAGAGCGCTCCTGTAGTAACTTGAACAGAGTGTAAGAACGAGAGGTGAACATGTGTCGCGAAAGACCAGAGTGGAAAACAAAATGAAGCGGGCGAAAAGACGTGCGGGGTGGGACCATTTTGAAGCGGGTTCGGGAAACGAGGCAGAAACTGCGTAATCCAGAAAATCCCGAGGAGGGAAACTTTATTTTCCACGCAACTCAAACAATAGCACTGTTCTCTTCCCCTCCCCTGGCGCACACAGGCGCCGTGCCTGTCTGTTAGGGAACTCGCTGCGAGGAGTAGTAGTCTAGTAGTCGCTACAATTTCAACATTGTTAATTTAGGCTAAGAAGTCAAATGTTCTCTGTGTAATGCGCTATTGAAGTACAACAGTTCCACTAGCTCACTCAATTATCATTTGAACACCGTGCATGCAGCTGTCCTGCATATCACCAGTGCACCTGGTCAACCTAAAATCACAGCTACACTGGGAAGGCGAGCGTTTTCGAAGCTCGCTATGAAAAATGAAGAGTGAGCTAAAACAAAGCTAGCTACCACTACTGCTGTAGCCCTTACAACAGATTGTTGGACGACTCTAACAACATAAAGTTACATTACCGTGACGTGCCACTACACTGACGAGAACTGGCAGCTAAAATCTGCAGTGCTGATTACGACGAACATGTCGGATAGACACACCGCTGACAGTTTAACTGACAAGCTCAATGATGTTGTGGAGACTTGGGCACTCGCCGGTCGCGTTACAGCGTGTGTTCACGACAACGCTAAAAACATTGTCCAAGCATAGGCTCAATAATATTCTGTTTGGCTCTCTATTTAATTTCTTCTTTACATTTTTTTTTTTTACATTTTTTAAAATGTCTAATGTTTCAAATGCAAGAACGGAGCCAGTCCTTAATTTATTCCTTTTTTAAATGAAAGAATGCATTTTGTTATACCATAAAAAATTCCTAATGCATAATTACTTGAGCAATATATCATATAATACAATATAATTATCATAATATAATATATACTTTTTGACCAAAGTGCACTGCTCAAAAAAATAAAGGGAACACTTAAACAACACAATTTAACTCCAAGTCATCCACACTTCGTGTTCAGATAGGAAACAACACTGATTGTGAATCAATTTCAACTGCTCTTGTGCAAATGGGTAGAAATGAGAGATTTTCAACTGATTTCAAAGATTTTTATTAATTGAGATCTAGGATGTGTTATTTTAGTGTTCCCTTAATTTTTTTGAGCAGTATATTTAGCTAATATTTTTTAAAGCCCTATTGAAACACTGAAATTCTGGTGGAAAACGCCGCTTATCGATTAATCGAAAGTCGATCGATAAGATCAATCAACTAACGATTAATGAATTAATCGATAATTTGCATCCCTACGTGGGACACATACACACTGTTTTCTGTTGCAGCCATGTCAGATCCTCAGCCATTTAGCGTACAAGTCTTAATCTCTTACTGAGCGCTGATTGGTTATAGTCTGTTACATACGGACCTTTCGATATTTTATTAAGCGTTGATTTAAAAATAAAAAAGGAACGAGATATTTCTGTAAATGTAACGAAGTGAAAAGTAGAAAGTTTCGCTTTGAAATGTAGTGAAGTAAAAGTATAAAGTCTTACCAAATAAAAGTACTTGAGTAAAGTACAGATACATGGAAATGTTACTTAAGTACAGTAACGAATTACATTTACTTCGTTACTGTCCACCACTGGTGTGAAATAATGACAAGGCCCACAATTTATGTTTATGTATGAAGATCACATACACACACACACACACACACATTAGTGGTGGGACTTTAACACGTTAATTTCGATTAATTGATTACAGGGAAAATAACTAACTAAAAAAAGTAACGCATTTTAACGCATTTAACGCATGAGACACTTTTGCACTGTGGAATGTTTCTCAGTGCACGAGTTCCAGGTGTACAGATTATATGGACGCACAATAAGATGATACACTGGTGGATGGGACATTTAAATATAAGAAACTTCCAGATGGAAGTGTAACCAGGTGTTTATTTTTAAAATTATTTTTATTTTAATTCTTCTACATTCAAAGATGGTAGCTTGTCTCTTTAAGTGTAGTGCAGCCGTATGTTGAGAGGCAGGTCGTAAAAGGGTTTTTGGCACTTAATTACAACTGTGTGGTATGTATGTACTTGCCTCACTTTCTGCTATCGCAGATGAAGCACGGGAAAGCACGTTCTGTGCCTTGAGTATTGTGCTGGTTGCGTATTATCGCCCTATAAGCAAAGAGTGTCTCCAGTGTGAGTCTTTTCATGCTTATGACAGGATTGTTTCGGACTGAAGAGACATCATCTGGGTTTCTACACAAGAGATCTGAGTTCGTCGATTGCCATCCTGCGCGTGGAGTAAGACCTCTTACTCCACCATATTTCTTTTACTTCACAGAGGACCTGCATAACAATTTTTGTGGGGTACCCCTTTATTATTATTATTATTATTATTATTATTATTGAGGTATCAATCAATCACATTTTATTTATATATTTATTTTATTTTATTTGTTGTCACAAAGCAGCTTTACAAGTGTCTGAGTCCAAGCCCCCAAGTGAGCAAGCCAAGGGTGACAGTGGCAAGGAAAAACTCCCTAAGAGCATGAGGAAGAAACATTGAGAGGAACCAAGACACAGGGGGGGAACCCATTCTCCTCTGGCCGACGCTGGTCACCATGCCAATGACAACAATTTAGACAGAAGAACAATTTAGACATGTAAGGGATAATGTCCATTTTGGTGTAGGCATATCCGGTTAGGCAGGAGGTGGCTGGCCCAGGATAGATCTCTGGAAAAGGCTTGTCTCTCCTTATCTCAGTGTTCCTCAAGAAAATAAAAACTAAAACTAAAAAAGGCAGAACCAGAAGGTAACATAGGCTTGGGGGCATTCTGAGACAATGGCATCCATCCACTGCACCATCAACAAACTTGAGTGACCACGAGCAGTGACAGGACGACAGCACCAGCGCCCCAGTCTACCATAAAACCCTTCGTCTATGAACCCCTGGATCTGTACCTGGTCAATAAAAGAATTTTAAAATCAATACGGTATTTAACTGGGAGCCAATGCAGGGCTGATAGGACTGGTCTAATATGATAAAATTTTCTAGTTCTAGTCAGAACTCTGGCTGTGGCATTTAGAACTATTTGAAATTTATTTAGATTCCTAATTTTGGAACTGTTTTGTAGCAGGGTAATATTAGAACTGCATGGATATATACATACTGACAATTTCTTTTGTAAACTGTAAGATGTATTCTTTCAGCTGGTTGTATAATGTGTAGTTGGAGCACTTTCTTGCCCAGAAATCTAATTCTGAGCTTAGGGTAATATGTTGTTACCCAGACCCACAAAGTAAACATTTCTCCACCAAATTGGGTTTGAAATATATTTATTTTCAATCTGCCCGGGTTACAGAAGTACAAACAAAAATAGTGTTATTTGCACTTTATACAGGAATGAGTTCGCTTAACACAGGAGCACTTCCACCCTTCGTTACCACCTTAACGCAAAACATGTTGGGGCTAACACGCATGGTAGTAATGATAACTTGGCATGCTAAATGTATTCCTAGTACAGTGTCGCCAGTCAACACTCGACTACATGTCGGGGTTCAAATTAAGAAACAAAATGTCAAAGTCCACGTCAGACAAATTGACCAATTCAGTGGCGAGATGGATTGCAGTGGACTGTAGACGGCTCTCTTACAAGAAGCGCTGTAAATTGCATCAGCTGATGCAAGTTATGAACTGCCGTCCAGAAAGACAATGTCGAAGAAAATCCAGCAGCTGTATGATGAGGAAAGGGAAGTAAAACAGGTTATTGTGAAGAGCGCCACAAATGTGGCTCTGACTGGGGATCACTGGACCTCTGTTAGCAACAAGAATTATCTTGGTGTGACAGCTCATATTATAGATGATTAATGGAAGATCCAGTTATTTGCTTTGAGCCACTTCTAGGCACTTTGGAGATGCCTGTGGCAGAGGCCTGGGAAATTAAAGAAAAAGTATACCATCTAAAATGGTATTAAAAACATGTTCTGATTTACTTCAGTTCTTCTCATTCTTCCAATATCCTGAGCAAAACTCCCAAAATTAAACAACATTTTTGGTCAGAATTTCCAGTGTTCTGAAAACTGTTTGCTCTGTTTTCTGCACTCATCTATTGGTCTGGGGTGGGTTTCCCGAAACGTTCGTAACTCTAAGTACTTCGTAACCTCGTACTTACGAATATTCTTAAATTTACGAGTGTTTCCCGAAACTCTTCGTAACTTACGTCGTTCTTATAGTTGTTCGTAAGTTAAGAATCTCCGGACCCATTCGTAACTCACTAAGTACTTCTTAACTCGAAGCTCTCGTGCAGTCCTACTTCAAAAATGCAGTCAACAGCGTTTCAGACTCAAAATTAATGTATTCTTTGCAAAGAAATGGATACAAGTTGGCCTATTAAGCTTGTTTTAATTTAACCAATAAAATGGATTGATTAATCGGTAGCACATATAAGTAACTTGGATTAAGGCTAGCAATTGTGCTTGTGTGATGAACATAGCAGCTCTTCAGAGTACTGGCTTTGAATAGAAGACATAATTTAAGAAGACGACATAATCCACGAAGCCATGTAATTCGCCTGAATACAGAATTTTGCCCATAGCTCCATGCCACAGTCTGTTCTGCAGACTGTTGGTGATGCCTACGGACTAAGCAAAGCTGACATAAATGTGTGCATGCTGTTACTAAAGCATTGCTTCGCCATGCAGCAAAAAGATATATATATATAAAAGATATATATATATATATATATATATATATATATATATATATATATATACTAGCTGACAGTGGGTATCCACTCTGAAGCTTGTATCAAATCCCCTGGTGTCCTTTCAGTAACTGTGGGGCCCATTATCCCCAGTGCCTTCTCCTCCTCATCAGTGAAGGCACTTGTGGACATTTGACCTCCACCAGTCTTAGCCCTCTCCTTTCTGAGTCCTGCCCCCTTATTTTTGACTTGACTAGTTTTTTTTTGTTTTTTTCTGAATTTGATGAACTTCCTCGAGTTATTGAAAATAGTAGGCTATACTTTTGTTTTTGGCTCAGTTCACTCGACAAAGTTTCATTATCTCTGCTTGTTTGCCATGGTTTTGAATAACGTGTGAAAGGTTAATTGTGTGCCCTATTTATAGCCTTGATAAAAGCCTACGATCGGTCAGAATTGCAAAGGTAATAATATGTTCTACTCATTTTTTCCTTATACTTGAAATGTCAACACTTATTAGTTGTTAGTTTTTATGATTGTCATTTTGCCAATGATGCTTTTGCCGCGTAATTATGAAAAAATGTATGTAAATCGGTGGTTCAATTTTCGACTAGCAGAGATTTTCCAGTGCAGCTGCAGAGGCGGAGTCAACTAAGAACTACTTAGAACTCGTTCGTAAATTTGGAGACTACGAAGGCTTTTGGGAAACACTCGTAAATTTGGCGTTCTTAAAGTTACGTCGTTCTTAAAGATGTTCGTAACTTTCTAAGATCGTTCGTTATCGGGAAACCCACCCCTGTGTAGTAGACTGGTGGAAAAATAAACAAGATGTTGAAGTTTATGATTATGTTCATTGATTCATTCATCATTCAAACTTAAATTAATATTTATCATGTTAAATACTGAAATGCAATTAAAATGCGATTAATTTCTGTCACGCTACGGTCCCCGAACCCTTCCTTTGGGGCGTGTGTTAATGTTGTCTGCGTCTATTCGTCTGCGTCTGTGTACCTCCATGTGTGTGGGTGCATCTTGTCATTATCCGTCTCACCTGTGGCTCGTCTCGTCATCACGTGGGGTTGATGTGGTCTGTCTATTTAATGTGCGTTCGCGCAGTGTCTTGTGCTCGTCGTTGTCTAATGTTTGAGTCTGCACGTTGTGTGTGCATGTTTTCTGTGCGCTAAACAAAGCGCTATATACGTAATAATAAACGTGACGTTGGATTTAAAGAAGGATTCTGTGTCTCGTCCGTCTGCCGCCTCCCGCGTCACAGAACGACGAGCCGTCTGAGACACCACAAATATGCCAGGCTACGCCACCCGGCCAAAGAGGGGCCAGCGCCCCAGCAAGCGGCGACATACTCCTGCCCAACACCGTGCGACCACCGTAACTCCCAACCTTATGGAGCAGGACCCTTTATGCAGCATCATGCTGCTCCGGGCTCGGGAGGCCAGCACTGGGGAACTGGCGGAGTATTTCCACCAGACCGCGGTGCGGATGTGGAGGGAGCGACACCCCTCTCCCACCAGAGACCTCTCGCCCCTGAGGGTCGGCTCCCTCGAACTCTGCTCCACAGAGAAGACCCCTGAGAGCGAGTTCGAGGGGGAGGAATCGGAGGGCGAGGAGGAAGAGGACGATCAGGCTCCCTCGGTTTGTTCCGCCTCCACCGTGGACTACGGCGAGGAGGAGGATTACCCTCCCTCCGTTTGCTACGCCCCCACAGTGGATTATGGTGGGGGAGAGGGGAATGAGGAGGACTACCCACCGTCTGAGTGCTCCGCTCCTGCCGTGGGCTACGGCGAGGAGGAGGAGGAGGAGGACGACGATTACCCTCCATTCGAGTGCAACGCACCTGCCGTGGGCTACGGTGAGGAAGAGGAGGAGGAAGACGATGATTACCCTCCGTCAGAACGCTCCTCCCCCGCCGTGGGCTACGATGAGGAGGTGGAGGAGTTTGAGTCGGAGGAGGAAGGCAGTCCGCCTCCCTCTGAGTGTTCCGCTGGGACTGTAAAGGGGAGGTGGACACCAGAGACGGTCCCATCCTCCGATCGTTACGGAGGAGAGATGATGGACTGCTCCTGGGGTGGCAGCCCGGAGCAGTCCATGGAGTGGGACCAAGGAGAAGAGGAGGAGGAGATGGAGACCGCAGGGGATCTCCCAGGCGGTCCGCTCGGGGCGTCTACCGGTCGCGCAGCACCCGGCACGTTCGCCGGTCGCGCAGCACCCGGCACGTTCGCCGGTCACGCAGCACCCGGCACGTCCGCCGGTCGCGCAGCACCCGGCACGTCCGCCGGTCGCGCAGCACCCGGCACGTCCGCCGGTCGCGCAGCACCCGGCACGTCCGCCGGTCGCGCAGCACCCGGCACGTCCGCCGGTCGCGCAGCACCCGGCACGTCCGCCGGTCGCGCAGCACCCGGCAAGTCCGCCGGTCGCGCAGCACCCGGCAAGTCCACCGGTCGCGCTGCACCCAGCGGAGGGTCCGCAGCAAGGACCGGAGGAGGACCGTCCGCTGCAGCACCGGCAGCTCCCGATCTTTCTCCCCTTGTCGCTCTACTCCTGGCGCGTAGTCTGGCGCCTGTTTCACGTTTGTGTATGCCAGTGATCGTAAGTCTTCCCATTTGTGTGCCTAACCCGTTTTCCCTTTCGTTCCACTATGTGTAAGTGTACCTGTGTGTGTGTTTGTGAATGTCCCGTTAAATGTGTCTAACGTGTTTTCCCCCGTCTTCCCAGGGAGGGTGTTCTAGACTGTGCGTGGCGGACTCTCCGCCGAGGGCGGTCATCTCCCAGACGCAGGACTGGGCGCTTCAGATCCGCCCATCGATGTGGGTTCGGGGCACTCAGTCCTGTTGGCACCCCGGGACGGGTAGTGCCCTTGGTGGGGGCGTCTGTCACGCTACGGTCCCCGAACCCTTCCTTTGGGGCGTGTGTTAATGTTGTCTGCGTCTATTCGTCTGCGTCTGTGTACCTCCATGTGTGTGGGTGCGTCTTGTCATTATCCGTCTCACCTGTGGCTCGTCTCGTCATCACGTGGGGTTGATGTGGTCTGTCTATTTAATGTGCGTTCGCGCAGTGTTTTGTGCTCGTCGTTGTCTAATGTTTGAGTCTGCACGTTGTGTGTGCATGTTTTCTGTGCGCTAAACAAAGCGCTATATACGTAATAATAAACGTGACGTTGGATTTAAAGAAGGATTCTGTGTCTCGTCCGTCTGCCGCCTCCCGCGTCACAATTTCGATAAATTAATTACAAATTTCTAATTAATTCGATAAATTTTTTTAATCGCATCCCACCCCTAATATATATCCGTAGGGTTCAATATGACGTTGGTCCACCCTCTGCAGCTAGAACAGCTTCAACTCTTCTGGTAAGGCTGTCCACAAGGTTTAGGAGTGTGTTTATGGGGGTTTTTGACCATTCTTCCAGAAGTGCATTTGTGAGGTCACATACTGATGTGGGACGAGAAGGCCTGGCTCTCAGTCTCCACTCTAATCCCAAAGGAGTTCTCTTGGGTTGAGGTCAGGACTCTGTGCAGGCCAGTCAAGTTCATCCACATCAAACTCTGCCATCCATGTCTTTATGGACCTTGCTTTGTGCACTGGTGCACAGTCATGTTGGAAGAGGAAGGGGTCAGCTCCAAACTGTTCCCACAAAGTTGGGAGCATGGAATTGGTATGCTGAAGCATTCAGAGTTCCTTTCACTGGAACTAAGGGGCTACGTCCACCTCCTGAAAACACACACATATGTATGTTCTGTTTCTCTGGAAACTGTGTATATACACAAATTATATATATGTAAAATATATATATGGGTGGTTGACATGACATGGCTTTTTTTTTTGTCCAAAGTGTCTTAAATTATAGAAAAATATGTAAAAAAAAACTGGTGATATTGTTCAGAAAGTGCTGTTTTATATGGATTTACAGAGCATTCATGGGATTAACATTCCATTTTTTCACAATTTTCAGCCAAACTAGAAAAAGCTCATATGGCGTGACTGTCCCAAGCACATTTCACAAAGTTAGATTTTGAATTAAAACAAGAAAATTAATTAATTTTCTGTTTACTCAATAATATATTGATAACCCAGATGTCTACCTTTGAGTCTGCTTGGCTAAAGGTTCAGGCATAACACTTTGAAGCCACCCTTAACTAAAACATTTTGTCACAAAAATGGATGTGCGACACCATATTCCTTTTTTTAAACGGGCAATTGTTTGGAGACCTTTGAAGGGTGGGGGTTTTCTTGTCACACCATATGATCATTTTGCCACACTATATGATAAAAACTGTGCAGGAATACATAAATAATGGTCCTGATACATTTTTATAGTTAATAGTTTATAGAATATTTTATACTTTTAACATTTTGATAATATATCATTATATTATTCACATTTAATATCTACACCAACTCAATTTGTTGAATTCCTGCTATCCCATTTTCAAGCTAAATCCATGTCAAACTGCATCATTTTGTCACTCAAATGTTTCCCTTTATTTAGTTTGAGGCAGATTTTATTAGATGACGAGAGATGGCACACTTTTAACAGATTTTAATGATACAATATCAATGTTCTTCAACAATTTTGTGATTTTTGCTGTAACTAAAAATTATTTCAGTCACCTGTCAAACCAAGTTTGGTTGTTTGGTTGTTTGATGATTCATCATATGACGTGACACCATGTAATTTGGTGTGGACATTCAGAATTTTGAAAAAAATTCAGGCTTTTTGATAATTAATCATAAACTCAACAATGTGGCTGATGGGGAATAGTGTCAGCAATATTTACATGAATTTTGGTACTTTTATAACAAGATACTCACAAATTAATTTGAAGTATATTGAAAGATTATGAGTAAAAGTCTTCTTATCAGAGGTGGGACCAAGTCAGTGTTTTGCAAGTCTCAAGTAAGTCCAAGTCTTTATCCTCAAGTCCCGAGTCAAGTCTCAAGCAAAGACAGTCAACTCAAGTCAAGTCTCGAGTCAAGACAGGCAACCGTCAAGTCAAGTCCCAAGTCTGAAACTTGGAATTTCAAGTCCTTTCGAGTCTTTTTTTTTACAGGCACCAACGCTTTACGAATGCTACGCTGATGCGTTTCTTTACTCGTTTTGTTGGTGTCCGCCAGCCAAAAGATGACAGATCATTTACATTTTATCTTCTCCTAATTACATAAATGTACTTAAACAAGAATGTTTCGTTACATCATTTTACACGAAAATAGCAAGCTTCATCGTAAGCAAGATGCTGTCATTACGAATGGTTTGGATAAAATGTTTAAATATAGACTAATAAAAGGTTAGGGTTATTTTTTCATTGTTTTCTGTTATTGTGGGCTCACGGTCTACTATTGTTACCTGGAGATTCAGCGGGGTCACATATTCTGATGGCTGCCGTCAGAATTGGTGACCCCAGTTAAAAAGGCTCACCTGTACATCCCATTCATGATTTCTTTGTTGGCTGCAATGGTGAGGGGATGGTAAATCTTGTTTACGTAATTAAGAGACGATAAAATGTAAATATAAACATGTCATATTTTGGCTCGTGGACACCAACAAAACGAGTAAAGAAAGTGCATCAGTAGTTTACGTAGCATTCGTAAAGCGTTTGTGCCTCTGAACAGAAACTGTGAAATAGCGCCCCCTGTGGTCACAAAACTCGACGGTCACAGAATCTGGTGTAACACAGGTCTGCGTCAGAAGGACGGAAATGAAATTAATGGGGCACACTTTATAAATATTAATATGCGTTTTAAAATTTAGATTTGGGGTAAAAAAAATCAAGTCTTTGCAAGTAAACAGGTTCAAGTCCAAATCAAGTCCCAAGTTATTGGTGTAAAAGTCCAAGTCAAGTCTAAGTCTCTGAATATTTTTTCAAGTCAAGTCAAAAGTCTTAATATTAATGACTCGAGTCTGACTCGAGTCCAAGTCATGTGACTCGAGTCCCCACCTCTGCTTCTTATGAGTGTTGATGAAGCAAATTAATACAAAATGTAGCATATTTGCACATGAGAAATGGTATACTTTTAAATAGTAATGATAAAGAATCAGGATAATTGACTTACATTATTACATTATATCCCTTTTTTATTTAATTCACAATAATATTCATGTCACACCATATGACAAATTTAGTTACGGTAAACTAGTGAATAAATGTAAAATTCAGGGGAAAATCTACAAGACACATATATATTTGGAAATATAAGTGTTGATAGAATATAATCCAGTGATTTCCATGACTTACATTTGAGATTTTTTTTTAAACTTTTTTTTTATATATATGTAGTAATTTAACAAAGGCTGAACACAGCAGTAGATGTATTAACAGCAAAATGTTTTCAGAACACAGAAGCTCTATAAATTATACAAAAATAGCCAAGAAATGCATCCTAGCCAGTACAATATCTTACCACTTAACTGATACTGATGGATACAGAAGAAAATGCTGATGTCTGTACAGAATTACAAATTAAGCATGTGCATATCATAAATACAACAGTAAGTGCTAAGAGAGTTACTTCAGTGTATCTTTCAGTCAATAGCAGTGCAATTCATGATATTACAAGACAATGTCAATGTGATATTTCAATAAGTTCAAAATGAGTGATCATTTAAATACTACACAAATAGACATTTGTCTATCATGGGACTCAGTTGTTCAAATATACGGTGGAAGTCTGTTTCATCATCTGGGAGCTGGGACAGAAAAGAGTCCCATGACACTTGAATGATGTTGTTTCAAGACAAGACTTTCTTGAAGGTCTAAATGTCTGAGGCATGGGCTGTCTAATGGATTGGGCTGACAGATTCTTGCAACCTCCACAAAGGTGACAAAATCCTCTGAGGCAAGACAGAAAGGGGAAAAACTGAAGAGCTTGGATCACATGCTAGAGATAGTTTTTCATTTTTTCCTGTGTAGTAGGTTGATACTGGAAAGGAGAAATTTGTATGAATGAATCTAGAATTTCATTGACCATCTTTCTGCAGTACTTATTTCTTTCTGTTTAAGACACAGTACATCTGTTAGCCTTGGGCAGTCAGGGTAGATCTTTCAGATCTTGAGGTGAGAGGGCACAGAGGGTTCACTGATGAGGGAAGAGAGGGAAGTATGATTAGCTGTATGCAGCAGGAGAGAAGTAAGTCAGCATGAGGAAGGGTAGACAAGGTAACAGAAGCAAATAAGGTCGCACCCAGCCTAGTGGGGAAAGACCAGAGGCGGACGAAGTACTCAATTTCATTACTTGAGTCAAAGTACAGATACCACTGGTCAAATGCTACTCCGATACAAGTGAAAGTTGCATGTTCAAAATCTTACTTAAGTGAAAGTACTGAAGTACTTGCTTTTAAAAATACTTAAGTATTAAAGTACACCTTCCGTCACATTTGTAAAAAAGTTATAGTTTAAAAGTATTATACATCCTATCAAATCCTCTTTGGGCATAATATTCATACAGTCTTTGATAATAATCCATAAGGCATATTCCAATGATGTACATCATTCAGGTAGTGGTAGCAGAAAAGTTTAACCTACACTTTAGTTTAAGGAACAAAAACATTTTCTAAAACCACAATTCACTGATTAGCCTAGCCTAACCTGTTTAAGCAAATTATGTTACCATATTAAAAGTCAATAATAAAATGACGGTTTTCTCTCTTTGCTAGTTAGGTATTCAGTCATCCAATACAACATTATGCTACAGTCAATATAAACAAAGACAAAGTAAAATTAGCAGTGTGGCATCTTGGTAGTCTAACCTTGCTACAACCTTTTGCAGTATGGCTAAAGCCCACCAACTCCATGCCACCCAACATGCTAACAAACTCTTTTCAAACTAGAAATCACAGCCACATTAGAATTATTGACATTAATTCTACACTGACATTAGAATGGAAACATTATTTGACAAGATTCGATTAACCCACACGGTTTCCCTTATTGATGTTTCCGTAGTTTGAATTACTTGCCAATATAATGTTAACATTATTTATAGTGATCCTAGCAGACCTAGCAGTGGAGTGAGCAGGCAAAGTCATTTCACTAGCCTTACTGCAAAGCTCCTCTGACTACATAGTCACTTAACAAAACATTTAGGTTGCATACCATAATATACTTCCTCAGGTGGGACGGTGAATTTTGGTATGCAGTGATATAGTTTGTTTTTGGCAAACAAAGCATGCATTTAAAACGATAGGAATGATTCATCCGTTCAGAAAACTGGAACATTTTGTCGAGATATGGCCATGGGTGCAAAAGAGCATGCCAGGTTTGCCAGCTCTCACGCATTGAGCGTGAGACACACGCATTTGACCGTTTTCACACGCTCTCACGCCACAGTTCCGATATCTCACGCCGAAAAAAAATCTAGTTTATTTACCTCTGATCTATATCTATCAACCACCAGCGATCGCGATATAATACTTAATTTGTGTCCATTTTTCACCGCCCCGGTAACGTTCGCCACCCCCCAATCAACAATTTACACTCGCCACCAAGTCCAGGTTCAAATCTCCCTCCAAGCGATTTTGAAAAGTTGGCAACCCTGGCATGCTCCATCACCGCCGTCTCCGCTCATGTTGCTGTTATTTAGGAAAAGAACGACTAGCGACACCGAACTTGATTTTACACCTCACAGACACATGATTGCTGATAGGCTGTCACCTGTGAAAATACTATCGGGGGAGGGGAGGAGAGTTGTGTGTGGAAGTAACGAGTAACGAGAGCTGGACAGAAATGTAGTGGAGTGATAAGTACTGTATTTGTTATTCAACTGTAGTGAAGTGAAAGTCATAAGTATTTAAATAAAAATCAACTTAAGTAAAGTACAAATACTCAAGAACTGTACTTAAGTACAGTACTTAAGTAAATGTACTTCGTTACTGCCCACCTCTGGGAAAGACACTAACAGTGTGGCACTTGAAAAAAGAGAAAGTAGAGGAGAGTGGAGTAAAACACCACCCTTGAGACAATAACACACCTGTGTAGACTCACTGCCACTTTATTAGGTACACCTGTTCAACTGCTCGTTAATGCTAAACTCTAATCTAATCACATGGCAACTTAATGCATTAAGGCATGGTCAGGACAACCTAGTCCAGTTCAAACTGAGAATGCTGATTTATGTGACTGAGTGACTAATGACAACTAATTGTTGTCATGGTGACCGGCGGCCAGAGGAGGATGGGTCCCCCAAGGTTTCTTCCTCATGCCCTTAGGGAGTTTTTCCTTGTCACTGTCACCCTTGGCTTGCTCACTGGGGGCTAGGACTCGGACACTTGTAAAGCTGCTTTGTGACAACAACTGTTGTAAAACGCACTATATAAATAAAAATTTATTTGATTTATTTGATTCATGTGACTTTGGCAGCTAAATTTTCAACACAACTATAACCCTGAGTATCTAGAATCATGTGGAACTGCAACCCTAAAATGGAAGCCACCTAGTCTGACTCCTGTGGAATTGACTGCTGTTCATGTAATTGAATTAGCGTGAGGACTCCATAAGGTAGAGGAACAGGGCTTTAAGGTTTGGAGAGTTCTGGACATCTCTCTTTGTGCGGGATATTCTTTAATAATTCAGCAGGATTGAGTACAGCACGCTGCATGACACTTAGTGGCAGAAGACCTGGTGCTGGGTGAGCAGATGTCTGTGGCAGACATGAGTAAACACAAGCTCAGCTCCGGACTGTCCTCATGGGATACCGCCCTCTCTCCTCCCATGAAATCTCTCTCATATGTCCTCATATTTCCTCTCCAAGGACAAAGTGTTAAAAAGTGTTATTACCATTTTCTAATAAAAATAATCTTGTACAATAAGCTTATCAAATCAGTTAATTTAATGCTTTCCCCCCACATCAGGGTTTTTGCTGGTCACAAATAATGTGTAGTCATTACTGAGAGAATAATAATCTGCTGTAGAAATGTTAACCTACAGGTGGTATGGGTGAAAGCCACTATTGAATCCATCTGACCTCAAAGCACTAGTTTACATTAACATGACTCCTGGACCACTGGACACAGTGCAGCAAGGCAAGTTACACACACTCATACTGAAACTATGGCGGTAATTTTAACGCCAAGGTGCAGTCCTAATGACGGGGGCGGTTTCAGGGTGCAACACACTCACGTTTATTGTGGTGAACAGCGCAGGCAGCGCACATTTAACAAACTCACAAAGTGGCGTGAGACTCTGACAAAGACGAGCACAGGACGATACACACACATGCTTTATACACATCGTCTAACAAGCACCGCGTGAAACACATTAGACTAACGTCACGGGTGAACACACACACACACCAGCCACACCCCCAATGTACATACACGGACACGGACTACGTAGACACACACCCAAACTGAGGAGTCCGGGGCTGTAGCATGACAATAATTTCATCTTTAAATGTATATTTACATTTGTAGTTAGGCTTAATCACAGTCCAATTGGTAAATTTTTTAAGTCATTAAAAACCCTGATAAATCTTTAAAAAAATGGTTTAATCATATAAAACGTATGATGAGAGATTCTACAGGAACTGCATTATAGTGGTATGGTGCTGTTACTCTGTCACATGCTGTCTGCATTAGTGAGACTTGAAATGAAAATTGAAACTGAAAATGAAACTGAGCGTTGTGCCATATTTAGTGAAAAGGTCTTGAATCCTGACTGGGACACCCAACAGACTCACAAACAAACACCTGTATAATGAGGAGCAGGAGAATGAGGGCAGCTGCCAACCTCACACACATCTGTTTGAAATGTAGCAAATAATTTTAATAATACAGAAATCAAACCTAACCTTTTTATTATCCTACTCAACATAAGATTAGAAAAAAGAAAGAAATTTTGAATGACTACCTAACCCAAATTTTTGAGTCTGTGCCTCAGTGGATTATGGAGATGATTCCGTGCCTATTCGAAATGTAATCGCTACTAGGCAAAAATGGAAATGCAATCCACAAAATGCATTGCTTTTCCATACAAACATGCAGAATACGTGCCACAATGAAATGCAAAAGCACTATTACATTACGTTTCAATGCACTTTATCTCTTTATTGAAAAACAATACACAAGAATTACCATTCAAAACCAAAACGCTGAATTTGTGCCAGAATTGAATATAATACAGCTCGAAATGTAATCACGGCACCGAGGTATTGCTTTTCACCGTACGGTATTTCTGACATAAATGTCTCCTTTAAATGTAATGATCACTAAATGTAATGAGATTGATTTAAACACTGATGTGATGAAAACATGCCACAATGAAAAGTAAAAGCTCCAGTGTGTGTGGATTTGTATTTAAAGAAAGAAACGCTGAATTCGTGCCAGAAGCCACCTTGAAATGCAATCGACTGAACGTCATTGTATTCCACTGTGTGTCTCTGCGAAGCTGTGTTCGTGCCAGAATGAAATCTAATCACTGTCCAATAGGAACGCTCGCCTGAATTTGGGGCGGGGCTTAGACTCCAGTCAGAAGCAATCGCTCATAGTTGGACTTGAAAGCAGCAGAAATGTCTTTTCACGACAGAATAAAAGAGGAAATAAACAGTCTAATTGGACAAATTGAGGCTGGTGCAGTTACAGACGACTACGTGCTTAACTTAATTAAGCTGAAGGTGCTGGACAATATTGAAAACGGACCTTGAAAGTGTCGTACATGTGCTTTAATTCCACCTTGTAAAGATGGATGAACCCTGCAAACAGCGCTGAAGAGCGGAACGCGACCTCGACCCGCCACAGCGGAGCCCCCGCGATTGCTACCCGTATTTTCCAGATTATAAACCGCTACTTATTCCCTCTCGCTTTGAACCATGCGACTTATAATGAGGTGTGGCTTTTCTGTAGATTTTTCTTCACCCGTCAGGGGTGGAACAGAAAGTTAATCAGGTGGTAGGACAAAGTTGTAAGTCAAAGAAGAAAGTGCTCATTTTCATTTAACTCATGCAAGCAGCAGGCACGACGGAGAATTTTTTCCAAACGAACGTGTTGTGCCGAATTCCGCCCCTCGTTTGCACACGTCCGGAGTTACAGTGATTTTAACTTAGTTCATTGAGCACTCTAGTTTTAGAGTGCTTTAATTTTTACGCATAAATACAGTATAAAAAAACGAACAATGTTCTCGTGCATACAGCGTGAGAAAGAGCGATCGCGTTGCCGAGATGAGCTTATCGTACACAACACTCCACTACACTCCACTACACTCCACAATCTTCGCAGTTTGAGATTCGTTTGGTTACTTATTCGCAGCTCCTTATTCGGCGGCTGAAGTTGGTTCCTTATTCAAAAAGGTTATGTTCACGATGCGTGTTTGCTGCGCGCTTTGTTTAAAAGAGATAGATTAAACAAACGAGCATAGGAGCATACTTTTAAGAGGTTATTGTTTTCCATACTGATTTTGTGAATGTAGAAAAAAAATAAAAATATAATGAAAGCATTCCTTATGTAAATTGGTTTCTATTTCAAGTCGTTCCAATTGTATGCGATTTGTACATGATGATTGGATTCGTCAGCTTTTCTAACGTAAGGAAACATATTCTTAGATTTGAAAACTAAACACAGAAATGCTAATCTAGAACACAAATTAATTGGAAGAAGAAATACCAGCACACAACATGGCATATTGAGCAGTGGGCATATAAGTGAACGGATTTAAATGGGCAGGTTCAGAAGCTTATTGAAGGCCTTATTGATGGTGGACCAGAGAAATAACAAATGCATCATGAAGAACAGGTCACTCCTTAAGAGAGGAACGAAACACAACATATTGAGTAGGTAAGCGCACAGAAAGCGCACTGAAATGATTCAGAGGGGCAAGTTCAGAGGCCTGCTGTATGCCTATAATGCGTTGGGCCAGACAAGCAACACATGCATCATACGTAAACGGTTACTGTCTGTAAGAGAAACCTCATTTTGGCCTGGCCCAACATCATTTTCTGCCTCAAATCTAACAGGAAACATGGCATATTGAGTAAAGCGCACAGGTGAAATGGTTCAGAGGGGCAAGCTCAGAGGTATGCTGGATGCCTGTAAGGTCTTGGGCCAGGCAAACCTCAATTGCATCATACATAACTAGTTCCTATATGTATGAGACACCTGACTTTGGCCTGGCCCAGCATCATTTTATGCCTCAAATCCAACAGGAAACATGGCATATTGAGTAAAGCGCACAGGTGAAATGGTTCAGAGGGGCAAGCTCAGAGGCCTGCTGTATGCCTGTAAGGTCCTGGGCCAGGCAAACCTCAAAACTCAACTTGCCCCTCTGAACCATTTCCACGTGCACTTTTTAGCGCACGTGGAACACTTCATTATTTAAAACATTACAAGCACATGTTGAATGAAATTTGACTTTTATTTGTAACATTCTCTAAACGTGAGTTTTCAATGGAAAAAGTCACACCGCCAACTGATAAAATCCATATCCAATATATACAGTCATTTTTAAGTCTTTCAGTTAACCTCTGTTTACCCACTGTCTGCAGGCCTTGTTGCATATATTTTGCAATTATTAAATCTATAATATAGGCCTACAATAAAGACAGTAAAAAGACCAAAAAATACGAGAAGGAGTTATAGGCTACTGAGTGTTTTCATTACACGAATGCAGATGGGCATTTTTCACAGGTAATGGGGAACTTCCCGTTTCTTCTTTCACAAACCAGTGTGTTAATTTATGTTGCCTAACAAAACCTATACAACAGAAAACGTTCAGCTTAACACATAGATTTGCAAACTCTACCTTAATTATTTGTATGTGGTCGTCCTCACGTTATCTATCGAGCGACTAGTTTATCAGGTGACCAGTCGGCTAAAAATGCTTAGTAGTTTGGTGCTGTATGAGACATTTTACTGCACAAGAAAATGGTTTCACGTACGAAGTTCACCTCTGACCACGACTTTGCAGTATTACAGCAGTATTATGTCTAAATATCTAGTTAGGACAAAACTAGAGTGCTCAATGAACTAAGTTAAAATCACTGTAACTCCGGAATATCATCTGTAGCGTTTTTATGCGTGTGCAAACGAGGAGACTCTGAATTCGGCACAAGTTTGTTTGAAAAAAATTCTCCGTCGTGCCTGCTGCTTGCATGAGTTAAATGAAAATGAGCACTTTCTTCTTTGACTTACATCTTTGTCCTACCACCTGATTAACTTTCTGTTCCACCCCTGACGGGTGAAGCAGTGTTAATTTTGACAGCAATTTTTGATTTAGTTTTAGTCTTAGTCTTTTGACTAAAATGTCATTTAGTTTTAGTCATAATTTAGTCTTTGGATTTGTTTTAGTCTTAGTCAAATTTTTGTCGACTAATTATCATTAGAATTTAGTCGACTAATTATTCAAAGAATTTAGTTGACTAAAATATATATAGTGTAATAGTCATTATATACTCTTGCACAAAATGAAACATTTATTAACCAGTTACAGAATATTATTGTTTGTATTTGCAATATATACAAAAACAAATTTCCAAACAACTTTTTTGACCTGAACTTATAGTTATTGAGCATAACAATAATAAACCATTGATGACCAGTAGGTCCGATCTACCTGAAAAGCATATGTAGTTTATGAACAATGCATATTACATTGTATATAAAACTGGGTGCCGTAAAAACAACAATGTCATAGACCGCTGATATCATTTCATTTGTCGTATTTTTCCCGACATCATTGTCACACATGGTTTACACACCGTATTCTTTTTCTCAAAGTCAAAGGAGAAATGTGTCCATATATCGCCGCTCATCTTTCTCCCTGCTGACATTGTCGAGTTAACATCGAGTTGAATTTCATGAGTGGCCACAGTTCACAGGCTGGTGTGGTCTTCCCGGGTTCTGTGCGACGTGAAGACGTTAGTTCTGATTGGACGGTTACCCGGTTTGTCCCGCCTATCCGTGTACGCTAAAGTAGTTACAGCTGGATCTCTTCTTAACTTATCCCTACCTTTCACTAAACTAAATCAGGTCTGATTAGATGTCGTCGCTGGCCAATATTTTCGTCTCGTTTTTACTCGTTGACGAAAATGTCCATTAATTTCGTCATCGTTTTTATCCCTTCGCATAGTTTTTTATTTAGTTATCGTCTCGTTTTCGTCGTGAAAAAAGGTTCGTTGACGAAAACTATGACGAAAATTATTCGTCAACGAAATTAACACTGGGGTGAAGGAACATCTACAGAAAAGCCACACCTCATTATAAGTCACATGGTTCAAAGCGAGAGGGAATAAGTAGCGGTTTATAATCTGGAAAATACGGGTAGCAATCGCGGGGGCTCCGCTGTGGCTTGTCGATGTCGTGTTCCGCTCTTCAGCTCTGTTTGCAGGGTTCATCCACCTTTACAAGGTGGAATTCAAGCACATGTACGACACTTTCAAGGTCCGTTTTCAATATTGTCCAGCACCTTCAGCTTAATTAAGTTAAGCACGTAGTCATCTATAACTGCACCAGCCTCAATTTGTCCAATTAGACTGTTTATTTCCTCTTTTATTCTGTCGTGAAAAGACATTTCTGCTGCTTTCAAGTCCAACTATGAACGATTGCTTCTGACTGGAGTCTAAGCCCTGCCCCAAATTCAGGCGAGCGTTCCTATTGGACAGTGATTAGATTTCATTCTGGCACAAACACAGCTTCGCAGAGACACACAGTGGAATACAATGACGTTCAGTCGATTGCATTTCAAGGTGGCTTCTGGCACGAATTCAGCATTTCTTTCTTTAAATACAAATCCACACACACTGGAGCTTTTACTTTTCATTGTGGCATGTTTTCATCACATCAGTGTTTAAATCAATCTCGTGATCATTACAATTAAAGGAGACATTTATGTCAGAAATACCGTACGGTGAAAAGCAATACCTCGGTGCCGTGATTACATTTCGAGCTGTATTATATTCAATTCTGGCACAAATTCAGCGTTTTGGTTTTGAATGGTAATTCTTGTGTATTGTTTTTCAATAAAGAGTTAAAGTGCATTGAAATGTAATGTAATAGTGCTTTTGCATTTCATTGTGGCACGTATTCTGCATGTTTGTATGGAAAAGCAATGCATTTTGTGGATTGCATTTCCATTTTTGCCTAGTAGCGATTACATTTCGAATAGGCACGGAATCATCTCCATAGTGGATCGCATTATTTTTTAAATGATTACATTTGATTCCAAGTTTGGTGAAATTGCGATCCATGTGGGAGTTCACACCACAGCCTAAACTGCCTATTGATGGTGGTTGTACAGATTAAATATTCCAGAGTATTTATTTAGGTTACTTATAAGTAACTACTGCTCGGCCTAGAAATACAACTATACAATACAATTATAAAATTATAAAATACAATTATAAAATAAAATACAATTATAAAATAATGGACTTCTACTAGTTGGGCTGCCCAAAGGGGGATGTGTTCACAAAGGGGGTGTCACATTTTGAGTCTTGGTCCTACTAAGGTTTCTTCCTAATCCCCGCCTGGCTTGCTCATTAGGGATCTGGACCCATGTATTTGTAAAGTTGCTTTGTGATAACATGTGTTGTGAAAAAGCTATAAAAATAAAATTGACTTGCTTGACCGAGAGTAATACTATATATGTGTCACAGGGGAGGTGAAGCAGGATGCAGGTATTCAGGAAAACACATGGTTTATTGAGTATATAACACAGCGTAACGCTTACGTTGAACACTGAACACGTTTAGGAGTCACAAAGACAAGCACGGTACAATACTACCACACACAAAATATATTCAACACATAACGAGCACCACATACAACATGTTAGACTAACAAGACGGGTCAACACCTCCACACAACCACACCCACAGGAAGTACATATACAGAAGTAGACACAACCGACGGGAGGGGTCTGGGGCTCATGACTGTATGTTTTATTTGAAGTAGGTTTAAATCATTTTGCTTATCCCAATTTAAAAATTCACGCTAGTATTTGCTTGCATATTGGTGGCTATGTGGAACAATTCTCTGTAACTGAACTGTAACTCTATAACTGAAACAATGTCGGTTTTAGAGTGGTGGCTAGGGTAACTTTGCTTTCTTCCTCTACCCTTCCATGGGAGTGGAGGAGTGGAGAGAACTACTATTTCTTTGTCACTGGAGACTAACAAGATAAGACACTGATGTCAGAAATAGTGTAACTGATAAAACACTGGAAGGGTGTAACTGCAAGTGGCTACCTGCTTCACTCCCCGTATCCATCAAACAGGTTCTGTCAGGTTTCATTTGAACACATTACATTTTTATTTCTCTTGGACTATCATGATGTGTCACCATCTAATGAATTAACTGCTTTTGCTTGTGTTTTTTTTTCTTCCCTCAGGGTGTGGCGGACCGTCAGGACTCATTGGCCACTGAGGAGAAGGAGAAGAATGCCCAGGTTCAGCTCGAGAAGGCCAAGGTCTACTACACCTGTACTCAACACAGCCAGCAGTTTGCTCTGTCTTTGTCAGGTTTTCATTACTGGCCAATGGCTTATCTGCCATTCCTCTGTCAAAATTGAGTACCACTACATAATTCTAAAGCTATACAAAAAAAACTATATTACAGTAGCATAATCTGAGTTCATAATTTTTCTAACAAGAAAAAATTTATTATATACATATTTGGAATTTAATATTTATACATAAGGTGATTCAGAATTTACAGATGATTCAGAAAACTATTATTTAATGTATGTGTTTTATCGAAGCTGCAATGTGTTCCATTGAGGTGAAATCTATTAGTATGTTTTCCCAGTGAGTAATATTATTAGTATTATCTTCCTTGAGTTCCAGGTTATCAGGATTGTTGTTCATATCAGGCAATGGTTAGCGATATGAAAAGTATTCTGTTGTTTTCCTTTCTTAATCCTATTGTTGAATTACATTTTAGATATTCAAAGAATGTGTTTTACCCTTTTATATCCATTCATGAATTTTTTTGCACATGGGAAATTAGGGCAATGTCATATGGATGTTTATGTGTAGTTTCTACCAAGCTGTCAGAGTGGCACTGAATTTCTGAAACAAAGTGTGTGATTTGGTTAGGGTTTGTTCAATTTCTCTCCAAGGTTTGTCTGACTGATTGGGCTTCATCCATTTGATAATGTACTGTAGTTGATACATGAAAAGATGTTGAAATTTATTGAAAGAAATTAGGGAATGTGGAAGGCTCATCCAATGTTGAAAGTCATCAACGTCATCATAATTTTTAGTGGCTTAAAATTACATTTATGCAGCACCGTCAGTGTTAGTATGGATACTGGTTTGCACACACTTGACCACCAGAGGTCACACTCTATGGAATACTAGTATTTTATGGCAAAAAATCATTTTTACCTGAAGCTCATTCACATTCTCATTACTTCCCAATGCCCACAAAAAATATGTGCTGAGAACATAGGGCCATCGATAAAGTCCAGTCTACTTTGTTTTATAACTTAATACTAAGTCAAAGTCAAATTTATTTATATAGCGCTTTTCACAACACATGTTGTCACCAAGCAGCTTTACAATTGTATGGGTCCACATCCCTAATGAGCAAGCCAAAGGCTTTACAATCGTAAAAACTCCCTATGATGGTGGGGATTAGGAAGAAACCTCGGGAGGACCAAGATTGAGTGGTGGGATGGTTCATTTTTTATTGAGTAATTCGATATTTTTGGACTATTTCTCAATTGTTTGGATAGTTTCATGAATGAAGAAGTGGAGTTTTGAAGACTATGATATCTGCATATTGAAAATTTTATGTTCTAAATTTGGTGTCCAAATACCTTTGATATTTGCATTATAAAAAACGAAAAACAGGAATACAGGGAATGGGCATCCTTGACCCTCAGCTTTGGTTTTAATTTTAATCCATTTAAATGAATCTCTAAACCCATTTTATGCAAGTGAATTGTAATTAGTCTGTGCATGTTAGTGGCTGAGTGTTTTCCTTTGATGAAACTAAAATAGATTCTAAAATAGATTAATGTCCTGTGTCCTTTAGTAGTAATATGTTTCTTATATTTCTGAGAGCCTCTAATACAAAAGAAAATGTCCAAAAAACATTGTACAGGGGATGTACTGTGTGTATATATACCAGTAGCGAACTGTGACCATTATACCTGGGCCCACTCCCACCCCCCCCCCCCCCCCAAACAAAATTTGTTTCCTCTCCTAATTAACTGCAATAAATAAATAAAACTGAGACGACAGTACACCTTTAGAAACGCAATAAACAATAATATCTGTACTAGATAACTTAAGCAAAATAAGGTTCCAACAAAATAAGGTTCACAGCTCCGTGTTCCTCGGGAGCGGAATATGTAAACGACGCGCACGAGGGCATCAAAGGACTGAATCGAAACTAGCTAATGGTGGTACGCTAATGACAGCTAGCGTCGCCACAGCAGGCAGAGATTATCATACAGTTAAGCCTGCCCACTAAGAGGGAAGATATGATTGGTCAATGTTAGTGTCATTTGAAACTGGTATTGCGCTGAATTATAACTGCCAGGCCCTCTGTAAACAAACAGTGGGCATCACAGTGCTGATAGGGGGAGACACAGTCTCACTTAACCCCTCACCTTCCAACACAGATTAAATAGACACGGGTGAATAATTTATTTGCTTATATTTTTGTAATTGTTTAGATGTCAATTGTCAAACTGAAAGTAGATTTAAAAATTGGATAAATTATATATATTTATGTTTTAAGAATATTTTAGGCCCGCTGAGAGGGCGTAGAGGGCCCTGACGGTTCCCCACTGATATATACATTGGTGATATGGAATTTTTTCTATCATCTCTGAGTCTTTCCTGACAAAATACAAAATATTGAGCACATACATGTAAGTATTGAAGAGTTACACAACATGCGCATTAAATGTCCCAAGGAGTGTCCACCCTTGTCCAAATATGGCACACCCTGATCCAAGACACTGACCCATCAAGAGCATGCAACAACGTAGATTTTCATAGCTCTTGTTCATGTTAACTTCCGGTTCAACGCTGTACCCAAACGGGGATAAAATGGGGATTAGATGGGATAAGAAAGTTTTCATTTATCTGGTTTGTTTTGAATTGCATCAATATTTAAATCCTGATTTGACGTCAAATTCATTTTGGGCCCACCAGCAGGCCCACAGGGGGCGCTTCTGCACAAAGGGGTTTTAATCAGGCAAAAAGAAATTACTCTCAAAAATGCATGAGAGTAATTTACAATGGAATTATATAAAAGCAAAAAATCTGCCAGAGTAGGAAGATGATGCATGCTTAATGCACTGTTCATGATTTACACCTATAAATACATGCAGGTTACACTGGCAGCTGATGCTGTTGCAGTTCAACAGTCATAAGAACTCGACATTCCTATGAAGCAAAAAAAAAACACATTTAAAACCATCTATAACTGACCAAAGAGCTGTACATGTTTTAAGATAAACATGTTTTTACATCACTAGATTTTAACTACATTTGTGTATCTTCTGCATTAAAAGGTATGAAACATTGTGTGGGCAGAAAATTGAACCAAGGGGGGAAAAGAGGGTCCAAGATGGAACCCTAAGGAATTAAGCAATATTGATACCAACCATTATTTGTTTTAAGCTTAGCATTCGATTACAGTGTATACTTTATTTTGATTCTTTAATTGCAAAAAAGACAGAGAATAGAGTTATAGTTGCTTAAGTGTAGTCTGTAACACCGAAGCCGCTGTAGAGTGCTTGCAAGACGGATGCATTTGCGGAGGACAGTGAGATTTATTAAGGGCAAATCCACTTCCAGAATCATGAGAATGGTCCAGGATCAGATTACGAGGGCTGTCAGAAACAGAAATCAACACACAGAGACAACACACAGCAAACATGAATAAATTCATGATAGGTTACAAACAACATAAACCAAGGCTTAAATAAAAAGACAGGCTAAAGATACAGACCGGGCTAAGGAAACATACGAAGCTGTTGAAACATCATCAACATCAATGAACAGCAAAGCACAAGACAAAACGCAGGGCATAAAAACATACGATAATGAGGGAACTAAACCAGACTCAGGTGGTAACACTAATGAGTTTCAAATGAACTGGCATGATAACTAAAATAACAACACTGAGCACATGGAATGAGAAAACAAAGATATGATTGACAGGTAGGGGAGGGGCCAGGCATTACTAAAAGTTGCACTTGTAGTTTTGATGTGAGAACTTGTAGAATAAATCTGAGCGTAAAGACATGCACAAAAGGCATGCACAGCACAACACGACAGGGAAGAAAAAAGCACAATGCGCTGTAAAACAACAGGTGCAGAAGCACTAGTCACAGTGAACTCAGCTTGGATGAGGAGATGGCATTGACAAGATACTGTATGTCTGTTTTGCCACCAAAGAAATCACAAAAAGTTGATATCTTCATTTGCTACTCTGACCTGATAAAACGGTAAAAGTACTGGTATAATGTAATGTTGTTCGAGCAAGTTTTCCAAATTGGCAATGGGTATTCTACTGACTTAAAGATAGGAAATATTTCCATTTTTATAAGCATCCAAAGTATGTCATTAGTTTTCAAAAACTCCTCTTCATTACTTGGCTTGGTTTGAAAAGTTTCACACTCTGCCAATTAATGTTTTTTGTTATAGAACATATGGGGCAAAGTAAACTGCATCTGAATTATGTGAAGCATGCTTGTTAATATCTGAAAACAAAGAGTTAAGTATGCGTTGAATTACGGACACAGGCACTGAAACAAAATAGGTTACTACCCTGGGGTTGCAGGGGCCAAGTCCGTGGGTGAACCCTTCTGGGTTGCTGGGGCAGGAGCCATGGGTGACCCCTTCCAGGTCATGGGGGCATGAGCCGTGGTTGACCCCTTCTGGATCATGGGGGCAGGAACGGCCGATGAACCCTTGCGGATCCTGGGGGCAGGAATGGTGGTAGACCCTTTCCAGGACGTGGGGGCAGGAATGGTAGTTGACCCTTTCTGGGTTGTGATGGCAGGAACGGTGGTTGACCCCTTCCGGGTCGTATAGGCAGGAATGGTGTCTGACCTCTTCTGGGTCACAGAGGCAGGGACGGAGGTTGAGGAGGCGGCATTGCCGGAAGGCGCATTGGCTGCGAGGGCCCTGGGGAACGTAGTCACCCTGAGAAGTGATAACGCCGAAGGGGCGCTAGAGAGCGTTGCGGTGAGGAGGCCCTGGGGTGCATTGCGGCCGAGGAGACCCTGGGGAGTGTTGTGGCCGAGGAGTCCCTAGGGAGCGTCGCAACGGAGGAGATCCTGGAGAGCATCATGGCTGAGGAGGCCCTAGAGAGCATTGTAGCAGGCGAGGAGACAACCAGCAGACGAGGAGACGCGCGGGAGTGCCGGGGTCGGCAAGGAGACCGATTCATTATATTGGTCAGTTTGTAACATTTGGATCGGGCAAGCATGGTGCAAATGCAAGATTTAAATAATTTAATTAAATAACCAAAACTCAATACAAAACACGGGGAGAGACCTAGAAACAATGAGACGCTACAGACTACAACTGGTTACGACAGGCAATAAACACAACAGACGTAAAGCTAACTGGGAACAGACAAACAAGACATATTCAAAAAATAAATGCTTTAAACAAAACAAGAATCGACAAGGAGGACCAACGTATAGTATCTAAACATACCAATCAGAACAACAAAGTTATGGGCAATACAAGGATACTTGGGGAAAACAGGCAGAACTATAAACATGGAAAATCAAGGAATAAACTATGCGACCTGAGGGGAAAAGGCAAACCAGAGGGAAACACACTGAAAACCGGGAGAAGGATAAAGAGAGCGTAAAGGAACAAGGCAATGAGAAACACAAACATTGACCGACACCGGGAGACAGGGAAAGGGAAACTAAATACACAGAAACGGGGAAGTGAAACGAGACACAGGTGGGAACACTGAGGACGGAGAAAACATGGAAACGAAGGAAACAAGGCAGGGTTAGGGCAAATGACACACGACGGGTGGAGGGAGGAGTTGTACCTAGTGGTGTCAATTCCAGGTTCAGAGATTAAAAGTCCTCACTAGGATTTTGCTCAAGCTTGCTAGATTTTCTAATTAGCAATCCAGGTAAAATTAGTGGAATCAACACAATCCAGGAAGCCTGAGCAAAATCCTGGTGAGGACTTTTAATCTCTGAACCTGGGATTGACACATCTAGTTGTACCTGACAGTAGGTTTTTAGAGCATTTCTCCAAAATTTTGGGTTAAGGTTAAATAATTTGTTGTGCAGGTCTGTTACTATTGATAGGCCTTTTATAATACGAGTTTTTAAATAGCACACAATTAACCAGGGAAATCATTTTGACATGAGACATCACAAGTGCAATGTATAACGTCAACAAGACAAGTGACAGGTGAGATGAATGACACAGATGAACATGTACACAGACAAGCAACTCCGACAAAAGTATATGTACACAGACGAACCCGGGGGAGGAGTCATGGGCGGACCGCGAGAGAACCCCTCCCCACCAGGGGTTGCTTTCTCCCAGAGCACCCAACGCTAGCAGATCGACCCTCAACCTGCTCTGAGTGGCAGGACTAGCCGGAAGCTCTGCAACCAGAGCAACTCCAGGAGCTCCCAGGCAGGGTTGGCCAATGGGCCAGTCTAAAACACGCTCTCTGGGAGGACAAGGGGAGACAGACAAGGCACAAAGACAAGGATGGACACAGTCACAGGGACAACCACAGGCACAATGATGGGAAGGGGCACAGACAGGGAAACAGAACCCAGGGACAGAAAAACTGGAATGGTAACGGGGACAAAGACAAAATCTCCTGGGCGCCACGTGGGAACTCCCACGCCTATCTGGGGCCATAACCCCGCAGGTGCAGCTGCCTGCTGAGGCCCTTTGGGATCTGAGGCAATCCCTACAGAATGTGCACCTGGGTCAGGAACAGCTGAGGAGTGTGCACTGACCCTAGGTGCAACCAGGGGACATGCACCAGTCTTGACCGCATCTGGGGGACACACACCTGTGGCGGGACGACACCTCTTTGCTGCTAGGCAAACAGCGCTGGGGGGGGCTCCTCAAGGAAGTTGAGCTCATCCTCCTTTTCTTGAATCTCCATCCCTCTGTCTGAAGTGAAGAAGCATTTCCATCTCAGTATTCACTAAAGGGAGTGGCTCCCTGATTGCCTTCTTGCTCCCCAGACAGAAGTCTGTAGATCCCACCTGGATGCAGGCTTACGGAAGGATGTCGGAGTGTACACTGGCCATAAACTCCTCACTGGAGGGTTCCAGAGGTTGGAGAACCTCCTGTCCGGGAGCAGGTGGTCTCTCGCCTGGTTCAAGGGAAGGGGAGACTTCCCATGTAACATACCACTGTCCTCTGAATGCTCTGCTTCCTCCAGCCTGCAGGGAGCCCCAAAAGAGGGCCCAGGTGTGGCCCAGCAGCTGTGCCAGTCCACATTGTATTGTATGTATATGTGTTGTGATGGTGAGTCTGAGGCAGCATGCATAAGCGAGTCATCACAGAACATGCTGTAATGCCAGAGCAGCGATTAGGAGGAGCAATTAGGAGGAGCGATTAAGAAGAGAGATTAGGAGGAGAGATTTGGAGGAGAGATTAAGAGGAGCGATTAGGAGGAGCGATTAGGAGGAACGATTAGGAGGAGAGATTAGAAGGAGAGATTAGAAGGAGCGATTAAGAGGAGGAGCGATTAGGAGGAGCGATTAGGACGTGGATGCAAGTGATGAGAGAAGGGAGATTTATTCAAGGCAAACCCAAAAGAAGGACCATTAACGTGGTCCAATGTCATAATCAGTGTTGGGAACGTTACTTTTAAAAAGTAATTATAGTTACTCACTACTTGTTCAAAAAAGTAACTGAGTTAGTAACTGAATTACTCTATAATAAAAGTAACTCGTTACCAGGGAAAGTAACTATTTACATTACAGTTAAAAAAAGGTTATATGCCAATGAATAAAGATTTTTTGAAAAAGCAGTTTTCACAGTCAGTTGAAATGAGTAGATCATAAAGGTGTTTAACTTTTGATATTTATTGCACATCAACAGACCAGTGCAGGATAAAATCCTTTAAAATCCCAAATCTTTGTAAAAAAAAAAAAAAAAGCAAAAGTAAACACTATATAAAGTGCATTTACATCTATCAAATTAAATTAAATTCTCTCAACCTGAGACAACCTGGCGAATAACTTTTAATTAATCAGAGGTGGGTAGGAACGCATTACAATCGGATTTGCACCGCGCGCTACCGTTACTATGGAAGTTATTCTGTGTCAATATTCAAATGAAAATGTAATAAATACGCATTTATATTTACATGTTCCACTCTTACAAGTAACTTTGAGCTCAAAATTCAAATTCAAATGCAATAATTCCATTTACATTTGTAATGTGATAGACGTCTATTCATATTTCATTTACACATACATTTTGATGCTTTATATGTGTCTTTATTGAAATGAAAATGTATTTCCTGATTTGAAATAACAAGTTCATGTGATCATGCAAAGGTTGTATTAAAATTATAATTAAAATGCTATTCGCTTAATATGCTTTGCATTTTGTGATAACACGTTTGAAACGTAATTTTCAACCTCACCACCAGGCTAAAAAGATGACAATATTCAAATGTTAATGGAGAAATAGCGCCACCCCTGTTTGCAATAACATTACGATACCAACAGCGCTCAAAATGTGTCAAAACGCATCTTGAAAATGCAATCCGAGCAGACGCTGTTCCCATTGGCTGTAGCTAGATGCTGTTGTTGACTCACAGTCGCCGACTGGGCTAGATATTAAACATGCTAGATATCTGCCGGTCGCCTGCGATGAGTCGGCGACAGCTCGGCGAGCGTCTTTCAGCAGTTCACACTACACGACTGAGCGAGCGCCGATTTGCCTCCGACCACAGTTTCTGTCGGCGATCTACAAAAAACAGTCGGCGACTGTCGGCGACTGAAAAACCAGCCTAAAATTGTGTAGTGTGAACTGCGCATAAGGTGTAGTCTGAGACCTAGGCAAACTATAACTTAGAGGAAAAGAACTCGTACGAAAGACAGACCAAAGAATAAAAACGTACACTGAACACTCGATTAAACAAACACAATCTATGAACCCCAAAGGCAGGGCCGGCCCTTCTATTAGGCGATATAGGCAAATGCTAGGGGCGCCGGCTGTCCAGGGGGGCGCTCGCGTGCATGTTTTTTTTTTTTTTTTTTTTTAACAAATGAACAATTAATAAATGTGAAAACAAGCAAAGTCCACATAATCATAATTTCATTGTTTAATAATATTAGTCAAATTAATAATTCTTATAATAACAACACACGACACCTATCACCCGCGCGCCAACCCGCCCTCCCCCGCGCGCTTTGCGCACCTCGTTACTGTTTCTCTGTACACCACAGAGTGAGTGACATCTCCCTGTAAAGACGTCAAAATGTCCTCTGGTGCCCAGGGTAGAAAAATGAGAAAGTGGAGGAGGAAAGGCGGCAAAAAACAGGTAATATAATGGTAATATGTGGTGAATTAACACTATAACATTGGCGAAGCGTCAGGGACTTCAACACCTTCTCTGAAGGTTAATTGATCTTAAAAAGGATGCTTTATCTATTATATGTAATATATGCAGAGTTGTATAGTAACGAAGTAGAACTACTTCACTACTGTACTTAAGTACTAAAATGCTGTATCTGTACTTTACTGGAGTATTAGTTTCCTCCTACTTCCACTTTTACTTCACTACATATTTTCCATCAGTTTAATACTTTTACTCCGATACATTTTTTACGTGCTGTATAGTTACTCGTTACAATTATAAACATGTTAGCTGGCGCTGTCACCGGGTCAAGCGATCAGGCTGTCTTATGAGAAAACTGCGCATGCTCCGGTCGCGTCTCGTTTACTCTGCTGCTGCCTTCACTCAACACTTGAGCTTCGTAATCTAGGATCACGTGACACGTCGTGACTGCCGCAAGGGTCCGCGCGGCAAAAATGACGCAATCGCGGTGCCTCCGCCCATGCGCGTTAACCACGCGGGCGGTCACGTCACGACGTCGTGCACCTCTCGATTTTTGTGCTATGTCATGCCATTCATGCACTTGTACGGCACTTTGAAGGTCATTTTCATATTTAATTTACATATTTATACAAATACACATATACTCGAAATTATTTCAAATAATTCACTTTTTATATCATTAAAAGAGATGGTACCGTGTTTGGTAACAGCAGAAGAGCAGCATAAGTGCTGCATAATAAGCTTGTTGGCGTTTTAATGTACATATATTGGCACCTTCAACATCGAGTGATTATGGTGGTGAGGGTGAGGAAGGAGACCATCCTGGCCCTACCTAGAGACAGTGTTTGCGTTTGCCAGAGTGAAAGTAAATTCCTATAGGATGAAGTGTCATCTCTGCCTCCCTAAAGAGGGTGAAATATTGGCCTTCAAAAATTCATCTTCGAACTTGAAGAAACGCATCAATGTAAGTTATAAATATAACGCACAGAAGACACACCAGCTTTAGCTGTCAGTAAGCGTTAGTTAGGTTAGATATCTTAGCTAACTAACCTAATTATGTTCATGACGTGCTGCAGTATTCACTTAACATTAGCTGGCGATCAAAAAGGTGAATTGTGTTTTTAGCAACAGTAATCTGTGTCTCTTTTCATGCTGACTAATCATGTGCCCATTTTTATAGTGTAGTGTTTTTATAGGGTAAGGGCATTTATTGAGGGTAAACAGAGGGCAGTAGGCTCACCCTTAGAATCCAACGGACAGATTTTATGTCCAAAATACACCTAGTTTTCTCAGCTAAATTAAGGCGAACTTGTACTTCTGCATCAAACCTACGACGTAACGGGACATAGGTTATCTGTTTTTTGTGTGCAAAGTGTTAAGTCCAGTTTTTTTTAAGTTGCTACTTGTTTGTACATACAGAACACTTGTATTTGTGGTCTTTGACATCTTTGATTTGTAAGTGATATATAAAACAATTGATAATCAAACTTTGACAGCTTTCTTTAATTAATTCAAAACACAGTACTTTTTACACAGTACTTGAGTAATAAATTTTTGAATAAACTACTTGCAGTACAAAAAATGCTGAATACTTCTGTACTTCTACTTAAGTAAAGTTTTTAAAGAACACTTCAACTTCTACTCAAGTCAATTTTTTGATAGAGTACTTGTACTTTTACTCAAGTATGGGTCTCTAATACTTTATACAACACTGAATATATGTTAATAACGCTTCACCAATAATTTGTGTAACCCCTTCTATGTCCAACAGAGTAGGACAGGGCCCCAAGTTCTGATATAAATTTTCCCAATAAATATATCTGGCTGTCGTTGTGATTAATTTGACTATGCAGTCCTGTAGTGATATGTTCTCTGAAATGATGCCACTAATAATAAAAGTAATTCCATTTATTATAACAGGTGTAAAAATAAAAACACCGCTCAGCCCTGGACTGTAGTTTTGGCAAAGAAAATGAACACTCGATGAAAACTGGCAATAAAGGTGAAAAGTTGAGGGAAAGAAAACACGTATACAAATAAAGGGTACACAAAAATATCTACCTCACTTCACAGCCTATAACCCACACGGTACTTATGCATATTTCCATTAAACACCAACCTTTCCATATTCAGAAACCAAAAGGTACAAAAGCCGGCAGTAAAATAAAAGAAATAAACCCCCGTCGCAGGCCTGATAACTGGCGTCCGATATCTGGCTACTCACAGTCTTTACCCCGAGCCTTGAGGTGACTGATGAGGAGAAGACGGAGAGACGCAGAGAAGGCTGCTCTGAATCCGAGAGGCGTAGCACGTCTGGCTTCCCACGTAGACAGGGGACTCCACCAAGCTTTGCCGGTCGCCTGGGGGTCTGCCTGATAGCGGTGCTCCCTCGGTGCAGTCAGTGGAACCCCACGCTGACGTAGGGCTGCTCTTCAACTCCAGTCGCACACCATACACTTTATATGCTAACACAGCTAATGCTAGCTAGCCCCGCTAAAACATTCGCACACGTTCGTGTTGCCCACCAACGCGGTAATGTGAAAATCTCGACGCGCAAAAACGCTTACTGAGTTTATGCACGCGTACACCAGATCTGTGTGGATCTAACACCACTTTGCCCAACTTGAAGGTAACTCAATCACATCTACTTCTATCGTTTTCTCGCTCTTATCTCTCGTCTCCCTCTCGTCCAAAAAAACTGCTCTCCTTTCTCCTCCCGCCCACCAACCAATCAGGAACACGGGAGCCGAACAAACGGCCAAACCACCCAATAAAAACTGAAAAAAGGCCCAAATTCCAGGCTTGCTGCAAACGCATCTCTAGACTGCATCAGCCTCAACATTGACAAAACACTTTTTAAACAAAGAATACTTTATGATTTTTACTATTATTATTATTATTTTTTTTTTACTGAATAAACTGCCAATCTGCCTGAACTACAGTGAACCTTTTTAATCACATCTTCCACATGTAAATATACAATGCACTTTCTAATACTGTAACCTGAAATTATACCTTGGGTTACACCCCCCCCTTTTCTAAAGGTCTGATGTCCCCATCTGACTATTAACTGAACAGGCCAGATCGGGACTAGGGTTAACGGTAATATGAACAGAAAAACCTGAAGCCACAGAGGTACTCATGTGGGGTGTTAGATGTACCCTCACCCCTCTATGAACAATTATAATAGGCTGGTCAGAGGACTCGCCAAGCTCATCATAGCTTAGACGGACAACAGGCTTAATAGCTCTCTTTCTCAAAGAGCTATCCTCTGGTGCCACATTTTGTTCGGTCATCCTTTTGTCAGACAACGGTTCACTGCTGGCAGCGACTTCCCTCTGATCCAAGAGGTCACCCACCAATGAGTCTGGGGTGCTTTCCTCTGCTGCATGACATTGAATATTTTCAGACTCCTGGGGTTCTTCTTGCTCCACCATAACCTCTGGAGTTTCTGGTCTCTCGGGTTCCTGGGGATCGTTGCGTTCCAACCCGGGACGTAAAGAAGGGAAGTTTACATGCCTAAAGAGTCCCACAGGCCCAAATTGGGGTACTTCATCTTCCACCTCAGATTGGTCAGAATCAGTTTCTCTTTCGGCCTGACTCTGCTGTACAATCACCCGCTTCTGTTGGCGTGTCTGAGCCCTTCAGACACATGTACCTGCAGATGAATCTGGGTTCCCCACCACTTCTGGCAACCGAATTAGACAACCAATGGGTAGTAGGTGGTCCCTGTGGAGTGTCCGTAGTGCTCCTACTCCTCTCTCAGGTTTCACTCTGTACACAGGTATGTTTGGCAACTTTTCTATAACAGTGTAAGGGACCGAATTCCATTTATCTTTTAGTTTGTGCTTTCCAGTACTTCCCAATGCACGAACCAGCACTCTGTCTCCAACTTCTACAGGTAGATTTTTCACTTTCGCATCATAAGCCTTTTTGTTTTTGTTATGGCTTTTGTTAGAAGCTTCCAAAGCTAGCTGGTATGCTCGCTGCAATTCTTTCCGCAGGTTCTCTACATACCTCTGGTGTTTTACTTGTTCACGCTCTCCGAGTGATGTGCCAAAACATACATCGACAGGTAACCGTGCCTCCCTACTGAACATCAACAAATATGGACTGTAGCCTGTCGCATCGTTACGGGTGGAATTATACGCATGCACCAGAAGTGCTACATGTTGGCTCCATCTCTGCTTTTGCTGGGGATCCAGGGTCCCAAGCATGGATAGTAGGGTTCGATTGAAGCGCTCTGGCTGTGTGTCACCCTGCGGATGGTACGGTGAAGTTCTAGACTTCTTAATGCCTAGCAAGTCCTAAAGTTCTCTTACCAAGCGACTTTCAAAGTCTCTCCCCTGGTCAGAATGAATGCGAGCTGGCAGTCCGTAATGCACAAAAAACTTCTCCAAAAGTGTCTTAGCCACAGTGGGAGCCTTCTGGTCCCTTGTAGTGTAGGCCTGAGCGTACCTGGTGAAATGATCCGTGACTATAAGAACATTAGTAGTACCTTGTGAATCTGGTTCTATAGACAAGAAATCTATGCATACCAGATCCAGAGGACCACTACTGGTAAGTTGGCCTAAAGGTGCTGTTTTTCGAGGTAGAGTTTTCTGGGCTACACATCTCCCACAGTTCTTTACATAACCAGCTATGTCTGAGGCCATTCGGGGCCAATAAAACCGATCACGAACCAACTCAAGAGTCCTGTCCACTCCCAAATGGCCAAAATCATCATGTAGCGCCTGCTGCACCACAGTACGGTACTGTTCCGGGAGAACTAACTGAAACTTTTCCTGCTCATCTTTGTGAGCTTTCCTATACAGGAGTCCCTTCTTAAGCACAAGTCTCTTAAACTCACGCTGGAACAAGCCCAGCTCTGGCTTATCATCCTGTGGCTCCATAGACCACTGACCTGCACTCACAGCTTTTTTAACCTGACTGATGGCTGCATCCAACTCCTGTGCTCTTTTTAAATCCTCTTCACTCAATCGATTTAATGAACTAATACCCAGCCTTGTTGGATAGGCATAGAGATCTGGAATTGCATTAGGTGAAGCTCCCAGTGGTTCTACCAATCCACTGGGACTACCTAAGGTTGCGGTCGTAGTCACCCGTTTGCATGTTGCCTTCACTGCAGATGGTGGTATCCACCCTTCACCGTCTATAGCATTCCGAGATAACAAATCGGCGTCAACATTCTCACGTCCCGGCCGGTACTGGATGCCAAAGTCGTAGGTGGAGAGAGCAGCCAACCACCGTTGTCCTGTGGCATTCAGTTTGGCAGTTGTCAAAACATAAGTAAGAGGATTATTGTCTGTTCCTACTGTACAGCGGGCACCATAGAGGTAGTCATGAAATTTATCTACAATAGCCCACTTCAAGGCAAGAAATTCGAGCTGATGTACTGGGTAATTACGTTCAGAATTGCTGAGTTTACGACTGGCAAAAGCTACTGGACGCAATCCCTCGGGATATTCTTGGTTAAGAACAGCACCTAACCCATCCAAGCTGGCGTCCACATGTAGCACGTACGGTTTAGTTGGATCTGCAAAGGCTAACACAGGAGCATTAGTAAGGCAGTGCAAGATTTTTTGAAAAGCTCCCATACAGGCGGGAGTCCATCGTTCCCCAAAGGGCTCAGACTTTCCAAAGTAGTCCGATTTGTCTTTGCTGGCAGCCCTGCCCTTCTGAGTAGGAGGATACCCTCTGGTAAGATCAGTCAAAGGGCGGACTATAGACGAGTAGTTCTCTATAAAACGTCTATAATATCCACAAAAACCTAGGAAAGACTGTAAGGACTTCAAGTCAGTGGGCAGTTTCCACTGGGCCACCGCCCGGATCTTTTCTGGGTCAGTAGCGATCCCAGCTTCTGACACGATATAGCCGACGTATTTCACTTGGGCTTGGCAAAACTGGCACTTGTCAATAGAAATTTTGAGTCCATATTCTTCCAAACGGTCTAAGACCCTGAACAATCGCTCCTCGTGCTCTTCCAAAGTCCTACCAAACACAAGCACGTCATCCAGGTATACAAGACACTGCAGAAGATTCATATCCCCTACCGCCCTTTCCATTAAGCGCTGGAAGGTGGCGGGTGCCCCCATAATACCTTGAGGCATGCGCTCGAATTGGAAAAAACCCAACGGGCATATAAAGGCGGTTCTCTCTTTGTCAGATTCTGCCATTCCAATCTGATAGTAGCCACTCCTTAAATCTAATACAGAAAACCATTTACTGCCCGTCAAGCAGTCCAAGGCATCATCAATGCGCGGCACTGTGTACTGATCTGGGATGGTTCGGGAATTTAACGTCCTGTAGTCAATACACATCCTAATTTTGCCGTTCCTCTTTCTGGCCACAACGATGGGGGAAGCATAGGGGCTACGAGACTCTTTAATAATTCCTGCTGCAAGTAGTTCTTGTAAATGACGTCGAACATCATCAATATCAGCAGGCGCTATTCTCCGAGATCGTTCTCTAAAAGGGCTTGAATCGCTAAGTCTAATATTGTGCTCCACCCCCTTGGCTAGACCTACATCCCACTCCTCCACTGAGAACACATTTGTGCGGGCTGACAGTTTCAAGGCCAGTTTTTTTCTCTATTCTGCAGGGATGGGAGAATCACTAAAGTTGAAAAGCTCGGGGTCAATCAGATCTTTGGGGGAGGAATTGCTCTTCATCTCTGTGACCACATCAGCTTCCTGAAACTTAGCAATAACAGTGCCCTTGGGAATGGCTTTCTCTTTTAATGACTCATTTTTCAATAACACTGAGAAATTGTTAATATCTAGGTCAGAGGGAAGCAACACACAGGGTGACAAAACCACTCCAGCTGGAAGGGTGTCTGAGGCATCAATGACTAGGATACCTGGTTTTCTGAGTTGCTTCAACACCGCCTTACCTACCGCTAGGCAGGCCTTTCCAGGGGGAAGAGTAAGAGGTCCGGGTCCTTCCCATTTCACACTCCCCACACTGTCATCGGTAAACCCAGCAAACTTACAGGGTGCCACCATTTCGGAGGGTCCTAAGCACACTCTCCAAGACTGAGCAGCATCTAAATGGCTCGAACTCTGCTTGGTGGTAGGCTTATGGCTAAAAGCCCTAGCATTCGTCCCTATGATGACTGGCACTTGATCAGGCCCCTGAGGGTCAGGGCATACTAAAGCCAAAATGGATGTGGCTTCCCCACGGTCTCCTGGAAACTCCACACTAACCCCCACATAGCCTTTATAGGGGTAACTGGTGTCACTTAGGCCCCAGATGGCCAGACTAGAGATAGGCTGAATAGGCAAGTGTGGCAAGTGTTTTGTGTACCAGCTCTCAAATATGATAGTTACAGTTGAGCCGCTGTCTAACAAAGCTGTACACAAGTGCCCTTCAATGACCACCTGACCCAAAGAGGGTTTCCCCACTAGACCATCTGGAACACCCTGGACCCTGCTGTGAACCACAGTGCTCTTCTTCACACTGCAGTGTTCTGTTGTCTGAGCTTTACCTGAATCAGAGACTCTACTTTCATCTTTTCTCCTCCGCAAAGACCGAATCAACCGGGTTATGACCCTAGAAGAGTCTTCAGGCTCCTTGCAACGGGTAGCCACATGGCCGTCTTCCCCACATCGGAAGCAGAAGAAGTCATCCCCCTTCTGTGATTCGTTGGCTTTCGGTTTGCTGAAGGACTGGTCACGTGGGGGGTACTTTCCCCAAGTCTCTCTGTTTGTCAAACTTTGCCCCTTTACAGGCTGAACATCAACATGCTTTATGGCCATTGTGTGCATCTGGTGTTGGAGCTCTGAGACTTGCTTTTGTAAGGTTTCAACTACGTTGTCAGTACTTACTTTATCGTCTATTTCTCTAGCTGGGCTATTCGTTTCTGAGCAAACTGGAGGAGCGATTACTCTTTTAGCACATAGCTCAGATACTTTAAGCTTTAACTCTTCCACTTGTGCTTTTAGCCTCAAGGTTTCCGTCTGGCTTACCTCCGCCTCACTAGTGGTTCTGACTTGACGCACAGTGGGTCTGCTGCTACTGGAACTGAGCTTATGGCGTGCTAATCGCCGGTCTTCTTCTTCTCTTATTTCACTTAACAACTGCAGGAAAGAGGGGGGATGATCTTTCCTCTCCCTTAACCGCAACTGCAACAGCAGTAGCTCTGATTCGACAGCTCCACGCAAAAGCTGGTCAACTCTGACACGGTCTTTGGACTGGGGCTGTAAACCACCTTTATGCACAACTTTGGTCAAGTGGCGCTCCATTCTTCTCAAAAAATCTGAAAGTCGTTCTCCTGGTGCTTGTTGTAAGGCTCTAAAAGCAAAATACAAATCCTCACCAGACTCAGATGTCCCAAAAGCGGTTTCCAAAGCTTCAATATACTCAAGAGGCGGAGCACTGGGTTCATTGAATCGTACAGCCTGAGCTATCTCTAACGCTGGCCCTTTAAGACTTTCCATGATCCTTTTCCGCTTCTCACGATCCGAGCAATCACACTCTTCCACCATTAATCGAGCCTGCTCCAGCCAACTATCTAAACTTTCTTCTCCCACTGGGGTTGGTAATACCCCAGAAAAGGTCCGTAAACACCTGAAAGCATTGTTTTCCAACGGGGGCCTAGTTGCTTTTTCGAAAAACTCTCCCATAGCTCTGAGGACAGTTTCAGCGGCTGTAGCCGGCGGTGGCTCACAGTGTATTGGCTCTGTCTGTTCCCTTTCACGCTGGGGGAAACTCGAGTCAGGAGTACTCATCTGTTCTGGACTCAAAGCTTCAACCTCAGTAGGACCCTGCAGGGTCCACATATCACCTCCCTGAATAGGGGAAACTGCAGGAGGGATCACTTTGCAGTTAATCTTCTCCTTACATTCACAAAGGACTACTAGATGTTCAGTCTTGGGATCGAACATACGTCCACGCACTCGCACTCGCCCAAGAACTTTGATAGTGCACAAGGTTTCTTCTATTTCAGACACTTCCGCATCCTCTGGCACTCCATTAACCACTATAGCATGATCAGGATCTATGCCCTCCCCCTTGCACTAATTTCTGAGTAATGACATGTTTAGATACTTTACAAAAAATGGCCAAATCTTGACTATATAACACAGTATTAAGCCCTATCCGGACGGGATTAGTTTCTCAGGGGGTCCTGGGGTAATTTTCTCTTTTACGGGGGGTCCTCTGTGATTTTAATCCCGTCTGGAACGAGCATGTCCGTGTTTTTCTCAGACGTCCTCAGAGAAAATTACAGGCGGAATTACCTACTGTTTTTCGCTGTACTCCGTGGTCGTCTGGTAATTTTAGTCCCGTCCGGATCCACATGTCTGAGTTTATACATGCAGACATCACCTCGCGTTTAATAAAACAGCTATATGTCCACTGCCACGCACCGTAGTTACACGTTGGGCGCGCGTTTTCACGGAGATCCACGTAAAGACAGCGGCGAGCGAAAATGGATTTACTGGATTTTTTAATGGATTTATTTTATTTAACGGATTTATTTAGCTATTTACATTCATTAGCGATTTTTTTATAATGTGTTTTCTGTATTGGTTTAACAAAATAGCTTAACTTAAACGGAGATCTTAAATGCTGAACTGAACAGTAGTAAAGTTAAAAGTTAAAAAGGAATCATCAGAGTTGGCAGTGTGACATTATTAAACATGCTATCACGTGACAAGGCGATGTCATGTGACCGAGAAAGCCAAAAACTCACGGGTCCTCCTGTTTTTTCAATTGCTGTCCGGATGCAAGAGTTTTATCACTGAGTACAAGGGTGAAATATTTTTCACAGACGTCCCCCTGAAAAACTAATCCCGTCCGGATAGGGCTTTACTTGTATAAATGCCTATTATAACTGGGAACAATCACAATTGGTACAGTACTGCAATTTTATCCTGAGCTAAATTACTTTACTTGACTTTGTGTGGCTTATTTAGAGGGAAAATCCCAGCGGTGCCTCCATTTTATGTAACCCCTTCTATGTCCAACAGAGTAGGACAGGGCCCCAAGTTCTGATATAAATTTTCCCAATAAATATATCTGGCTGTCATTGTGATTAATTTGACTATGCAGTCCTGTAGTGATATGTTCTCTGAAATGATGCCACTAATAATTAAAGTAATTCCATTTATTATAACAGGTGTAAAAATAAAAACACCACTCAGCCCTGGACTGTAGTTTTGGCAAAGAAAATGAACACTCGATGAAAACTGGCAATAAAGGTGAAAAGTTGAGGAAAAGAAAACACTTATACAAATAAAAGGCACACAAAAATATCTACCTCACTTCACAGCCTATAACCCACACGGTACTTATGCATATTTCCATTAAACACCAACCTTTCCATATTCAGAAACCAAAAGGTACAAAAGCCGGCAGTAAAATAAAAGAAATAAACCCCCGTCGCAGGCCTGATAACTGGCGTCCGATATCTGGCTACTCACAGTCTTTACCCCGAGCCTTGAGGTGACTGATGAGGAGAAGACGGAGAGACGCAGAGAAGGCTGCTCTGAATCCGAGAGGCGTAGCACGTCTGGCTTCCCACGTAGACAGGAGACTCCACCAAGCTTTGCCGGTCGCCTGGGGGTCTGCCTGATAGCGGTGCTCCCTCGGTGCAGTCAGTGGAACCCCACGCTGACGTAGGGCTGCTCTTCAACTCCAGTCGCACACCATACACTTTATATGCTAACACAGCTAATGCTAGCTAGCCCCGCTAAAACATTCGCACACGTTCGTGTTGCCCACCAACGCGGTAATGTGAAAATCTCGACGCGCAAAAACGCTTACTGAGTTTATGCACGCGTACACCAGATCTGTGTGGATCTAACACCACTTTGCCCAACTTGAAGGTAACTCAATCACATCTACTTCTATCGTTTTCTCGCTCTTATCTCTCGTCTCCCTCTCGTCCAAAAAAACTGCTCTCCTTTCTCCTCCCGCCCACCAACCAATCAGGAACACGGGAGCCGAACAAACGGCCAAACCACCCAATAAAAACTGAAAAAAGGCCCAAATTCCAGGCTTGCTGCAAACGCATCTCTAGACTGCATCAGCCTCAACATTGACAAAACACTTTTTAAACAAAGAATACTTTATGATTTTTACTATTATTATTTATTTTTTTTTTTTACTGAATAAACTGCCAATCTGCCTGAACTACAGTGAACCTTTTTAATCACATCTTCCACATGTAAATATACAATGCACTTTCTAATACTGTAACCTGAAATTATACCTTGGGTTACACCCCCCCCTTTTCTAAAGGTCTGATGTCCCCATCTGACTATTAACTGAACAGGCCAGATCGGGACTAGGGTTAACGGTAATATGAACAGAAAAACCTGAAGCCACAGAGGTACTCATGTGGGGTGTTAGATGTACCCTCACCCCTCTATGAACAATTATAATAGGCTGGTCAGAGGACTCGCCAAGCTCATCATAGCTTAGACGGACAACAGGCTTAATAGCTCTCTTTCTCAAAGAGCTATCCTCTGGTGCCACATTTTGTTCGGTCATCCTTTTGTCAGACAACGGTTCACTGCTGGCAGCGACTTCCCTCTGATCCAAGAGGTCACCCACCAATGAGTCTGGGGTGCTTTCCTCTGCTGCATGACATTGAATATTTTCAGACTCCTGGGGTTCTTCTTGCTCCACCATAACCTCTGGAGTTTCTGGTCTCTCGGGTTCCTGGGGATCGTTGCGTTCCAACCCGGGACGTAAAGAAGGGAAGTTTACATGCCTAAAGAGTCCCACAGGCCCAAATTGGGGTACTTCATCTTCCACCTCAGATTGGTCAGAATCAGTTTCTCTTTCGGCCTGACTCTGCTGTACAATCACCCGCTTCTGTTGGCGTGTCTGAGCCCTTCAGACACATGTACCTGCAGATGAATCTGGGTTCCCCACCACTTCTGGCAACCGAATTAGACAACCAATGGGTAGTAGGTGGTCCCTGTGGAGTGTCCGTAGTGCTCCTACTCCTCTCTCAGGTTTCACTCTGTACACAGGTATGTTTGGCAACTTTTCTATAACAGTGTAAGGGACCGAATTCCATTTATCTTTTAGTTTGTGCTTTCCAGTACTTCCCAATGCACGAACCAGCACTCTGTCTCCAACTTCTACAGGTAGATTTTTCACTTTCGCATCATAAGCCTTTTTGTTTTTGTTATGGCTTTTGTTAGAAGCTTCCAAAGCTAGCTGGTATGCTCGCTGCAATTCTTTCCGCAGGTTCTCTACATACCTCTGGTGTTTTACTTGTTCACGCTCTCCGAGTGATGTGCCAAAACATACATCGACAGGTAACCGTGCCTCCCTACCGAACATCAACAAATATGGACTGTAGCCTGTCGCATCGTTACGGGTGGAATTATACGCATGCACCAGAAGTGCTACATGTTGGCTCCATCTCTGCTTTTGCTGGGGATCCAGGGTCCCAAGCATGGATAGTAGGGTTCGATTGAAGCGCTCTGGCTGTGTGTCACCCTGCGGATGGTACGGTGAAGTTCTAGACTTCTTAATGCCTAGCAAGTCCTAAAGTTCTCTTACCAAGCGACTTTCAAAGTCTCTCCCCTGGTCAGAATGAATGCGAGCTGGCAGTCCGTAATGCACAAAAAACTTCTCCAAAAGTGTCTTAGCCACAGTGGGAGCCTTCTGGTCCCTTGTAGTGTAGGCCTGAGCGTACCTGGTGAAATGATCCGTGACTATAAGAACATTAGTAGTACCTTGTGAATCTGGTTCTATAGACAAGAAATCTATGCATACCAGATCCAGAGGACCACTACTGGTAAGTTGGCCTAAAGGTGCTGTTTTTCGAGGTAGAGTTTTCTGGGCTACACATCTCCCACAGTTCTTTACATAACCAGCTATGTCTGAGGCCATTCGGGGCCAATAAAACCGATCACGAACCAACTCAAGAGTCCTGTCCACTCCCAAATGGCCAAAATCATCATGTAGCGCCTGCTGCACCACAGTACGGTACTGTTCCGGGAGAACTAACTGAAACTTTTCCTGCTCATCTTTGTGAGCTTTCCTATACAGGAGTCCCTTCTTAAGCACAAGTCTCAAACTCACGCTGGAACAAGCCCAGCTCTGGCTTATCATCCTGTGGCTCCATAGACCACTGACCTGCACTCACAGCTTTTTTAACCTGACTGATGGCTGCATCCAACTCCTGTGCTCTTTTTAAATCCTCTTCACTCAATCGATTTAATGAACTAATACCCAGCCTTGTTGGATAGGCATAGAGATCTGGAATTGCATTAGGTGAAGCTCCCAGTGGTTCTACCAATCCACTGGGACTACCTAAGGTCGCGGTCGTAGTCACCCGTTTGCATGTTGCCTTCACTGCAGATGGTGGTATCCACCCTTCACCGTCTATAGCATTCCGAGATAACAAATCGGCGTCAACATTCTCACGTCCCGGCCGGTACTGGATGCCAAAGTCGTAGGTGGAGAGAGCAGCCAACCACCGTTGTCCTGTGGCATTCAGTTTGGCAGTTGTCAAAACATAAGTAAGAGGATTATTGTCTGTTCCTACTGTACAGCGGGCACCATAGAGGTAGTCATGAAATTTATCTACAATAGCCCACTTCAAGGCAAGAAATTCGAGCTGATGTACTGGGTAATTACGTTCAGAATTGCTGAGTTTACGACTGGCAAAAGCTACTGGACGCAATCCCTCGGGATATTCTTGGTTAAGAACAGCACCTAACCCATCCAAGCTGGCGTCCACATGTAGCACGTACGGTTTAGTTGGATCTGCAAAGGCTAACACAGGAGCATTAGTAAGGCAGTGCAAGATTTTTTGAAAAGCTCCCATACAGGCGGGAGTCCATCGTTCCCCAAAGGGCTCAGACTTTCCAAAGTAGTCCGATTTGTCTTTGCTGGCAGCCCTGCCCTTCTGAGTAGGAGGATACCCTCTGGTAAGATCAGTCAAAGGGCGGACTATAGACGAGTAGTTCTCTATAAAACGTCTATAATATCCACAAAAACCTAGGAAAGACTGTAAGGACTTCAAGTCAGTGGGCAGTTTCCACTGGGCCACCGCCCGGATCTTTTCTGGGTCAGTAGCGATCCCAGCTTCTGACACGATATAGCCGACGTATTTCACTTGGGCTTGGCAAAACTGGCACTTGTCAATAGAAATTTTGAGTCCATATTCTTCCAAACGGTCTAAGACCCTGAACAATCGCTCCTCGTGCTCTTCCAAAGTCCTACCAAACACAAGCACGTCATCCAGGTATACAAGACACTGCAGAAGATTCATATCCCCTACCGCCCTTTCCATTAAGCGCTGGAAGGTGGCGGGTGCCCCCATAATACCTTGAGGCATGCGCTCGAATTGGAAAAAACCCAACGGGCATATAAAGGCGGTTCTCTCTTTGTCAGATTCTGCCATTCCAATCTGATAGTAGCCACTCCTTAAATCTAATACAGAAAACCATTTACTGCCCGTCAAGCAGTCCAAGGCATCATCAATGCGCGGCACTGTGTACTGATCTGGGATGGTTCGGGAATTTAACGTCCTGTAGTCAATACACATCCTAATTTTGCCGTTCCTCTTTCTGGCCACAACGATGGGGGAAGCATAGGGGCTACGAGACTCTTTAATAATTCCTGCTGCAAGTAGTTCTTGTAAATGACGTCGAACATCATCAATATCAGCAGGCGCTATTCTCCGAGATCGTTCTCTAAAAGGGCTTGAATCGCTAAGTCTAATATTGTGCTCCACCCCCTTGGCTAGACCTACATCCCACTCCTCCACTGAGAACACATTTGTGCGGGCTGACAGTTTCAATGCCAGTTTTTTTCTCTATTCTGCAGGGATGGGAGAATCACTAAAGTTGAAAAGCTCGGGGTCAATCAGATCTTTGGGGGAGGAATTGCTCTTCATCTCTGTGACCACATCAGCTTCCTGAAACTTAGCAATAACAGTGCCCTTGGGAATGGCTTTCTCTTTTAATGACTCATTTTCCAATAACACTGAGAAATTGTTAATATCTAGGTCAGAGGGAAGCAACACACAGGGTGACAAAACCACTCCAGCTGGAAGGGTGTCTGAGGCATCAATGACTAGGATACCTGGTTTTCTGAGTTGCTTCAACACCGCCTTACCTACCGCTAGGCAGGCCTTTCCAGGGGGAAGAGTAAGAGGTCCGGGTCCTTCCCATTTCACACTCCCCACACTGTCATCGGTAAACCCAGCAAACTTACAGGGTGCCACCATTTCGGAGGGTCCTAAGCACACTCTCCAAGACTGAGCAGCATCTAAATGGCTCGAACTCTGCTTGGTGGTAGGCTTATGGCTAAAAGCCCTAGCATTCGTCCCTATGATGACTGGCACTTGATCAGGCCCCTGAGGGTCAGGGCATACTAAAGCCAAAATGGATGTGGCTTCCCCACGGTCTCCTGGAAACTCCACACTAACCCCCACATAGCCTTTATAGGGGTAACTGGTGTCACTTAGGCCCCAGATGGCCAGACTAGAGATAGGCTGAATAGGCAAGTGTGGCAAGTGTTTTGTGTACCAGCTCTCAAATATGATAGTTACAGTTGAGCCGCTGTCTAACAAAGCTGTACACAAGTGCCCTTCAATGACCACCTGACCCAAAGAGGGTTTCCCCACTAGACCATCTGGAACACCCTGGACCCTGCTGTGAACCACAGTGCTCTTCTTCACACTGCAGTGTTCTGTTGTCTGAGCTTTACCTGAATCAGAGACTCTACTTTCATCTTTTCTCCTCCGCAAAGACCGAATCAACCGGGTTATGACCCTAGAAGAGTCTTCAGGCTCCTTGCAACGGGTAGCCACATGGCCGTCTTCCCCACATCGGAAGCAGAAGAAGTCATCCCCCTTCTGTGATTCGTTGGCTTTCGGTTTGCTGAAGGACTGGTCACGTGGGGGGTACTTTCCCCAAGTCTCTCTGTTTGTCAAACTTTGCCCCTTTACAGGCTGAACATCAACATGCTTTATGGCCATTGTGTGCATCTGGTGTTGGAGCTCTGAGACTTGCTTTTGTAAGGTTTCAACTACGTTGTCAGTACTTACTTTATCGTCTATTTCTCTAGCTGGGCTATTCGTTTCTGAGCAAACTGGAGGAGCGATTACTCTTTTAGCACATAGCTCAGATACTTTAAGCTTTAACTCTTCCACTTGTGCTTTTAGCCTCAAGGTTTCCGTCTGGCTTACCTCCGCCTCACTAGTGGTTCTGACTTGACGCACAGTGGGTCTGCTGCTACTGGAACTGAGCTTATGGCGTGCTAATCGCCGGTCTTCTTCTTCTCTTATTTCACTTAACAACTGCAGGAAAGAGGGGGGATGATCTTTCCTCTCCCTTAACCGCAACTGCAACAGCAGTAGCTCTGATTCGACAGCTCCACGCAAAAGCTGGTCAACTCTGACACAGTCTTTGGACTGGGGCTGTAAACCACCTTTATGCACAACTTTGGTCAAGTGGCGCTCCATTCTTCTCAAAAAATCTGAAAGTCGTTCTCCTGGTGCTTGTTGTAAGGCTCTAAAAGCAAAATACAAATCCTCACCAGACTCAGATGTCCCAAAAGCGGTTTCCAAAGCTTCAATATACTCAAGAGGCGGAGCACTGGGTTCATTGAATCGTACAGCCTGAGCTATCTCTAACGCTGGCCCTTTAAGACTTTCCATGATCCTTTTCCGCTTCTCACGATCCGAGCAATCACACTCTTCCACCATTAATCGAGCCTGCTCCAGCCAACTATCTAAACTTTCTTCTCCCACTGGGGTTGGTAATACCCCAGAAAAGGTCCGTAAACACCTGAAAGCATTGTTTTCCAACGGGGGCCTAGTTGCTTTTTCGAAAAACTCTCCCATAGCTCTGAGGACAGTTTCAGCGGCTGTAGCCGGCGGTGGCTCACAGTGTATTGGCTCTGTCTGTTCCCTTTCACGCTGGGGGAAACTCGAGTCAGGAGTACTCATCTGTTCTGGACTCAAAGCTTCAACCTCAGTAGGACCCTGCAGGGTCCACATATCACCTCCCTGAATAGGGGAAACTGCAGGAGGGATCACTTTGCAGTTAATCTTCTCCTTACATTCACAAAGGACTACTAGATGTTCAGTCTTGGGATCGAACATACGTCCACGCACTCGCACTCGCCCAAGAACTTTGATAGTGCACAAGGTTTCTTCTATTTCAGACACTTCCGCATCCTCTGGCACTCCATTAACCACTATAGCATGATCAGGATCTATGCCCTCCCCCTTGCACTAATTTCTGAGTAATGACATGTTTAGATACTTTACAAAAAATGGCCAAATCTTGACTATATAACACAGTATTAAGCCCTATCCGGACGGGATTAGTTTCTCAGGGGGTCCTGGGGTAATTTTCTCTTTTACGGGGGGTCCTCTGTGATTTTAATCCCGTCTGGAACGAGCATGTCCGTGTTTTTCTCAGACGTCCTCAGAGAAAATTACAGGCGGAATTACCTACTGTTTTTCGCTGTACTCCGTGGTCGTCTGGTAATTTTAGTCCCGTCCGGATCCACATGTCTGAGTTTATACATGCAGACATCACCTCGCGTTTAATAAAACAGCTATATGTCCACTGCCACGCACCGTAGTTACACGTTGGGCGCGCGTTTTCACGGAGATCCACGTAAAGACAGCGGCGAGCGAAAATGGATTTACTGGATTTTTTAATGGATTTATTTTATTTAACGGATTTATTTAGCTATTTACATTCATTAGCGATTTTTTTATAATGTGTTTTCTGTATTGGTTTAACAAAATAGCTTAACTTAAACGGAGATCTTAAATGCTGAACTGAACAGTAGTAAAGTTAAAAGTTAAAAAGGAATCATCAGAGTTGGCAGTGTGACATTATTAAACATGCTATCACGTGACAAGGCGATGTCATGTGACCGAGAAAGCCAAAAACTCACGGGTCCTCCTGTTTTTTCAATTGCTGTCCGGATGCAAGAGTTTTATCACTGAGTACAAGGGTGAAATATTTTTCACAGACGTCCCCCTGAAAAACTAATCCCGTCCGGATAGGGCTTTACTTGTATAAATGCCTATTATAACTGGGAACAATCACAATTGGTACAGTACTGCAATTTTATCCTGAGCTAAATTACTTTACTTGACTTTGTGTGGCTTATTTAGAGGGAAAATCCCAGCGGTGCCTCCATTTTATGTAACCCCTTCTATGTCCAACAGAGTAGGACAGGGCCCCAAGTTCTGATATAAATTTTCCCAATAAATATATCTGGCTGTCATTGTGATTAATTTGACTATGCAGTCCTGTAGTGATATGTTCTCTGAAATGATGCCACTAATAATTAAAGTAATTCCATTTATTATAACAGGTGTAAAAATAAAAACACCACTCAGCCCTGGACTGTAGTTTTGGCAAAGAAAATGAACACTCGATGAAAACTGGCAATAAAGGTGAAAAGTTGAGGAAAAGAAAACACTTATACAAATAAAAGGCACACAAAAATATCTACCTCACTTCACAGCCTATAACCCACACGGTACTTATGCATATTTCCATTAAACACCAACCTTTCCATATTCAGAAACCAAAAGGTACAAAAGCCGGCAGTAAAATAAAAGAAATAAACCCCCGTTGCAGGCCTGATAACTGGCGTCCGATATCTGGCTACTCACAGTCTTTACCCCGAGCCTTGAGGTGACGGATGAGGAGAAGACGGAGAGACGCCGAGAAGGCTGCTTTGAATCCGAGAGGCGTAGCACGTCTGGCTTCCAACGTAGACAGGGGACTCCACCAAGCTTTGCCGGTCGCCTGGGGGTCTGCCTGATAGCGGTGCTCCCTCGGTGCAGTCAGTGAAACCCCACGCTGACGTAGGGCTGCTCTTCAATTCCAGTCGCACACCATACACTTTATATGCTAACACAGCTAATGCTAGCTAGCCCCGCTAAAACATTCACACACGTTCGTGTTGCCCACCAACGCGGTAATGTGAAAATCTCGACGCGCAAAAACGCTTACTGAGTTTATGCACGCGTACACCAGATCTGTGTGGATCTAACACCACTTTGCCCAACTTGAAGGTAACTCAATCACATCTACTTCTATCGTTTTCTCGCTCTTATCTCTCGTCTCCCTCTCGTCCAAAAAAACTGCTCTCCTTTCTCCTCCCGCCCACCAACCAATCAGGAACACGGGAGCCGAACAAACGGCCAAACCACCCAATAAAAACAGAAAAAAGGCCCAAATTCCAGGCTTGCTGCAAACGCATCTCTAGACTGCATCAGCCTCAACATTGACAAAACACTTTTTAAACAAAGAATACTTTATGATTTTTACTATTATTATTATTATTATTTTTTTTTTACTGAATATACTGCCAATCTGCCTGAACTACAGTGAACCTTTTTAATCACATCTTCCACATGTAAATATACAATGCACTTTCTAATACTGTAACCTGAAATTATACCTTGGGTTACAATTAGTATTTTTCCTATAAATCGGCTTTCAAATCCACTTTTCGTACTTGTGCTTGAAAAAAACCTCAGCGGTGAAATAAAAAATCTACCAATCAGAATATTTCACACCATTGTTTCTAGGTAAAAGAGAGAAAGGCCCTTTTACATTGAGAGCTTTTATTATAGATTGGCAGTTTTATCAACCAATCATATTATCGAATTAGAATCGTGGGGGCATGTTCCAATGGTCTCTCATTTTTATTTGAAACAAATCCAAAATATTGCCAATCTGTAGCTGTTGTGTTTTTCTTTGAAACCAGGGGGGTATTCCAGAAAGCGGGGTTAACAAACTCTAAACTTAACCCTGAACTCTGAGTTGTCTTACCCCGATCTGACATACTCAGAGTTTTCGGTTCCAAAACGGCGGATCGGAGTTAAAGTAATCAGGGTCGCTCAACTCTGAGTAGGTTGACCCAGACAGAAGCGCGTTCACGCGTAACTATAAAAGGCATTCTTAATGGAACGCAGATAAATAGGATTTATCATGGACTTAAACGCGAAAATCAGCCGAGCATCGTATTTCACACCACTGTAGCTTGAAGTATTAATGACTGCGTATGCAGAATATTTAGATATTATTAAACGTAAATGTAATACTGCGGTAGCTGCTAGAGAAAGGCAGTCAGCATGTCAAAAAATTGCCAACAGAGTTAATGCGTGAGTGAAAATGATATTTTTATATTTAGCAGAAGGGTGCGATTATATTATTATTTTCTCCACCTTTATAATACTGTATTGAGTTTTTAAATATTTTTTAATTGAACACTTACTGATTCCAGGTCTAATCTGAGTGGTGTGAAACACACATGGCATCAGATAAAAATGAAGTATAAGAATATAGTACAAAGTGGTATGGCAGTACATAACTATATCTTATTCTTAAAATATATTCTAAAATATATTTATTTACAAGAAAAATGAAATAATGAAACATAACAGTGAATTTGACTGTAATGTATATTAAAAGGTTACAGGGTGGATGGTGGGGTGGGGTGGGTGGTGGTGCATGATTTAATGTGGAAAGCAGTGATTGCTGATGGAGTCTCTGACAACTCCACCATCTCTGTTGTCACCCACATGCATGTAAGGTTCCTCATCTGTGGGCATGTCAAAGATGGTAGGCTGTCGCTCTTCCTGGATAGTTGCAATGTTGTGTAATACCACATATGCCATTATTATGTGGCACACCCTATCAGGGGTAACTCTGAGCCCCTTCAGGCACTGGAACCTGGCCTTGAGGATTCCTAGGATCATTTAAATTCTTGCTCTGGTTTTGCTGTGGGCCTGATTGTAGCGGGACTGTGGTCCAGGTGCAGGATCTGAATAGGGAGTCATAAGGTAGGCCTATAGGACAGGCAGGGATACCCTCTGTCTCCATGAAGGAGGCCGTCATAGTGTCCTATAATCACACTAGGGTTTGCAATGATTTAACTATTACACTGCATTACACTGATTTAACTATTACACTGCACTACCTCAGGCCTACTCTATTCAGATTTGTTGTACAGTGTGGAATCATACACGGATCCTGGCCATCTGGCTTCAACATTTGTGATGAGGTGAGAAGCATCACATATGATCTTGATGGGGAGAACGGTCAGTTCAATTCAATTCAACTTTATTATCATTATGCTGAAACAGGGTTGTACAGCACAATGAAACACTTTTAGGCTAGGCCTCAGTGCAATTACATACTACAAAATATCACAGCAGCAATTACATACAACATAGTGCAGGACAACATAGTGCAAGACGGTCATGGTGCAAGCCAGGCAATAGACATTAAATAAGCAAGGTAAAAAAATGTAAAATAGATAACAGTATAAGGTATGAAATATAAAAATATAAGTACAGTATGTACAGTGTGTGAGGTAGGTAAATGGGACAGGGATAAAGTGCATGGTGCATGGTGCCAAAGGGCTGGTGGACTGGTCTCTGGACTGGTGGCAAATCTGAGATATAGTCAGGGGGAGGTAAGTCTATATATGTCCAGTTTGAGGGAAAGTGGCTGGTGGCAATAGCTACGTTAGTTTTGTTACCATTAAAGATAAGTACATTATTCATTAAGGATTATAAAGGTTAGTACCTGTACATTAATGCTATGGATGGATTTTCTGTTTATGTAATCGCCTTTATGTTCTAATGGTGCTGGAATAGGTAGCATATGTAGGTTCCATCAATGCAGCCAATCACTCTAGGAAATCCTTAAAATGTAAATGGAATGAAGTTTGTTATATAGCCTACTGCTTCTCCTTTGCTTAATTTCTTTATTGTCCGTGTGAATTAAAGACAAACCTACGATGCTATGGAATTCCTCTTTGATGTCCATAACTGGCTTAAGCCCAGGAAACACCACAAAACTGGGCACTAGTCATTTTGATGCCAGACATAGTTTTTGGACAGACCGACATACAGTAGCTTTGCTGACAGATCCCGCATCTCCTACACTATAAAAAAAAATTCCACTAGCAAAAAACGAAGAGCGACGTATAACAATCTGGAGAGAATTTAGGGCTGATCCGCGATGTGTAATATTTGAAATGTGACGCTTAATAATTTTATTGACGTAAGTATTGGATTGTGCTGAAAAACGATAACGTTCATTAAAAAAATAATCCGAAAATGATAGGCCTATGTCTATTCGGGGTTTTATAAGGCGTTCCCGACGAAGAACTCAGCGAATAAACTGAGTTTCAATATCCACATGATCCTAGAGGAAAGGACACGTCATGATGACGTGTTTGTAACTCTGGGTCAGGTCCAAGTTAACCTGCCAGCGAGCAGGTTAGCTTCAGAGCATAAGTTGCTACAGTAACTGACTCCGGTTCTCTTTAAGCTCGGTTTCTGGAACGGAAAACCTCGAGTTTCCGTGAACTCTGAGTTAACTTACCCGGGTTTTCTCGCTTAACTCGCTTTGTGGAACACCCCCCAGCTCGCTTGACTCACAACTAACACTCAATCGTCATTGTGGCTTTTTCCCCTCTGTATGATCTTAGTGAAAACCGCCACTGTCATACTGCCCAATCTTAGTGCTATGATTAGCTTAGCTTAATTGCGGATGCACTTTTGAAATAATAATGTTGCACTAGGCAAATTGCGCTGATTTGCACTGGTGGTAGTTGTTGTTTTTAATTTATTTTTTTAAATTTATTATTAATATTTAAAAGTTGTTCTCTGCACTACGTTATGTAAAAGTTTTAAAATATTTTTTGTGCAACACCTTTATATTTATTGCTTGTTATATGGTAATATTTAAGTCATTTGCTTTTTATTTGTTTCTTTAATAGTGACACTGTGACGGTGGGTGCAGCGCGAAGGACGAGACACAGAATCCCTCGATGGCAGCAAACGTCACGTTTAATAAAGACGTGTATTGCGCAATAGCTCACGATAAACACTAACACATTCAGCACAACGTGCAGACATAGACAACGACGAGCACAGGACACTGCGCGAGCGCACATTAAATAGACAAACCACGTTAGCCCCATGTGATTACGAGACGATTCACAGGTGAGACACATTATTCACACGACATAGCCATCGCCACGGAATTCCACTGACGCAGACAAAGCACGTGGACAACGTTGACACACGCCCAGAAGGGAGGGGCCGGGATCCTCAACGTGACAGACACAATCAACCCGATGATTGATGATACAGGGGGCACCAACCAAAATCTCGTCTAGGGCACCACATTGGTCAGGGCCGGCTCTGCTCAAAGGTATAGTCTGAGACTAGGGAAAGGCATGAAACGTAGACAACGGAAGCTTATACTAAGGACTTACCAAGGCATGAAAACATAAGGACCACTCGACTCAAACAAGGACAATCTATGAACCCACAAGGTGTAGTATGGAGTGAGATTACGGTCTTTAATATGAGAGCGCAAAGATAAGATTCAATCAAGCAAGTCAGACACACTGAGCACGCAAAATCAAGAAAACCGAGCGCTGTTAAGTGCGCTCACTTCCCTGTTTTCAGCGCGTGTTTCAGTTTTTTGCTCGCTTCTAAAATGTCTGCTCGCGTCATGATTACAAGTACGTTACAGATCAAGGCTTGGTAGAGGATTACCTGCGGGTTCAGGTTATCATGCCGCGTCTGTGCCATTAACCACACTAAACAGGGACGCTGGGGGATTCTAGATAACCACTCATCGAGGCATTACCGCTTTATAACTTTAAAAATACGACAGCACAAATGTTTATTTAAATAAACCAGCATTAACGAGCAGAAATGGTTTTCTGTTTCTGATCACACAAGACGCTTCACTAGGGTTGCCACCTAAGTCTGACAAAAAACAAGGACACTGTCATACTGAGCGAGTGTAATCTGTTGACGGGGGGGTAAAACGTTACCGGAGGGGTTTAAAATGGACACAGCGAGAAAAAAACAGATTTAAAGTGTGCAGAAACAGTCTGAATCGTGGTTTGAACTAACCTAGTTTTTTTGCCGGGACCGAATATTAAAAAGATGAAAACCAGGACAAACCAGGACAGCCCGGGAAAACCGGGACAGGCACGTGAAAACAGGGACAGGTGGCAACACTACGCTTCACGGAGGTCGGCCGTTCTACCGCCGTAGTTTGAGGCACACAGTTGCTCTGCCACAGTGCTCAATTTGGCAATAACAGTCACATCAGCGCCAGATAAGGCTGATATGTCTGCCACTTGATCGATTAACATTTCACACTAATGTAGTGTAAATTCACCATAAGGACTCGTCTGCTACCCTTTGAATTAATCTAATGAGCGCTTCTGCGACCATGTCTAAAAAACACTCGCCTGTACTGCTGCGCGTGCTGTAGTCCAGTCCTGATTGGCTGCCTGATGTGGAAAGCTGTGGAACCTATTTGGCTGAATAAAGTGAAGCCGTGGAATCTAATTTGACTATAATTTGACTATAGTGGAAGACCATGGAAATGAAAATGCAATCTGCTCGGATTGCACTTTCAAAATGCATTTTGACAGTTTGAGCGCTGTTGGTATCGTAATGTTAGTGCAAACAGGAGAGGCGCTATTTCTCCATTAACGTTTGAATATTGACATCTTTTTAGCGTGGTGGTGAGGTTGAAAATTAAGTTTCAAACGGGTTATCACGAAATGCAAAGCATATTAAGCGAATAGCATTTTAATTATAATTTTGATACAACCTTTGCATGATCACATGAACTTGATAATTCAAATAGGAAATACATTTTCATTTCAATAAAGACACAAATAAAGCATCAAAATGTATGTGTAAATGAAATATGAATAGACGTCTATCACATTGCAAATGTAAATGAAATTATTGCATTTGAATTTGAATTTTGAGCTCAAAGTTGCTTGCATGAGTGGAACATGTAAATGCAAATACGTATTACATTTTCATTTGAATATTGATACAGAAAAACTTCCATACCGTTACTTTCGTTTTGTAAATAATTCGTCTTTTCAGTGAGAGAAGACTGACCAACGTCTCGTCACCTGAGTATGAGTGACCAATCAAATGAAGCTGGTCAGTCACGTGATCACATACGCAAACTTTCTCCACCGGTAGCAAGAAAGTGACAGAAAAACCTACCGAGCATCCCAGACCTCATACAGCCAATGTTAACATTACAAACATGTAAAAAGGACAGTTATATATCGCGCTGTCAGTTGTGTCTGCCAAAACGTGTGGACATTTCAGCCTACAAGAACTCAACATCAAATTTGAGGAAACACGATGCGATAAGTTTGCCGTATGTATAATTTTGTGTAATATGTTTGTATGATGTAATTATTAAATGTAACGCAGTGCAATATTAAAGACCAATTCACACTCTGAGTGTACACACTAGCAATATATGATGATTTAGTTGAACCAAAGTTTGCTACAAAGTGATTCAGTTAGCGTCAAGTTGTAGCTACACGTATTGTCTGACAGTCTCATCAGTTAGTGCCTTTTGTGGAACACATTAAAGTTACACAGGCCTAATAATTAGGAACAAACAAAAATACAAATTATTTATAATAAATACATTTTATATTAGGGGTGGGCATAGATTAATTTTTAAAATCTAGATTAATCTCACTGAAATCTTGAAATTAATCTAGATTAATCTATATTAAAATGGCTCATATGCGTGCTACCCAAGTAATGACTAAAAGTCAGTTTTTGAGATAGGGTTTCTTAATACAGATGGTGCATTAGACCAGGGGCTCATCTCCTGTTTCCAGAATGCATCAATGACTGCATGAGAAAGCTGTTCTACTTTGATACTTGAAGAAAAAAACATGCTCAATAAAATGTAGGCTACTCGTGTTCAACGGTTTATTCAGTTAAACATGAATTTGTAAGCCTACATACTGTACATTAAAATGGGTTGATAACATGTTTATTCAGCTAAACATGATATTTGAAATGTAAGCCAACATTTAGTACATTTAACCTCGCGGACGTAATTTGGGGGGGACTTTTTCAAAAGCCGGTTTTGGTCCTCTGCAGTTTTAACGGTTAAAAAGAAATATTTAAATAGCGCTAGGACCATGCAGAAAACGACCGCTCTGAGCTCCTCTCCGGTAACACTTTACGTTCCTAAAAATGAATTTTCCATGAAGCAAACCTGGCGACTTCGTGGCTGCATCCATGTAAACACACGTACAATTTGTAATTCACAGGTTTGAAAACTCGTTCTCGCCCCTACTATGCAATTTGGTTAGGAATACAGCCGAGCTAAACTATCAAGTTGAAAGTCATCATAGTTTGCTTACCCATTTTGACCCAGTCCCCAACCCAACTTTAAGAATAGATTAACGGCGATAATTTTTATATCGCCCGAGTATCAAATCAAAGAGTATCAAATTAACGAACGCCGTTAACGGCCCACCACTATTTTATATATTATATTTATTTATAATAAATTATTTTTGTTATCATTAAAAGTCATTGTTTCCAGTAATTCAATTTCCCATGATGTAATTTATTGACACGAGACAGTACTCATGCTTTTACTCACTACTTGAGTAGCTTTTTATCAAAGTACTTTTTTACTTTTACTCAAGTAAATTTTTGGATGCATACTTTTACTTTTACTTGAGTAACATTTGGTTCAAGTAACAGTATTTTAACTTGAGTAAAATTGTTGAATACTCTACCCACCTCTGCTTTTAATAATTTCTTGCTTGCTGTTTTCTCTTCACATAATGTGTCTGTGTTTGTTGCTTGCTTGCTTTCTCTCTCTCTCTGTTTCACACTGTCCTCCCTTATGTCGTTATGTTCTCCTAGTTCTTAGTGTTGACTTGTAACTCCCAACTAAAAAGTAGCCCAAAAAAACGCACCCCGTCACCCCAGAATTTTTACCCGATTTTCAAACAAGCCCAATTTGGCGTGAAAACCGTGAACCTGGCAACTCTGGTCGTGTGTCACTGCCACGCGTGTAAAAACACTGGCTATGATTGGCTACCATAACGCTGCCTTAGCCAATCACTTACTGACTTGTTAAGTTAAACAGGTGTTACACAGAGAACTGTGACCTATCGAGATCTGTTACTCCTCACTAGCCTGGGCAGCGGTCCGCTCGCATTACTGTTAGTATATCAATATATAGTAACGCACCGCTTTTAATGACCAGTAACGTCAACGGCATTGTAACGACAGGAAAAGTAATTAATTATATTATCCCGTTACTGACAAAATGACGCTGTTACCTAACGCCGTTATTCGCAACACTGATAATGGAAGAGCAGTCAGACACAAAAACAAAACCAACATGCTAAACAAAGAACAAACCGAATAAAACTTTACCATAAACATGAACATCAGAGCTACAAAAACACAGAGTTTAAATACACATAAAATCTAAGAGACTACATGACTACAAGGACACATGAAATCAATTACAAATTGTGGAGTTACCAAACAATTTTTGGGGAAAACCAGAATGAAAACAGAAGCACAAGGAACATGACAACAGAGACTAGACAGACAGATGGCAGTTGGCACATGCTGATGTTGATTTAAACAGAAAACTGAAATGAAACACATGAATCAAATCTGAAGACACAGTGTTAGCAAAATTATTTAAGACAGTAGCATATACATGCACACAGGGTAAATGTGTGGAACCCAAAATACACAAACATGAGACAGGACCTTTTAAAACATGAACATTATAATAAGGACGCTAACAAGAGGTGTGACACACAATCGGTGAACAAGGGAGGGATGTGCTAGACAAGAGAAGACATACAGAATGACAAACCCCCACTGGAAGAGAGTTGGAGATGTGCCATTATGTGACAAAGGCTCATTCAACTTATTGATTTAATACACATGTATCAAACTCAAGGCTCAAGAGCTTAAAAAGCCTAATTGTCCAAAAAAAAAGTCAAATATGTGCAGTGACCAAAAACTACATTTACCGCAGATGGAAGGGTGTTTCAAGAAAGATGGGAAAGCGAATAAATGTTTGTGCTTCAAGGAGAAAAACCGTTATGTCTTTTGTGTTATGAAGCGGTGGCGGTCACCGTCAAAAAGTACAATCTACATCGGCATTTTGAGACCAAATATGGAGCTAAGTATGCCAAAATTATAATCAAGAAAAACAACAAATTGCTAATTGCTAATGTGGCCCGTGGTGAAAATTAGTTTGACACCCCTGATTAAATAGGTTCTTCAGAACAGGTCACACAGTAATGCCGGAATGTACTGCAAGTCACAATGTAAATCAACTTAATTATATGCATCATATCAGTTATATGAGCAAACTCACCCTATCATCAGGAGAAATTATCACAGATTTCTGCAGAATCCTAGACTGAGAGGATGATTTATGGCCACCAAGTCAGAAGCCACATCTTTACAAATCTGACAAATCTAAGGTGATCATTTAAACTAAATCTGAGCTCCTGCAAGTACCTACATACAAATATGTTAACTCAATCAAGGACACAATATTTGAGGCTTAGGTGATCACGCAGTATGTTTTTTCTTAGCTAGAGTTCAGAGCTTAGATGTCAAACAAGGACATGATTACAAATGAATCACTGAACCAAATCACTGATCAACCTTATTCACAGTTTTTCTGCTAATTTACTAAATCACAATATTTGTATGTGATCGTAAATGACATTAGCAAATTCCCCTGACACTAATCACAATGCTAATATTTTAACTATAATGATGAACATAAAATTTACTACTTATTGTTTCACCCAGATTCTGAGAATTAAACTAGATTTAAAAATAATTCTGTGCAATCATCAAGAATTTACTTTTAAATACATATAAATACCCTAACTATCCTTTAATGAAGTGTTTATTAGAAGCGACAAAGAACAACAAAACACTCAAAGTATCATCTATTCTTTGTATCTGACTGGTAACTCCCCGTGGTGCAATGTTCCAGTCTCTGAAGTTTCTGAAGGCTCAGTGAACACCTCCATTAACATACTCCCTAAGGTGCTTTTTAATTAATGCACTTTACACACAGCGTGTTGTCCTATATCAGCCAGCTTGCCATTTTTCACCTTCCAAAATGAAGCAATTACCAGCTTTATTACCCAAGTGCTGGCATTTGACCTTGTAAATGTAACATTACACATTTTAGATTGTGTTAGCTGTGAATGAAAACAATATTGTTCATCCACATTTACAGCAAAAATAGATGTACTAGTTGCTAATGTGTTTTACCACATGTTTATAGCTATGCATAAAAAAAAGACCAACACATAATATAATATATATAATTTTAAATAACAGTATTTATATCTGCTGGTATTTGCACGCTAGTTTCCTCAGTGAGGAGTAAGGGAATGGGCCATGGATCATTGGGAGGTTAAGCCATATAGTGAAGACACAGTGTGCAGACAGAGGCACACACCTGTCTAGGGATGTGCCTTGCTAACCATGAAATACAGGGCTTACATCACAGCAAAATATTGTTATTTTAATATTTTACACTTAGTAAAGTGTAAATATTAAATGTCAATGATAAAAGTATATATATTATAATCAATATATACTGTAAATTCTGACAAAAAACTTGAAAGAAGAGTATTTAAAGCCTGTTTGAACTTTGAAAGCAATGTTGTCTTTTCCAACTATATTTTTCATGTTTTGATTTGTCTGAAAAAGTTATGAAATTTGCAGGATACTTGCATGATTTTTTTATATCGTATTCTTACCACCTTCTAGTTGTCATGTTGAGGACCCCGGCCCCTCCCTTTTGGGCGTGTGTATACGTTGTCCACGTGCATCGTCTGCGTCTGTGGATCTTCGTGGTAGTGGTTATGTCCTGTGATAATGTCTCACCTGTGGCTCGTCTTGTAATCACATGGGGCTAATGTGGTTTGTCTATTTAATGTGCGCTCGCGCAGTGTCCTGTGCTCGTCGTTGTCTAAGTCTACACGTTCTACGTATGCGTTTGATGTTTCTCGTGCGCTATTGCGCGCAATATCTGTTCAAATTAAAGTTACGTTTGCTCCACAACCCGAGGATTCTGTGTCTCGTCCTTGGCTGCGCCCGAACGTCACACTAGTATTATGAATACAATCCAGTTTAATCCACAATATCAGAAAGTTAGTAACTCATAAATAAGAATGAAGTGTAGTTTCAATTTTCTTAAATAAAATTTACAGTTATTAAATTGTGCATAATGTCATTATATTACATTAAAATTATAATAGCACTTAAATCCAGTAAAACTCGTGCCAATTGCACCAACTTTGCCAAAGTGAAAATACAGGAAATAGGCTATCAGGATAATGGTTGAATGTGGCTGTGAACAGAAATAGCATATGGTCCTACAGTGAGTATAATTTCCACCTCTTGTGGATACGTCAGAGATTCCTGCTAAAGCAAGAACAGTAGGCTCTGTCACCAGATGTCTGCAGCTAGAATTCTCTTTGACTGAAAACCTTCTTTAATTAACTGTAGAGCTATTAAAGGATGAATCCAAGCATCTCAGTCTGAAACTAAGCAAATTTAAACTTTCAGTAATATGCCAAAGCCAATACTGCCTAAGTTTGATTGCTCAGCAATGTATCTATGTCACGGCTCAATGCTGGTCTAAGTTCAGTCACCCACACTCTACAATACAGTTTATTAGACTTTTTTCACCACAGACTTATTGAAAAAGAGAAAATGTTTAATTTATATTTGTTTGTTTGATTTTACTGAACGCCTTCCTCTTTATTCATCTATTCTCTCCTCCTTCTATGTCAGAATATACAATTTTATATAAATAATGAAATGTTACTTAGTTACTGTTTTTCTGTTTATCTTTGGCAGTACAAGCCTGTTGCATTTGCAGTGCGTACAAACTATACTTACACCCCTGCCGATGATGACAACATTCCTATACCAGGCCACGGGGTTTCCTTTGAGGCTAAAGACTTCCTGCATGTCAAAGAGGTGAGGGAGACGCCATCCACCAGACCTCCTAGGTTTGACCAACCCAACATGGAGCCTAACTATGGGCCACCAGTTTTTAACAGCCTTGTTGAGAGGTTAAGTTGGATTTATTGATTTAACTGAAATACAATTACTGATCATAAGCAATCTGTAAGGGCTGGCTTGGATTCCATTCCTCCAGCCGCCACTAGAGGCTCCGGAGTCAGTCCCAGTCTGTTATGGTGGGTCAGCCCAGACGCCGCCAGAGGGCGCTTTCAGTCACTCCTTCCTCCACACACACGCCCACACCAGCGTTGCGCACACCCTCTCACTCCCGGTCACTCCCTCACTCTCAATCGCCCGAGTACTGACACCTGCTACTAATTAGACTCGGGCTCTTTATATTTCTCCAGGTCGTGCCGTCCAGTGCTGCACATACTACCTGCACCCCTCGCCTCGCTTCGTTGGGAGAAGTCTGCTGCACTGGTCCTGTGCTACTACAAGCCCTGCATACTGTTCTTCGTTTTCTTTGAGTTTCCTGTCGTTTTCTACTGCCAAGTGGCCTGAGTTCTTGAGTTGTTTGTCATGGACAATAAAGCCTTCGGCTCTCAGCCTCTGTCTCCTGCTGCCTCCATACCCGCGTCACACAGACTCAATAAGTTCAATCAGCAGTGATCCGTCACTGCTGTCTCTTTGACTACTTAAGGAAGCCTTTGAGCCCTTCTCTGCTTTCTCTGTCTTTGCGCTTCGTTGCAAGGTGTTTCGCCACCTTCCTCTCTCTTATCATTCTGTCACGTATTCGAGTCTCTATCTCAAATCAAATCTAATTTTATTTATATAGCGCTTTTTACAAGCAGCTTTACAAGTGTCTGAGTCCAAGCCCCCAGTGAGCAAGCCAAGGGCGACAGTGGCAAGGAAAAACTCCCTAAGAGCATGAGGAAGAAACCTTGAGATGAACCAAGACTCGGCGAAATTCGTTGTGTATCTGAAAACTTTATAGTTAAAGGTAAGTTAAATTCAAACCATGTTCCTAGGTTAACAGTCGGTCCTGTCGTGGAATATAAAGTTAATAACTATGGTGGAACGTTTTCTTTTTATGTTTAGATAACCGAATATTTTACATCGGACCAAACAAAAGGTAGGCCAAAAGTAACCGGCAATAACCCTGTCTCTAGTGCGTCGTACACCATGATGGTAACACCGGTGCCAGGGTTATGATGACACTCGATCAGAGCAGACCTCTTTTCCTCTTCAGTCAACATAACCAAACGCATATAATTTTTGTTTGGTCCGATGTAAAACATTCGGTTATCTAAACATAAAAAGAAAACGTTCCACCATTGTTATTTATAAATATATATATAAGAACTTTATATTCCACGACAGGACAGACTGTTAACTTAGGAACATGGTTTGAATTTAACTTACTTTCAACTATAAAGTTTTCAGATACACAACGAATTTCACGTCGCATATTTTTATCACAAGTCGATTTGAATAAACCGTGGGAGATATACTCCTTTAACTCGCCATAAAATCTGGAATCCTTCATTTTTTAATTACAATGCTTCTCGTACGATCACAGACTCCGTTCACTACTTCGCATCTAGTAGTGTCGTAAAGTGTTAACGCATGCGCAAAATATCTGCCCGATACGTGCCTGGGCCAATCGCAACGCGCATGCGCACATTTTCTCGAGCATGCTCGGTACGGATCGGGCAGGGTGTACGGATCGGGTACTCACACTCCCTCATATCTGGTTAGTCAGGGCAGTGGGTTGATCCTCCATCATATCTGGTTAGTCAGGGCAGTGGGTTGATCCTCCATCATATCTGGTTAGTCAGGGCAGTGGGTTGATCCTCCCTCATATCTGGTTAGGCAGGAGGTGGCCGGCCCAGGATGGATCTCTGGAAAGGCTCGTCTCTCCTCATCTCAGTGTTCCTCGAGTAGGCGGGCAGCCATGTGGAGAAGATAGAACAGGGGAAATTAGCTCTGTATGAGGACATATATAGGACAGGTGAAATTATAAACATTTCTGGAGTGTGGCAGCAACTCTGGCATTAAGTTAAATTATTACAGCCTAGCTAAAAAAGGCAGAACCAGAAGGTAACAGACTTGGGGGCATCCTGAGACAATGGCATCCATCCACTGCACTGTCAACAAACTTGAGTGACCACGAGCAGTGACAGGATGACAGCACCAGCGCCCCGGTTTACCATAAAACCTTTCGCCTATGAACCCCTGGATATTAATTATCAAATGCTAAACTAAATCTCTTGCTCAGTTCCCTGGCCCATCTCAAGTTTTCCTCCACCTGTTTTACTTCCTATCCATTATACCTTTATTTTGGGAAGGTTTTGTTTGTAGCGGCGTGTTTTACCTGCTGCCAGTTACTTCCCCTGGCATCCTTAGTTTCGTTTTACGTATTGTTTTTCCGTGTCTTTTGAGTTGCCTTCGTTATTTTTCTCCCGTCTTTCTACGGTTCAGTTTCGCTTTGCACACGTTGGGTTTTCCGCATTGCTTTTTGTTCTCTTTTCTCCTGTGTACGTACAATTTAGTTTTATTTTTTGCGCGTTGATTTTTCTACGTTGTTTTTTGTTGGTGATTCTTTGCTGTGAGTACATATTTCTCTCTCACACTGACTATAGGCTCTGCCACTCTTCATGTCAGCGTGAGCCGGCACTTGGGTCCACCCTTCTCTCTGTTTGTACATGTGGTGTGTACACTCCCGTACTCACCGCATTACACAATCTTGCTATTTTGCAGAAGTTTAATAATGACTGGTGGATTGGGCGGCCGGTAAAGGAGGGAGGAGAGGTGGGCTTCATCCCAAGCCCAGTCAACCTGGAGACCATTCTCATCAGAAGAGAAGTGCAAGCCAGGAAGGCAGCCAAAGCTCTAGCCAAGTACACAACCTGATTTCCTGATTTCATTCCATCCAATATGGCAGGCTTCTTGGAGAGATGCCAAGTATTTGCATAAACAAATAAAGATTTAAGTTGACATGTTAAACATTTCTGCAGATGGTTAGGACTTAAAGTGATGAAATCGCCCTTTTTTTCAGCAAAGCAACTAGTGCTGCCAAAGATGATATGAACTCGAAGAAAATCACGCCACCGACAACAGGTGAGTTCAAATTAATTAGTTGGTAAGCTGAACTCACTGGATGCCGCACCATTATAGCCTAATGCCATATCCATTCATGTGCTAATTAGATTAGCTCAAACATGATTACCTCAGGATGTGATATAGAGCACAAACTGCTTGCCTCACTTTTCATTAACAATTCCAGCAAAAAAAAAAAAAAGAATGTGCTACATTATACATGCTGGCATGAAATGTAATTTTTATTCTTTCTGATGTCACAGTTCAGCATGTAAAGAAGAAATCGGTAAGTAAATATGTGAAGGTCAAATTGGTAGACTGTGATTCAGCAAAGTACTTGCAGTGTTGTGTGTTGTGTATATGAGTAATGTGCATATACATATGTGTGGATTTTGTATGAATATGGATCCAGTTGTGAGGCATTTTTAACACTAATTGAATATTGAAATGACATTTGAGATTCCTAAGTAAAACAACTGATCTACACTCATTTTATAAACTTATGGTGTGAATGCTGTGATTTAAAGAGCTATTTTTTCAAGTATAAACTGGTCTCTTCTCCTACAAATTCAGTAGGGTTTAGCTTGCATAGATGAAGAACTCCTACCTGAATTGTCCTCCTCCTGGAATCTCTGTTTCTCTGTCTTATTTACTTAACTACAGTTTTGAATGTGTGTGTGTGTGTGTGTGTGTGTGTGTGTGTGTGTGTGTGTCTGTCATCTTATTTAATAGCATTTACAGTTGTAAGTGTAACCTTTGCACACTCCTGCAGGGGGAGCAGTTAACAGCATATGATGTTGTGCCTTCTGTGCGTCCTGTTGTTCTGATGGGACCTTCTCTCAAGGGCTATGAGGTATCAGCCTGTTTACCATTATCACCTGGGAGTGGTCGGGATCCTCTCAGTTTTTGCTTTTTAGTTGAATTAACAGACATATACAAACTGTTGATGCAGTTTGAAAGCATAAGGTGTGTTTTGTTATAACATCCTGTCTATAACAACAACAAATAATATAAAGAATAACTGGAATAAAGAATAACTGGAAACCTGTATTAACGTGATCCTATTAGCATGGTCTAACGCCCCCTGCTGTTCAGTTCCCTAATTTCAGTCTATCGTCCCAGGATTTGTCAGAGTTTATGGACAAATTATATGGGGATTAAAGGTTGACTTGACCACCTTCCCTGCTCTTCTGCAGGTTACTGACATGATGCAGAAGGCACTGTTTGATTTTTTAAAACACAGATTTGAAGGCAGGTATGTATTCAATTTAGACTGTGTATAAAAATAGGACAAGCTAACAGAATGGGAAACCCTTTTTGTAGCATCTTTAGCTTTTATAGTCATTAAACACTAGTAACTTCACACAATACTTACACACTTTCTAATGTCTTTTATATGTACAGAATAACCATTACTCGGGTTACGGCAGATATTGCCCTTGCCAAACGGTCAATTCTGAACAACCCCAGCAAACATGCTATAATGGATCGTTCCAACACACGCTCCAGTTTAGGTAAACTTTATTTTAATTGGGTCATTTTTCATTTGTGCACAGATTACAGGTGTTGTCTATGCAGAGTACACATGTAATGATTCTCTCTGGAAAAGTTAATTGATGATTGTAATGTAACAAGAAAGATGTTTACCAAAGTCAGATTTAACTTTATCACTTTACTAACAATATTATTATTATTATTCCTAATTTCGCTATGTTGCCATTTAACAAATTAGTAGTACAGGACTTTGTGGATTTAAATTTTTGGGGCAGGAAGCCTTTGAGTAGCAAGCAAGCAAATTTTATGTCTTCCTCAATTATATAGAAACTCTGTCCACTAATGGCTGTGGAAACAGCTGTTTTCTCTATAGTTGGGTTTATGTAGCATGTAAGTATGTAGCAGCCAGCTGCTGTTGACCAAATTGTTAGGGAGATCTGATTGGTTCTCTTCACTCTGTCCCACACATTGCTCTCTTGACTCAGATGCTGCTGGTATGTATTGCTCTCAAACCCATTTCTGTTATATTCAGCACATCTTTTCCACTAGCAGTAATCAACTATGCTAACACAGTCACATAACTACAGGATTTCAATATATACTTTGGACTCCTCAGCAAGAAAAATGCATTCTTCATTATTTCAACATTACTTTGTGCTTCTAAAAAGGTCTCTCTGTTTGTGTAAATAAAAGCTATTTCCCAGACATGGGAATACTTTTTTCAAATTTAATAACATTTTAATGGTGAGTGTTTTGGTTCAATCTGTATTTGGGTTTTATCCGAGTTCTTCTGCAAGTATTCTTATGATACCTGTAACATTGAATATGATCTTAAGGTTTCTAAGCTTTAACAAAATGTTCTTCATTTATTTTATTTCATTTGTTCAGAAAAGGTTGTTAGATTATTTGCATAAATACTCTTTGAGCATATTAAGTAAATACAGTCTTGAAAGTAGCTGTTTGATGTTGGTTGGACTGGCTTTCTGTCTTCCTGCAGCTCAGATCCAGGGTGAGGTGGAGAGGATCTTTGAGCTTGCTCGAAGCCTACAGCTGGTGGTTCTGGATGCAGATACTATAAACCACCCTCTCCAGCTCAGCAAAACCTCCCTGGCCCCCATTCTCGTTTACGTCAAAATATCCTCTCCAAAGGTTAATGCTCACACCCAGAGGGTCTTAAAACATCAGTACTTTTTTTGTTTTTCAGTTCCAACTGCTACCATAAATGCTCAGTTAGTTGTAATAATTACACAGAAACTGTTCCCTGTTGTTGTCAAAAACTATTACTGTCACTATTACTGACTTGTTTGTGTTATGTGAATATAGGCAACCCACTGTGACATAGTGGATATAGATTTGAAAGATCTCATGCACGTAACTGCTCCACAAAATGTACATTTAAAAAGAAATTGGCAGAGAACATAAGACATGTTGTGGTCTTACTTTGCATTGATCTTTTTTCCTCTCTGCCATCCCCTCTTTATTCTTTTCTTTGTTGTTTCTCGGATGCTTCAGGTACTCACCAGGTTAATAAAGACCAGGGGGAAGTCTCAGACCAAACATCTCAATGTTCAGATGGTGGCTGCAGATAAACTTGCCCAGTGTCCTAATGTAAGAGTGCAATAAGATAAGATAAGATAATCCTTTATTAATCCCTCAGCGGAGTAATTTGCAATCAACTGCCTGTTCTAGCAGTCGTTCATTGAATTACATTTTTAATCGTTTACTCATTGCTCTCCAACAGCCCTGTGACTTATTTTGACAAATCAAATGAAATCACATGTTTGCATTTGAAAGGATAAACTTGATCTCCTCTTTTTATGAGTTACCCTTATTTTCTTGTCCCCTTATCTGAGGTTTGCTCCAAACCTTAATCAGAGATTGGCTTGATCTGGTTATCAGAAAAATTATTTTAAAAATTGCCTCATATTGCAAGGTACCTCATGGGACCCAGGAGGCAACCAGTGACATATATTCACCTCTTCTCTATATCCATGATCTGAATTATAAATGTATAATATGTGTTAAGTGACACTGCTCATTGCTTCTTCATTTTTTAGGAAATCTTTGATGTAATCTTAGATGAGAACCAGCTTTCAGATGCCTGTGAACACATAGCAGAGTACCTAGAGGCTTACTGGAGAGCCACCCATCCACCAGAAATGGAGCCAGCCAAGCCCCTCATGGAGAAACTGGCAGAGAACACACTCCCCACCAGCCCAACACCTGTTAAGGTACATCCACACGCCCAAACACATGTACAAAATACTGATACATGGATACAGGTTTAGCAAATCATACCAGTCATATCCATAAATATTGTGCTTTTTTCAATAGACACTTTTCTGTGTGTATTGCCTCAATATTTTCTGTTTGGTTTGTTTTTTGTTTATTATATATGTGTAATTGTTAAGAATATTTTAGCTCTACCAATACCATACATGCTGTGGTTGTTCATGATATTTCTGCATGAAGTTTCTCCCCTACCACTCTCACTGAACACAGATTTGAGATAGAAGAATCCTTGGGTGAGTGAGATAGAGTAGTTGATTAGTATTCTGCGTTAAATGGCATTAGAGCATAAATGTTAGTGAATGTTTACACAGTAGTCATAGATGCTTGTTAGCTGTTCTGTTGGCACTACTATACTAGAAAGCGGGTAGTACTTAGGATTTAACAGTTTGAAGTACCACATATGGCGCATTTCCACTAGGGCCTGCTTGGCGCGGTACGGTTCGATTCGCGACGGTTTGTGAGTGTTTCCATTAGTACCAGTTCCCTGTGAGCCGGCCCCTTTGGGTACTTTTTTCGTACCGACTCGCTCGAGGTTCTAACCGTTCCGAAGCGGTACAGTTCTGTGACGTGGAGGAACAGCATGACACTGATTGGCCAGGGAGTGTCGTCACAGGTTGCGTCAGGAGAGCGACTCCTCCGCTATGCTATGGACTCCTCAGCCATTTTAAAACCCAAGGAGCGAAGTCTGTTCCCTGGTCAAACGCCGACGTACAAACCTTTCTGTTAATAATCAGCGATCAAAAAATCCAGGGCGAACTGGACGGGGCCACTAGAAATGTAAAGGTTTTTAGCGAGGTTTCCGCGCTAATGGCCACTCATGGCTACCAGCGGTCCGTTCAGCAGTGCCGGTCGGTCCAAGCTAAAAAAGCTTAACGCGATTACCGGGCGGTGAAGGACCATAACGGACGCAGCGGAGCAAACCGCAAAGACTGGAAATGGTTCCAGCAAATGGATGTCATATACGGTCACCGGCCAGCCAGTAACGGAAGAGAAAGAGCTGGACAGACACGGCAATGTCAGTGCTGGAGGCCACGGAGAATGGTGAGTGTATTGTCATTTACGAGCCTAGTAGTAAAACTGAAAAGATGTAATATGAACGCATCTATTGTAAACGCAGGAATTTAGAGCTGTGTTTGTAGTTAATGTTACCACCACAGTCACTACTGTACAATAGCTCTTAGCCTTGCTAGTTGCTAGTTAGCTGTAGCCACAAACAAAGCATCAGCAGCGATGACGTGTTACACAGTTTGTGCAGTTACGCTATATCGTTGTTCCTTCACGGGAATACTTGTGTTTAATATTTGTTATTTTTTACGTTCAAGATTCCCCTTCCACTGACGAGGCGAGCGGAGTTGGCGGAAAATGTTTCCTTCAACCGGGCTTTCCTCGGGGTGCTTGGCGAACTTGTGAACACCACGCGAGACAGACGCCAGTAAAAGCACACGTTGCTTGTAGTACTATAAATATTTATTTCATATAAAGCTATACGTATATATTTGCTTTTTGCACTTTTTTAAACTATAACTATATTATATACATATGTTGTACTTTAAATATCTATATTTTATAATAAAGTTTGATTTCATTTGATTGTATGACTGATGCTTTTTATGCAGGGTGTGTTCAGCCTGTTTGAGTAATACCAAATTATCAATAATTAGAGCAACCACATACAATAATGAAGATAAAGATAAATAAGATGCAATAATGGTATGTGTTAAGGGGCATCGACCGGTGTTGTGGTCGCATACAAATGATGTTACGACACTACAACCCGCGCGCCAACAGCGACTCCACCCACATTGTGGTGGTCCACCATTGTAATGGAAACACAACGCGACCGTACCGTTCCGTTGCGAATCGACCCGTATCGAACCGTACCGCGCCAAGCAGGCCCTAGTGGAAATGCGCCAATAGTTACAGTATAAGAACATTAATGAATGTAGAACCACAGAGCTTGTGATCAGTACCTTTTCATGTCTACCTGACCGGATGGAGCCTATGGAATCCCATGTGCAACACAATGATTAAATGAGATATTGATGTACATTATAATTGAATAAAAATTTATATCTACAGAACTATGCAAATGTTATCAAAATGTTATTGAGAAATAATCTGTACAAATATATGTACAAATAATGCAATACGTGCAATAAAGGAAAAAAAAAAACATTTAAGTGCCGTTCCAGAATAACAAGTGAGTAGTATTTTAAACTTCGATTTAAAAATGTCTAAAGTCATGTCAGGGCTGGTCCCAGGGCGGCCCCTCCGGTTGCCACCAGGAGGAGCCCGCGAGTCAGACCTCAGACAAATCAGCGGTAATGGCTTTCACCTGTCATCCCGTCTTTATAAGGATGACAGACGCAGTGCCTCACCGCTGAGTTGTCTGCTTCATGTCTTCAACCTCACGCCATTTCCTTGTTGTCTCTGCTCGGTGTCTCGCCACCCTGCCTCTTATTCATTTCAGTTGTTTTGTTTGTATCCCTGTCCATTCGAGCTCTTACCTCCTGCGCCGCTCCCTGGCCTCTCTTAAGTTTTCCTCCCGCTGTTATTCTTCCTGTCCGTTTGGTTTTGGGAAGGGTTTTTTGTTCCTCGCGGCGTTTGCCAGCTAGCCAGCTACTTCCCCTGGCGTCCTTGTTTTTTCCTTTTGGTTTTCTGTGTGTTCGCCACGCGTTGAGTTATTTCCGCGATTGTTCTCTGTTTTCCCCCGTTACTCGCGTTGAGTATTCCGCGATTGTTTTCTGTTTTCCCCCGTTACACGCAACAAGTTTCAAGATTATTCAGTGTACGGACAAGGCGCTTGGGTTCGCCATCATAAAACAACCACGGGAGATTCCGTCCCCTACATCTCCCGCTCTGACAGAACAACTCAGCCTAATCATGAACCCAGCCGAGTCTCACGACATAGAGCGAATGAAACTCGCATTAACCGTACAAGGGCAGGCTATAGGCAAACACGATCAAATGCTGCAACACGTATTAGAACAGCTACAAAATGTTACGGTGGCCTTGCAGAACGTTAGCCAACCCCCCGTTGCTCCTGTCAGCCCGCCGCTTGCTGTGCCCTCAGCCACGCCTGCTCACTATGAGTCTGCTCTCCCTTCACCTGCACGTTTCACAGGCGGATCCGGTGACTGTCGTGGTTTTTTGCTGCAATGTGCCCTGATATTTGAACAGCAGCCACTAAGGTTTCCCACAGAGAAAGCCAAGGAACCTACGTCCTCACATTGCTCTCTGGCAAGGCTTTGGCCTGGGCTACGCCAGTATGGGGGAACCAACCCAAAGTGTGCTCAAGTTTCGAACGGTTCTGCCAAGCCTTGAGGAGCACGTTCTACCACCCTGCATCCGGTGGCCAAGCAGGGTCAAGGCTGTTGAAATTACGCCAGGGCAAGAGTACGGTGGCCGAGTACTCCATTGAATTCCGTACCTTGGCCGCGGAGAGCGGTTGGGAGGCCCAAGCCCTTACATCGGCTTATCTAGAAGGGTTAGATGAGGGTCTCAAAGATGAGCTAGCCCTCCGGGACCTACCCACTGATCTGGACGCGTTTATTGAGCTTACGGTCAGGCTCGACAACAGGTTACGTGAGCATAGAACCAGACGTTGCTCCCAGATTGGATTCTCCGCCACCGCTCAAGCTAGCTCCCTCACATCCAAGGCAGATCGGGTTAGCGAGGCCCCTAGGGAGCAACCTATGCAGATAGGGCACACTCGCCTGTCAAGAGAGGAGAGGCAGGCGCGAATACAAGAGGGCCGGTGTTTATACTGCGGTAAAGGGAGCCACAGACACGACAGCTGCCCGACCTACAAGGCAAAAGGGCAGACCCGCCGATAGCTGGGGAGACTCCGGCGGGTCTCTCTGGTACTCTTCACTCTGAGGCCCTAACCCTCCACGTCACCCTCTCGTGGCGAGGATGTCCTGAACACAGGCTCCTCGTGTTAGTTGAATCGGGGGCAGCCGGCAATTTCATTGACGCCTCCTTGGCGGCTTCTCTCGGGATCCCACTCGTTACCCTCGATACGCCCCTCACTGTGGCCGCTGTCGACGGAAGGGCCCTTATGTCAGGGAGTGGGAGCAGCCAGACTATCCCCCTTGACATGAGAATAGGGGGACACAGTGAACACATAACACTGTACGTTATCAGTGCCCCTAAGTTTGGCCTTATTCTCGGTCTGCCCTGGCTCCAGCGCCATAACCCAGACATTGACTGGCTGCATCTGTCGGTCAAACAGTGGGGCCCCCTGTGTCGGACTACCTGTCTGGTGACCGCTAGTCCTACAGTCGGCAAAGGCCCTGCCGAACAGCTAGACCTTACTCCCGTTCCTGCTGAGTACCACGACTTGCAAGAGGTCTTCAGCAAACAAAAAGCTGGGTTCTTGCCCCCACACAGACCCTTTGACATCGCTATCGACCTGGTACGAGTCCTCCCAGGGGTCGTCTGTTTTCTCTTGCTCCGCCTGAACGCAAGGCCATGGATGAGTACATCCAGGAGTCCTTAGCCGCAGGGCTCATACGGCCATCTAGCTCTCCCGCGGGTGCGGGATTTTTCTTTGTGGGGAAAAAGGATGGAGGTTTACGGCCGTGCATAGACTACCAGGGGCTCAACAAGATCACCGTCAAAGACAGGCACCCTTTGCCCCTCATGCCATCGGCCTTCGAAGCACTGCAGCAGGCTACCGTGTTCACCAAGCTGGACTTGCGCAGTGCTTACAACCTCATTAGAGTGCGTGAGGGTGACGAATGGAAGACTGCTTTTATTACCCCTTTGGGTCACTACGAGTACCTAGTGATGCCGTTTGGGCTCATGAATGCCCCAGCCGTCTTCCAAAGGTACATCAACAGGGTGCTAAGGGAGACCTTGGACCGCTATGCGTTTATATACCTGGACGACATACTAATATACAGCCAGTCGCTCAGGGAACACGTCGGGCATGTCAGGAGGGTTTTCCAGTTGTTGGGCATCGTCCTTGGGCATCGCCTTCCAGCCTTGTCTTTTTGTCCTGGACAACGGGTGTGGCTGTCGTCCAGGGACCTGCTGGTTCGTGGTGGGACCCGGAAGCTGGCACCACACTTTCTGGGCCCCTTTAAGGTTGACCGGCGGGTCAATCCGGTGTCTTACCGCCTGTCCCTTCCTTCGTCCCTCCGGGTGCACCCTGTGTTCCACGCCTCGCAGCTTCGGCCGGTTCTGTACCGTCTTCCCCGCGATGCAACGCCGCCTACAGTTGGTGGGGGTCCGGCCTACACCGTCCGTCGGTTGTTGGACGTCCGTCAGGTTCGGGGCCGGGAGCAGTTCTTGGTTGATTGGCAGGGGTGTGGACCGGCTGACCGCTCCTGGGTTCCGGCCAGCCAGGTCCTAGACCAGACCCTGATCCGGAACTTCCGCTGGGACAGGGCTGTCGCCCTGGGCCCGCAGGGTCTTGGGCCTAGAGGGGGGGGGGCTCTGTCAGGGCTGGTCCCAGGGCGGCCCCTCTGGTTGCTTTCACCTGTCATCTCGTCTTTATAAGGATGACAGACGCAGTGCCTCACTGCTGAGTTGTCTGCTTCATGTCGTCAACCTCACGCCATTTCCCTGTTGTCTCTGCTTGGTGTCTCGCCACCCTGCCTCTTATTCGTTTCAGTTGTTTTGTTTGTATCCCTGTCCATTCGAGTTCTTACCTCCTGCGCCGCTCCCTGGCCTCTCTCAAGTTTTCCTCCCGCTGTTATTCTTCCTGTCCGTTTGGTTTTGGGAAGGGTTTTTTGTTCCTCGCGGCGTTTGCCAGCTAGCCAGCTACTTCCCCTGGCGTCCTTGTTTTTTCCTTTTGGTTTTCTGTGTGTTTGCCATGCGTTGAGTTATTCCGTGATTGTTCTGTTTTCCCCCATTACACGCGTTGTTATTTCCACAATTGTTCTCTGTTTTCCCCCGTTACTCGCGTCGAGTTTCTCCACGATTACTTTCAGTTTCACCCTCTACGTCAGCACTGAATACCCAGCGCGCCGAGTCTTTGTTCCCTCGCTCTCGTGCGATTATTTAGTGTACGGACGAGGCGCTTGGGTTCGCCATCATAAAACAACTGCGGGAGATTCCGTCCCCTACTTCTCCCGCTCTGACAAGTCATGGCTCTTCTAATGTTTTTATTCAGCTACTTTTGTGTAAGAGCGGCATATACTTCTGTTTAAAGAGCTTCTCCGTGCAGTTCCCGCCTTCTTTTGGCAGATTTGTTAAGATGATTGGCTGCAGGAAAAAATTATTGACAGCTATCTCTGGCTGATAATTGGCCTAATAAAAATTGATTGACAACGAAAGTCTAGTATCTGATTGGCTGCAGTCGAAAATGATTGACACGTGTTGTTTTCCGTTGTTCTTTTTCTTTTGTGTACTTGTTACGGAACAGCTCCGGACCCTTCCCTGTGGGCGTGCCGCTATGTTGTCTGCGTGTCGTTATGTCCATGTTTGTACTTCCGTGGGTCTGGGGCGTTTGTGAGTGTGTTCGTTAGTATCACCTGTGCCTTGTCTCGAGGTCACGTGGGTCTGTGTGATTCACCTATTTAATGTGCATTCGCGCAGTGTCTTGTGCTCGTCTTTGTCTAAAGCTACGTGTCTGTATGAGTATGTGTATGCTACTCTTGCTACGCACGGAGCTTACACTTGTCGTCAACAATAAATGTTGTATGTTCACCGTAAAACGTCTTGGTGCCTGCCTCCTACACCCGGACGTTACAGAAAGACGAGCCGATAAAAAGAAGGTATGCCGGGATACGCCACCCGGGCACCTAAAGGAAGGAGAAAGAGCCGACGTCACCACGGCTCTTCCCCAGTCCGACGTCCCGAAGCCCCCGTCTCTGAGCAGGAGATGATACAGAGCCCCATCTGCGCGTACATGCTCGGCGCCGCTCGAAATACGGAAAACGCTGAGATGGCCGAACACCTCCGTCAGGCCGCGGTGCGCATGTGGGAGGACCAACACCCCGCCGCGTCCCGCCACCCAGGGCTGGGGGGAGAACCAAGCCCCGGCGCGTGCCCTCTCCCGAGCGGGTGCCTGAGAGCGCCTAGGAGAGGAGAGAGGAGGTGTTCCTCCAGGCGGCGTGGAGAGAGGGGCTCCGCGCAATGACGCGCGAAACCAACCCCCTGGCTGAAACCGGAGAGGGTACGGAGGACCCGCTGGTCATTTACGCGGGGATGTTGAGCGTCAACCCTCCAGAGGACGAGTCCAGGAGTGAGGACTCCGAGGAAGAAGAGAAGGAAGGTGGAGCCGGCTACTCACCTTCCGTCTACTCCGCGCCGACTGTGTACTACAGCGAGGAGAGGGAAGACATCAGCCCTCCGCCACTGAGCACTCCTATGAAGAGGAGAAGGAGTCGGTCAGCCTCCCTCCGTCGTGGTACTCAGCCCCGTCGGGAGACGACGAGCAGGGCGAGGAGAGTGAGGTGGTGAGTTCGCTCCCGACCGTGTATAAAGGGGGAAGGAGCGGACCGAACAGTCCGCCCGCGTCGGAGAGTGGGGACTCCTGTGGAGAGGAGCCCATGGAGCACTCGCGGTGTGAGACCCCCGCTCGGTCTATGGACTGGAGCGTAGCCGAAGAGGAAGAGCCGGCGATGGACACCACCCCCGATACCGGAGCCAGAGGAGGCTGGCCTGGCACAGGAGGGGCCTCCTACGTGGAGTTCCCAGAGAGGGGGAAGGGGCGTCGGCAGGCTTATGGGGCGGCAAGCCCCTACGGCAATCCCGGAGGAGGGAGCCGCGGACCTGGGAGGATGGTTGCTGTGAGACCCGCCGGTCGCGCTGCCTCCAAGCGGGACACAGGTCGCGTTGCACCTCGCGCGTCCGCCGGTAGTGCTGCCTCCAAGCGGGCTACCAGTCGCGCTGCACCTCGCGCGTCCGCCAGATGTGCTGCCCCCAAGCGGTCGACCAGTCGCGCTGCACCCAGCGCGTCCGCCAGCCGTGCGGCACTTGGCGGTGAGCGGGCGGAACAGGCGGGAGGAGTACCGCCTTCTGCAGCGTCTCCAGCCCCCGGAGCTTTCGCGCCGCTACAGGCTTTGCCTAAGGCGGGATGCCTGGCTCCGGTGATGAATGTCTGTGTACCCGTGTTCGTGTTAGTCCCAATGTGTCTCCCGAACCCACTGTTCCCGTTTGTGGCTTGTGTGTTCAGCGTCCCTGTGTGCATGTTTTTGCTTGTGCCTTTGTTAAATGTTTTCTCCCCTGTCTTCCCAGGGAGGGTGTGCTAGAGCTGTTTGCAGCAGTTCCCGCCGTCGGGGTGACGGCTCTCGGAGGCTCGTGGTCCCGGCAGCTCCGGACCTGCCCGTCGGTGTTGGTTTGGGGCTTTCCAGCTGCGCGGGACGCTCCGGGAGTAGCGAGCCCCTGGCGGGGGGTTCTGTTACGGAACAGCTCCGGACCCTTCCCTGTGGGCGTGCCGCTATGTTGTCTGCGTGTCGTTATGTCCATGTTTGTACTTCCGTGGGTCTGGGGCGTTTGTGAGCGTGTTCGTTAGTATCATCTGTGCCTTGTCTCGAGGTCACGTGGGTCTGTGTGATTCACCTATTTAATGTGCGTTCGCGCAGTGTCTTGTGCTCGTCTTTGTCTAAAGCTACGTGTCTGTATGAGTGTGTGTATGCTACTCTTGCTACGCACGGAGCTTACACTTGTTGTCAACAATAAATGTTCTATGTTCACCGTAAAACGTCTTGGTGCCTGCCTCCTACACCCGGACGTTACAGTACTCGCGTCTCTCTCTCACACTGATGTTAGGCTTTGCCTATTTTTCCGTCAGCATGAGCCATCACTTGGGTCCACCTCTCTCATGGTTTTTCTCTACACGGTGTGTACTCGTTGGTTCACCCACGTTACATTAAACAGTTCTAGCAAACAGATGACAATGATCATTATTCAAAGGTGAGATTGTGGAAGGCAATTTTCACATCACAGGTCATACACTGTGGCAAGACTGAACACAGCAACAAGATACAAGGTATTTATACTGCATCAGCAAGGTCTCTCCAAGGCAAAGATTTCAAAGTAGTCTGAGGTTTCAAGAAGCACAAAAATACACGCAACATTGAGGCCTGTAGACACCATGGATGGCAAAGGAAACTTAAACAGATACCTCTTTAAACAGATATCTGTTTAAGTTGGGCTTGGGGTGTGGCGTACCGTTACAGTAACTAGCAATGAATTTGCACAAACTATTAACAACTGTTAAATCAGTAATCAGTTCGAACAAAGTGACAACTGCAACAAAAGGCAAATACATTTATAACAAATCACTATTGAAATTAGGTAAATTCTTATCTAAACTATGGGGAATCTATTAACCCTATGCATCTAATAGACCAAAACTGAAGATACCTAAAACAACTTTTAAACCAGCACCTTTTAAACATTGTCGTGGAAATTCTCCATCACAACACTGAAAGTAACACACGCACGCAGACTGGTTACTTCACCAAAACACTAGTTTATTTCTCATGATCCCAGTCCTTATGTATGTTGAGGGACTGATGACGTACGTCATACCATTTAAGGACACACGATTAAACAGACAAGATATATGTTGATGTCAGTAATACCTGCCTAAGCACAACATAAATTCTGCCCTCTTGTCTGGAACAGGTCTTCATTCCCGTCTTCTTCTCCTCTTATAAATAAATGTAAATGTGCCATATTTTGTCAATTGTGATTTTTACACCGCAATCGAAATTTGTCCTCCGTTTTTAACCCATCCGTGCAGTTAGAACACACACACACTATAGTGATTACTAGGGGGCTGTGGTGCACACGTGCCCAGAGCGGTGGGCAGCCCTAGCCCTGCGCCCGGGGAGCAGTTGGGGTTAGGTGCCTTGATCAAGGGCACCTCAGTCATGGCCTCAGGCCTGGGAATCAAACCCACGACCCTCCGGTCACAAGACCAGTTCCCTACCACCAGGCCATGACTGCCCCATCTTGACTGGTCCCCTAAAACTTCCTAATTTGGTCGCATGCAATGTTAAAAAATAATGTATTATATTAGAAACCAGCAACCTAAAAGACAATTCAGAAAATGGCTACTGAAACAACTCAAACAACTCTGTGGAACATGTGCAGGATAACTTCAGGTGTCATGTTATCTATATGTCTTCATTTACCAGCGCCTCCCCATATTGCCATCTGGAAGAGCCCTCACTCCAGAGACTCCAGTTTCATCTCAGTGTGAAGATAAATAAATGCTCTGGATCAGTCAGTTCACTGTTGTATGCTAGAAAGTGTTTCTCTGCATGTCATTTGGGTTACTATAAAGTTATACAATAATATAATTATGTATCATATAATGAACAGGAGGGAGCTATACAACTCACCTTTGTTACAGTGGTAACTATATCTTGAAACTAACCTCATGTTTCTAATTCATGACATCAGGATGAACCACAAAGCAAGAGAAAGGTGTATAACAAGAGGAGAGAATCTCAGGAGAGCCCACCATGTCAGGATGAGGAGCAGAGAGAAGATGAAGAGGTGAGGGAGGAAGACGCAGCAGAGGATGAGAGGCTCCTGAGGAGTGAGCCAAAGAGACACCAACATAGCCACCACCATCGTCATCATCACAACCATCACCACCACCACCACCATCGGCGTATCAATACTAACCGCATTGAGTACCACAACCACCAACCTTCCCAACTGCAACCCATGGACAGGGACCTGATGCCCAGTAAGGACTCTATGTACACAGAGCCTCGGTGCCGACGCCTTCCACTGGATGAGAACAAACTGGAACAAAGTAAAATGTACCACAACAGGACTACAATGTACAGACCAAACAGCCAACACCGTAACTACCATCATCGCCATCATCACCGTGGGGCCACAGACATCCGCAATGAGCTCTCCCTTCGTGGACAGGGTTATGATCTGAAGAACAACAAGCACAACAGGCAGAACAGACACCAGGGCCAGCCACGCTCCCAGCACGAACAGCCGCTACGCTCTCATTACTATGAACAGACGCTACGCTCCCACCATGAACACCTACCCCTCTCTCACCACCATGAACTGCCACTACAGACACAGCGTGAACAGCACTACAGACTCCCTCATAACCACTACAACTGCCCTGATGGAGACCGAGACAGGAACCGGTGTGGAGAAGCTGAGACCTGGACCACAGATATGTACATTCGTCGCTAAATGATGATTTGTACTGTGTTACTTCTGATAGCGAAATGTAGGTGTAATAACACTTGTACTGTTGCTATGCACAAAACATTACAAATTAGTTTACTTGAAGTTTACTTTAGTCTTTCTGTACAGTTCAGTACAATAAGTAAATTACTTGGAAAAGCATTTCTAATAAGATTTTAAAAATCTGTTAATCTTAATGTCCTTTATGAAGCAACATATTTTATTTTCTTTCCATAATGATCTTAATGAGTTTATTATTAGGACAATACTTCTTGGCTGAACGAAGAATCAAGAAATAAAAATAGGTAAGCCTGGTGGAAAGAAATTCTAATTGTTCATATATTAATATTTTGTTCTCTCAAAACAATTATGAAATTTGTTAAAAGAGCTCGATTACCTTTATTACCATTTGCATTTGAACTAGCTGATTGCTAAATCCCATTCAAAAATTGTATTGAATTGGCTATTAAAATTGTTTTGAATGTGAAATCTAATAATTTTTTAATATCAGTGTTTATGTTTATTGTGTATTACATTTTAATATATCCATGGTGGGTACTATCATCAAAGCCTTATATAGACTAAATCAGAGTGCTATGCAAAGAAGAAAGTTAGTTGGATGATTTGGGGTGTATCTCAGTATTACAATGCATTGCTATGCAGTGTATGATGCTAAAAATCATCTAAAACTAGAGAACATTTTTTATAACAAGCATATCAATGTATACATGTTTGCAGTATCATGTTTGTATGATTGCTATATATATGACTATTGTCTTTATCATGCTCATTTATTGTAAGGCTTTTATTGTACTGTTTTTGTTTGTTTTTCTTTGGAAATTGTGCATTTCTTTTTTGTAAATTTGTTGTTAGCTGCCAGTTACCAGCGTGCACTGCTTGGGCCAAGTGAGGTATTGTAGTAAAATAGTTTGGTTCAGTTTGGTCATATCTCATTTTGAGCAGTAAATCAAGCTCAAGGATACATTTCCCAATTTCTAAGTGCTCCTATGTGTAGCATTATTTTGTATTCATTACATCATGTCTGCCACTACCAGGGGCGAGGCTAGGGTATTTTTAGTGGTGCTAGAGCACCACCGTGAAGTTGCTCAGCACCCCCTGGCTCAACACATTTTTTAAATTACATTATGCAAAAACCTTGCTCTGCACCTGCGCAATACTTTGGTATTGTGCCTCTGTGAGCACTGGAGGCTGGGCACCCCTAAAGACCAGATCCTAAAATCGCCCCTGGCCACTACTATGCAGTAAAAACTAACAACAAAACCCTGTCCTGGGTGTTCCATAAGATTTGGCAAGAAATCTTTATCTGTTAATTCAGAATTTGTAGAAAGTTTTCCATTCCAAACACTGGGCTCAAAGTAAGTGTAGGCTAGTTGCTATTACAACATATGCTGTGAAGGACTTGAGGATTTCATTAACTTTGCAACTCAAATGTTTGATTACGATTGATTAATCGCATCAAATTATGAGGAGTAAATAGAGTTTGTTTAAACAGATTTTTTCACAAATATACCGGTACTCTTTCAACTGAGTAAAAATGTTTAATGTTCTTCACAATAGAATGTTACATGATAGACTACAGGATTGCACGTCTTTGTGATATTGTTCATTGGTCTTTAAAATAGGTAGGCCGATCAGTTTACTCAGACATTTTTTCTGAGCATGAATCTGTGAAAGTCAATAAGATCTCTATATAATTATATTAACTAGACTTTCAAGAAATATATATGGCTTAAGAACACATGTGTTTCTTAAGAAGTCCTTAAGAAGTACCACTGGCATAAAAATGACTTGATAAAATGATAAAAATGCTCAAAACCTTCACCATTCCCTTGTATAAGTTTGAAAAGGCAGCAAAGACTTAACTAAAAAGGGTGAAAAAATGTTTCCAAATTTGTGTCATATGCAAATATTTATTTAAAGGTCTGTAAAAATCATACATGATTTATAACAAATCATATAAAATCATTTATAACAAAATTTAAATTTTCACATATGCATTTCATGCATTTACAACTTTGTGCCCATGAACATTTTATGTAACTAATTAAATGTAATAATCTAATCTATTTAGATTTTTTAAAATCTAAATAGAAAATATTCTCAATCTACTCAAATACAAAGGGCATTTACAGTGATATAGCTCATATGCACAGCATGTCTAGGATTTGACACTATACAATTCTGCAGTTTTACAAACTCAATTACTGACTTAGTCATATCTTTTCAAACATCATCATTCCTTCTAACATAACTTTGCTGTTAGTATTACTTTTTCAAGCATAATAATAATAATAATTTGCATGGAGAACTATAATATAACATCTAGAATGTTATGACCAATTGCAATAAGAACAGTTTTATTATCGTCATCGATGTTGAATCCCATTAGTGCTCAACTGATAATGCCTTTCGAAGTTAGTCATGAATATGCTTCAGTTAAAGTTAGTCATGAATATGCTTCAGTTAAAGTTAGTCATGAATATGCTTCAGTTAAAGTTAGTCATGAACATGCTTCAGTTAAAGTTAGTCATGAATATGCTTCAGTTAAAGTCAATCGGGACAGAGTCGTTCTGGAACTATTCTGGAACCAGTATTTTTAGGCATGTTGGATCAAGTTAGCTCAGCTCAGAGTTCAAGGTTGTGTTTAAGATTAGTTAAACCTGCTTTCTTGACCACAATCCTGGTGCCACAAACATCTTTGTTAAAATGATTAGCTCAAAAATTAGTGCACAATTTCATGAGATGTTATGTCCTATTACATTTAATCAATGTCCTAAATAGAATGGACATATGACAGTTATGTTCCTCTAATTAACAACTGTACATTGTAAGAGAAGTGGATAATATGTGACCAACTGACTGGCTGGTAAACATAATAAGATGTACACCTCTTAGTGCAACCCAGCACTGTAGTCTTGTTAGTTACATATTTATTTTTTAATTTGTTTATTTAATGACAGCTCCACTGTTTTCTTTTGACAATGATTCAAAATGTATCCATTTGAAAAGCTTAAACTTTGAAACTTGGTACAATATTGCGTAGGCTATGCTAGAGTGAATTGGTAACAATGGTGATAAGTGTCAAGTGTTTGAAGCTTCTACAGTATGCACTCAGGATGCATAGCTTTCGCTTTCTCTCTTAACTCTCCACACTGCTACATCATCTCTTCCTGTGACCTCACTGTGACCTCACTGTGTCCTCTGTGATCTCCTGCGATTTGGTTATTTACTGGTTCTCATTTTGATGCTCGTCATGTCTCCTATCTAAACATTCTAAAATTGGATCTTATCACTACGATTTGTGTATGCCATTACATCTGTTAAAGTTAGTATGTTTCTGCAGTAATGCTGCACGTGCTACACTCATGTGTCAATATTGTAAAGGTTTTAGGTATTAATATATCTTTCTAGTGCCAGTGCAAGGTGTCATGAGGTCTGGAAAAATTATGATTTTTACTGTATTGTACTGTTTTGCATTAATATTGATCTCTGTTGTCTCTAATATTGCTTCGGATTTTGCCACTGTGGGGTACAAGACATGCAGGCATGGCTTGAGATACATTTAAATGATGTTTAATGAAAATGAGATTTTAAAGCAAAAACACATAACACACACAAATAGGGAAAAGTCTGTTTTGAAGGCACTGATTGACATAAACATCCATGAAGACAGTCACAATGGCATTAACAACTAACAGGGGTATTTATATGCACAATGATGAGGAAAGGAGCCACACAGGTGAAGTGGGTACCAGCACTCACGGTGGTAACACAGGGAACAGGACTTAAACAGAAGGCACATGTAGATATGCTGACACGAGCAAGAAATACACAAAACCACTTGAATGAAGGGTAGATGAGAAGTCCATTACAGGCACAACACCAGTATTAATCCAGGACAAAAGAATGACCCTTATTTCACTGGTACCAAATCACAACAATACAGTAGGTTCATTTAGCTTCACGTTTTTATTCTCATGGTGAACTTTAACAATCTTAGCATGTGATCATTAATGTACAACAATGAAGCTAGAAAGAAATAAAAAAATGGTGACACACAGCCTTGTTTACAAAACTGTATAAAAATGTTTAAAATGTCTGGATGGTAATCTGAAGGGCAATTATATATATATATATATATATATATATATATATATATATATATAAAAGCAGCTGTGTGCCTTCAGTGTAACTGTTCAATCACAACACTGTGCAGGAGTAACTGTTCTCTGTTCTCACTCCCCTGTCGTGAGAACTACAAATTAACACCTGGTTTATTTCTTTATTTTTACAACTGTCTTAATTTTATACATGTTTGAATGCAAACAATTTCTTTTGTGCACATTCTGCATGTCTTGGGGCATGGTTCTTATGTTCAGTTTCACAGTGTATAATGTGTTCGTATTTCTCTATGCATCAGTTTGTGATAACTATGGTTTTACCTGCCACGTCTATGCATTTGTGTATACCTCATATGCCTTTGTACATTTGGACTAATTAAAGTGGAGAGTTCAAGCTCTACTGAAATATACTATTTATTTAGTCAGCCACGTGGAACTACATTTTATCAGAATTTAGTTCCTTTAATTCATGACTTGCTCATGACTGAGTCTGGTTTGAAAATGTTGCAGTCTTGTAGTTCAGCATTTAGGTAAGTGCTGACATGACTGCTAAAGACTTTTGATACACTGCTAAGAAAGACTTGTGATATATACATTGCATTTACATTGACACACATGTTAGAATTACAAAGGAGGATGTTTTTCATTAATCTCCATGTGGTCCACTAAGTTTTTGGTGTCTTTCTCCACTGGCAGGGGGTCTACTGTGGAGTGATATGTAGGGTTCTCAAAGGCAGCATCAGCAGGCTGATTTCTGCAAACCCTGTGGTAGCGATAAAAGTACACCAGACCAGCCAGCAAACACACCACCACCACCACCACCACCACCACCACTACCACAGCTGCACTCACGCCCGTTCCAGAAGGATCTGCTACAAATGCAAAAAGCAGAATTTATAAAGGTTATTTTCAGTACAATATAATTACTGAAAAGTTTATCAAACTTCATTTTATATACAGTACATTATTTAATCATTTTTACCTCATTTAAATAATGAAATTGGATATTATTTTGATCACATACAATTTGAGAAAGAAATAAGAATATGCATTTCCTGTTGTAGAGATTTCAGGACTATTCAAATCATATTTCATTCTGAAACATTTTTTGCTAGAATCACTAGCTAGAATCACTAGCATCAGTTCATCTATTACCTGGAAGTTTCACTTCTGTGGTTGGTTCTATAACTGCAAAGGACATAGAGGAAAAAAAAGTTGCAAGCAGAGGTTAAAAATCAGAAATGAAAGGATTACAATATTTTATATTTCAAGAATGTAGGACTAATTAGATCATTCAATGTATAATTGATACACATTACTAGTATGTCAGTACTATTATTCATATATTTCCAACATTCAAGCACTGTAACTATGTTTTGATTGCTAAAAAGTAACAAAGTCTTTACCTAACGGGCCTGTAAAAGGTTTAGTACTAATGTTGCTGGTGGATTCATTACAATGAATAAATAATGCATGAGTTAACGTCTTTTAGAGCCATGTTTTTAAAACTCAGGAATTGTAATGACTAGTGGTGATACTAAAGTTTGCTGGGGTCCTAGACCCTATGGAATTGAGGGTTTCATACTGTCATTGGAAACTTAGCACATAGCAGCTGCTGTAGTCTAAAGTTTGTTTGCCCCTGGGTTGCCTATTTTGCCTGGTGACATCAGATGCAGACTGAGTGATTGATTGTTAGGGCATATCTGAGATACCTATGATACAAATAACATTTCTAGGTTAGGCTTTTTGTCAGAGCTGATATACCTTTGGCTGTTTTGCATATGAACCGCGCACTGTATCCACAGTTGCGTTTTCCCCATTGTTTACTTGCAATGGAGATATACGCACAGTCCTTGTTCTCAAAAAAGTATGCATCAATATCATCAGATGCAGATTCTCCCCAGTTAGTGTAATCCACCACACTATCGTCCAGCCACAGCCAGTGCCCTGTCAAATTCAAACACATATTTTTAACTATGCAAAAACCATAAAATTACTACATTTCAAAAGTACATTTCAGTCAGAATTTTATCATTTGAAAACAAATATTTATTTGAAGCTGGAAATGAAATAAGTAACATGAATCATCTTCCAGAAAGGTCTGGAGTATTCTCAGACATGTAATCACATTGTAAAATATGAAGGAATAGATTTTTGTTATAGCTAATTATAGATGGGTTATGACTACCACTTCTATCTCTGTGTATTACCTGTGTAGGTCTTATAAAGGCCTATCCAGAAATGGTCACCATCAGTCCCAAGCGAGTCAATGTAATTCTCTATAAATTTTGCCTCTTTTGTATCTTCAATGCTGACAAGGCTGGCTCCTGATACAAAGAAATACACACAATTGTTACTTGTTTTTGTTCTAAAAAGCATCTCCAATCTAAAAAATAATTGAATCCCCAATAAAAGTCAGTTCAATTAAAACACATTTCAGTTGTATAAAATTGTTTGTTAATAAGATGATTAAAATTATATGTGAGCCAAACAAAATTTTTTTATATTTATTTAAATTATATTTAGCACGTTTTTACAATATGCATTGTCACAAAGTAGCCTTTTCAGCAGAAAACTCTTTTACAATGCGACCCTTCAGTGAATATATCAAACAAATTCAGTGAGGTCAGCCAACTCCATATACAGTATAAATCATACATCACCTATACAGAAAGAAAATGGTTGGTTTCTTAGACTATGACATGTATGCTCAACTAACAACTACCCTGAAGCATACACACATACGTTTATATGTTTGTGTTTGGAGGACTGCTTAGCTGAAATCCAAACAATGAATTAAGGTAGCAAGTAAATTAAGTGGGTTTCAGAAGAGCTGTACATGTATTTACTGCACACCACTGTGTCTTACTGATGGAGCTATTCTTACAGATGGAACTATTCTTACTGATGGAGCTATTCTTACAGATGGAACTATTCTTACTGATGGAGCTATTCTTACCTCTTATCTTACAAAACATCGATGCTGAGCTCCATGACTGTGAAAGGTACATAAATGCATAACAGTGTCCTCTATATGGCAGCCATGAGATGGGTGGATGCTCGGCTGGCTCGGGGCACGTCCCTGGGTATTGAGTTGGGGGGGCTGGCGCAATGTCTATGAAGATAATATTGAACAGTACACAGCAATGATGTAGCATAGTGGCCAATTAACTCTTACAGAATAAACGTTTGCAGACAAATCCACGATCATTTTATTTATAGTTTATTCAACTATGAGACAGGAGAAAATATTAATCCATCATCATTCTATTCAATAGTTTACTTTTGCTGGGACAGAATAAACATGGTATGATAGACTGGCACTTGGAGGGACATGGAAAAATATTTGTTTCAAAGAATTATCAATTAAATCTGGATTCACATGCCATAACATGCCATGGTCAGTTGTTGAGTAAAGCCCACCTGTTGACTTCTTACAAACACTATAGTAGGTTTGATTGCAGTGGTCAGTTATCCATTTTCCATTCACATCCACATAAACACAGGGGTGGCCTTTCTTTGGTTCACTGCGTTTCCACCTTTCCATATTCAAATGCCAATTATCAATCCACTGGAAGTAGCCATATGTCTGTTCAAAAACAATATTACCTTCAATAATTACTTTTTTTGCTTTTCGGCCAGAATGATAAGACTTCCAGTAAAGACTGCACATCTTTACAAGTCTTTAGTCTGTTTCACTGTATCAGTACATTCATCTATCCAGGGTTCGTACGGTCATGAAAAACCTGGAAAAGTTATGGAATTTGAAAATAGCAATTTCCAGGCCTGGATAAGTTTTGGAAAAATAAAAAATACTCAAATGTTTTGGAAAAGTCATGGAAATTTGCTTGACACCATAAATGTATGTTGTTCTGATAACCGGAAGAAAAAATTAATAAATATAATATAGCCATTTTTTTTCATTGTGCGGACCGCTAACGTAACTTCACACATTAGTTCACTGCGTTAGCGTCGGACTCCAAGCGGAGCTGTAGATTGTACTTTGATGTAAATCAGCGTAATGCTGGTAAATGCCGATTAAACAATGACTGCTTCAGTTGGACAAATACAAGCTATGGCTTGTGAAAGACAAGGACACGGGGCGTGCAAAATGTGCACGGTTAACGATGGGGTTAGAGACTGAAAAGTCCATCATAAAGTAGTTTTCGTCGTTAAGCGCGACCCTAGATTTAGATACGTTTTGATCGTAAACACAGTATAGAAAAAAAACGAACGATGTCCTCGTGCGTACAACGCGAGAAAGAGCGATCGTGTTGCCTGCCGAGATGGGCTGCAGTGGAGCCTGTGCTGCCTCAGCTTATCGTACACAACACTCCACAACACTCCACTGTGCTGCCACTGCTCCTCCGTGCACGCGCGAAATAAAAAAAAAAGTAGGTCGTAACTCCGGTTTATATTGATATTGAAAATACGGTAAATGTTTATTTTTTCAATTAAACCACGTGGCTTGTCATTAATTTATGATATACTGTGGAATTTTGGCCTGGATTTTTTCTTATTTTTCATGTCTACACATATGTTTAGAGAATGTATAGTCATTAAAATTTGCCTCAAAGTCATGGAAAAGTCATGGAAAAGTCATGGAAATTGATTGTCAAAAAAGTGTATGAACCCTGTCTATCATACCTCATCACTATTAAGGCCAATCCACATAGGCTGTCCAAATGTATGCGTCTGCAGCTCAATGTAGGACTGGGCGATGGTGTCCCGAATGCTGGCCAGGTACGCTCCCTCAGCCTCACAGTGTTTTTTCGCTTCCGTCCAGGTCAGGTTACTTTGAACGACCATGTAAGAAGAATTTCCAAGCTTGATGAAATTTTTGGATTCCTCTGTGGGATTTGGTTTTATTAAGTGATCTGGATCCAGAATAAAAAGCATTAAAAATGCATTTAAAAACATTTCATATATTTCAAATGTACTGCATACTGTTCAAAAAGAAAATGACAGTAGCAAAAGAGAACATGAAGATCAATATCTACCAATATCTATCAATATCTATCCTTACCTTCAGCTCGACTGCAAATAAAACCATTAGTATCATTGCAGCCTTTGGCCACCCATGTTCCCAGCTGGGGACGTTGCAAAGCTCCCATTACAGCACAAGATTTTCCAAGATAGAATCTTCTGGGGAAATTCTATGATTTAAATGTATATTTATATTACACATTTAAAAAGATGGCCTGGCCAAAATATGGCAAAAAACACATTTAAAAAGATGACCTGAGCTAATGGAGAATGACCTGAGCTAATGGAGAATGACCCGAGCTAATGGAGAATGACCTGAGCTAGTGGAGAATGACCTGAGCTAGTGGAGAATGACCTGAGCTCGTGGAGAATGACCTGAGCTAAAGGAGAATGACCTGAGCTAGTGGAGAATAACCTGAGCTAGGGGAGAATGACCTGAGCTAATGGAGAATAACCTGAGCTAGGGGAGAATGACCTGAGCTAATGGAGAATGACCTGAGCTAATGGAGAATGACCTGAGCTAGTGGAGAATGACCTGAGCTCGTGGAGAATGACCTGAGCTAAAGGAGAATGACCTGAGCTAGTGGAGAATGACCTGAGCTAGTGGAGAATGACCTGAGCTAATGGAGAATGACCTGAGCTCGTGGAGAATTACCTGAGCTAATGGAGAATGACCTGAGCTAGTGGAGAATGACCTGAGCTAATGGAGAATGACCTGAGCTAGTGGAGAATGACCTGAGCTAGTGGAGAATGACCTGAGCTAATGGAGAATGACCTGAGCTAGTGGAGAAAGCTTTGGGATTGGGGGGGGGGGGGGGTGCTTTTTTCAGAAAGCAAACATTTATACGCTCAATTGCTTAAAGTCAGCACAACTCAGAATTTGGACATTTGTAAACAACAATTGCATTTGTTATACCTCTGAATACTGTCTTGTAGGTTGTCTTGTAGGTTGTCCTTTGGCCCAGTTTGTGAAATGAACCGGACTCCCATCTGTCCATTTAAACTGACTGCCTGCCAAATTACTGAAGCCAACCCATAAATTTGGGGTGTTTTCAATCATCCTTAAGGTAAGAAAAGCTGTAAACAAGTGAGAACATAAAACTGTTTCACAATTAATTAACCATCATTAATCACTGGACATTCAAAATAACCTAAGTTTCCACAAGCTCACAATTCACATTAAACTCCACTTCTGCAATTCACTATTATATGAAGATCACAGTCCTCAGCAGTTCTCAATTCACTATTATATGAAGATCACAGTCCTCTGCAGTTTTCAATTCACTATTATATGAAAATCACAGTCCTCTGCAGTTCTCAATTCACTATTATATGAAGATCACAGTCCTCTGCAGTTCTCAATTCACTATTATATGAAGATCACAGTCCTCTGCAGTTCTCAATTCACCATTATATGAAGATCACAGTCCTCTGCAGTTCTCAATTCACTATTATATGAAGATCACAGTCCTCTGCTGTTCTTAACTGCAACTTAAGTTGCACAATTTGCAAGTTATCACTTATTCCACTTTTACAGATTGTCACATCCTTAAACAATATAAGAAAACTATATCGAGAAGTGCTAAAAAGCACATAAGAATAAACATAAAAAATTCGTGAACAACATCATATTGAAGCATACAACACATTCAACTATTCTAAATCTGCTATAAGAAAACAATTTACCTATTTACCTATAACAGTTTACCTATACTTATGTAAAATAAACATAAGGTATGATTATTTCAAACTGGCAAAGTATCTCCTGAGTATAAGAACCTTATTCAAAGGTTTTGGGTCAGAAATAGAATTTTACATTGTCTACTGTCAGGGTCCACCTCTGACTCCTCCCTTGGGCTGGTTTGTGTTTGTGTATATTTGTCTGTTTGGACTTCTACTAGCTGGGCCGCCCAGTGGAGGATGGGTTCCATTTTGAGTCTTGGTCCTCCCAAGGTTTCTTCCTAAAGCCCGTTTATGGAGTTTTTCCTTGCCACTGTTGCCCCTGGTTTGCTCATTAGGGATCTGGACCCATGCGCTTGTAAAGCTGCTTTGTGACAACATGTGTTGTAAAAAGTGCTATATAGTTAAAGTCAGAGTCAAATAAATGAATAAATATAAATACATTTAAAAATAAATTTGACTTTAACTTTGACTTAAGTTTGTGTGTACATCTGTGTGTATTACTTGTCTCAACTATCCCATATCTCGTCTACGTTACGCTGGTAGTGCTGTCAGCCAAGTGTGCATGTCGTTGACATTCTTTTCGTGTTCTGACTGTCTCATCACGCTATTCAGTGTTCGCTGTTAAAAATAAATCGTTTAAAAGATGCTCTTGCTTCAACATGCGTTGTCCTCACTCACATTACATCTACAGTAGATTATTAGTGGTGTTAGACCACAAGTTATGTGCAAGAAGTTCCTGCTCCCAGGTTCCACTCACTGCCAATATAATTCATTTATTTTCACAAATTGTATACTAAAAATATCGAGATTAATCAACACAACAAAACAAATTACACACTTTAGTTTTATGATGAGTAACTTAAAATCTGACCTTGCTGAAGCCTGTTAGTAATAGAAGCCAGATGTCCTCCAAGATGTCTACAGTATGATCTAGCTTCAGTCCATGTTTTTAGTTCAACTCGTACATTGTAACACTGTAAGTAAACAGTCAGCTGTTACAAAGGCTTCCGGTTACTTCTGCAACCATTAAGTTATATGTTTTATAGTTGTGAAGTTCATTGATTCGAATTTTTATGCTGAAATTGAAAACTTTTTTCTTTCATTTATATTTAGGGCATTTAGCACACTCTCTTATCCAGAGCAACTTACAAAGTGATTTGCATCTGTTCACAAAATGCATCCTAGATAGCATAGACAGATCAGAATTCAAGATCCCCCTGAGTCAGAGTATTACTAAACTACAGGAATTTGTTGTGATTATATGGCCATATACTGTAATATATATTACTAAGAAATCAAATTAATGAAAATATTTAACTTACCTTTATATACTTAATATACTTAATGAAACATTTAACCAACCCATACATACTTAATGAAATATTTATGCTACCTTTCCCTGAAAGTTCACCCAGTCAGGAGCACAGCCACCCTTGGAAGGTTGAGTGGGAGCCACAGTAGAGTTAGCTGGTACAGATCCACTCCGTTTACAAATGAAGTTTTCTTCATCACCACAATTTACACTTTCCCAGAGACCTGTAACAGGTATTAATTACTCTCACTGAAGAAAGAAGAATGAACTATTTAATTCATCAGTTTGAGTCATAAAATTTGTTCCATGTGGATTCTGTGAATATCTTCCCAAGCTGGACTGGTTTTTACTTCCCATGCCCAGTTAGTTATGGTTATGATTTGTGTTTGTGGGGAGATGACTCATTCACCTTGAGATAAGGTCATTTTTACACAGTGCTCCTCATTGTTTACAAAGGCTGGCTGGTTTTGGGACCATGCCTGAAATACTACAGGTGATCCATCCATCCATCTTGTAAAGGAATAATTGTACAATTTTATTTCTTCTTTTAAAAATGTATTTAATGTTCTTATGAAGAACTCTATTACAGTACTGATTAGAATTCTTTAAACTTACGTGAAAGTCTTGTCTAAGTCAATATGCATACCAATATAAATGTTTCTATGCATATATTTAGCCTATAACACACAAATGATGAATTGGGATGAGATTACAGTATAATCACAACCATGTGTGCATGTCTGAATCATTAGACAGCCACCTGAAAGTTTGCTTTATGGAAGGTCTTACCTGATGCCAGAGAAACACCCTCTCCTCTTCATCATTAATGACCACAAGATCACCATGTCTGTGCTTACAGAATGCCCGTGCGTCTTCCATAGAGCGAGATTTATGGGTGTAATACTGATTATCCTTGAATATAATCCAGCCATCATCTGTAGTATTATACTCTGTGAAATTAGAAATTAAATTTACAACATAAATAATGCTTCATGTGTTTTTGTATTCAGTGGGGGAAAACTATTAAGATGACAATCCATCTGTGCATTGTTCAGTACTTGAAAGACTTACTTGTTTGTGTAATATTTACTTCCTTTGGTGTCACCCCTAGAGGGAGACAGAGAGCCAGAAGTGATTGTGTGGAATGTACAGGCAGCTGTCTTGTTTGACTGGTGCCGGTTTCAATGTTTACATAATCTGTGAAAGTACTTTGTGCCACTGACAACAAATGGCTGTAGTGTACTAGAACCAAGTTCACGTCAGTTCTGAAATGGTCTTTATTTATTGGCTATGTGCATTGTCATTATTGTTGAAGATTATTTTGAAATTTCATTCTGACTTTTTCTTTTACAGATTATTTCAAAATCAGAAATGGCTTGACATCAAAGATACCAATTCTACTTCTGTAGGACCACAACTATCAACAAGATAGTGTTTGAGCAGAGAAAGCCCAAATCTATCCTATGACACTCCAACATTAAAATGTTACATTGCTGTTTGCAAACTAATTTAATTTTGGATTTAATAGATTTCATTCATATTATTTATTCCTGCATTTCACTATAGGGATTTTATTGGACATCTCTTGCCTCATGCATTACTCTCACAAACATGAAACCTTGTGTCTTCTTTACCTTTTCTAATCTCACAAACATGAAACCTTGTGTCTTCTTTACCTTTTCTAATCTCACAAACATGAAACCTTGTGTCTTCTTTACCTTTTCTAATCTCACAAACATGAAACCTTGTGTCTTCTTTACCTTTTCTAATCTCACAAACATGAAACCTTGTGTCTTCTTTACCTTTTCTAATCTCACAAACATGAAACCTTGTGTCTTCTTTACCTTTTCTAATCTCACAAACATGAAACCTTGTGTCTTCTTTACCTTTTCTAATCTCACAAACATGAAACCTTGTGTCTTCTTTACCTTTTCTAATCTCACAAACATGAAACCTTGTGTCTTCTTTACCTTTTCTAATCTCACAAACATGAAACCTTGTGTCTTCTTTACCTTTTCTAATCTCACAAACATGAAACCTTGTGTCTTCTTTACCTTTTCTAATCTCACAAACATGAAACCTTGTGTCTTCTTTACCTTTTCTAATCTCACAAACATGAAACCTTGTGTCTTCTTTACCTTTTCTAATCTCACAAACATGAAACCTTGTGTCTTCTTTACCTTTTCTAATCTCACAAACATGAAACCTTGTGTCTTCTTTACCTTTTCTAATCTCACAAACATGAAACCTTGTGTCTTCTTTACCTTTTCTAATCTCACAAACATGAAACCTTGTGTCTTCTTTACCTTTTCTAATCTCACAAACATGAAACCTTGTGTCTTCTTTACCTTTTCTAATCTCACAAACATGAAACCTTGTGTCTTCTTTACCTTTTCTAATCTCACAAACATGAAACCTTGTGTCTTCTTTACCTTTTCTAATCTCACAAACATGAAACCTTGTGTCTTCTTTACCTTTTCTAATCTCACAAACATGAAACCTTGTGTCTTCTTTACCTTTTCTAATCTCACAAACATGAAACCTTGTGTCTTCTTTACCTTTTCTAATCTCACAAACATGAAACCTTGTGTCTTCTTTACCTTTTCTAATCTCACAAACATGAAACCTTGTGTCTTCTTTACCTTTTCTAATCTCACAAACATGAAACCTTGTGTCTTCTTTACCTTTTCTAATCTCACAAACATGAAACCTTGTGTCTTCTTTACCTTTTCTAATCTCACAAACATGAAACCTTGTGTCTTCTTTACCTTTTCTAATCTCACAAACATGAAACCTTGTGTCTTCTTTACCTTTTCTAATCTCACAAACATGAAACCTTGTGTCTTCTTTACCTTTTCTAATCTCACAAACATGAAACCTTGTGTCTTCTTTACCTTTTCTAATCTCACAAACATGAAACCTTGTGTCTTCTTTACCTTTTCTAATCTCACAAACATGAAACCTTGTGTCTTCTTTACCTTTTCTAATCTCACAAACATGAAACCTTGTGTCTTCTTTACCTTTTCTAATCTCACAAACATGAAACCTTGTGTCTTCTTTACCTTTTCTAATCTCACAAACATGAAACCTTGTGTCTTCTTTACCTTTTCTAATCTCACAAACATGAAACCTTGTGTCTTCTTTACCTTTTCTAATCTCACAAACATGAAACCTTGTGTCTTCTTTACCTTTTCTAATCTCACAAACATGAAACCTTGTGTCTTCTTTACCTTTTCTAATCTCACAAACATGAAACCTTGTGTCTTCTTTACCTTTTCTAATCTCACAAATCCAGTTTTGTTTGTCTTCACAGTGTAGGTCATTCCAGTGTCCCAAGTTCCTCCAATAAAAACTAACTGCAACACAATTTTCCATATTATTTAAATTGTTTGGTTCGCCAACATCCCAGTTTTCATAGGATGACTGAAAAAAAAAAAAGAATAAAGCTGTTATGTGTTACTGCCCTCACATGGAGGCGTGTTCTCTCCTTAAAAATAAATACATAAATAATATTAAACATTAACATTGCAGGATGATAGATGTCAGTCCAACTCACAGACGAGCCATCCGTCCATACGTAACCAACTGTGGGATTCTGAATACTGTAACCAATCCATGCTGGTGATGATGTACTGTAAGCATTAATATTATAAGAAAATGTATTTGAGAAAACAAAGAATAATGTAATGAAATATAATTCAAAATGAATATCATTGGTTAACAAAGATGATGTTTCATGCAACAAAAATAAATACATAAATGTAAATAAATAACATATCTTATGTAAGTAAAAAAGTTGCTGAGTTATTCCAATGTTATCTTACTATATAATAATAATAATAATAATAATAATAATCATCTTACTATCTCACTAAGGGTGATAAAATATTCACATCTTCATGAATGCTCAGAAGATCTCCTCCAAGTTCTCGGCAGAAGTCAAGAGCCTCAGACCAGGTCTTCTTTTCATTAGACCGCACGTAATAGAACTTTAATAGAGACAGTAAAGCACAAACTCAGTTTAGTGACATGAAATATAAAAGATTACATTTAAAGTCATCAGTGCAGTTTTTACCTGTACATAAATATTTTTTTATTATTTTCTAACATTATCATTTGTCATCATTAAGTGATCATGCTCATTCTACCTTGAAGCAGTAGTCTCTGTTTGGGAGGGGGGACCAGCCCTCACTGCAGGTGGCAGCAGGAGACGTTGGGGCTGCTGCAGTGGTCACCAACCCCTCAGCATTCTGCTTGCAAATATACTTTTCTTTATCAGTACAGCTAAGCACATCCCATAATCCAGCAAGCAGTCCTGTGGTCATGGCAACACAACCTTGCCTCCTCCCTGTATTTAAAGTATTGTTACACTTTGTGTTAGCATTGTTTTAAGCCAAAACACTACAATAAGTCAAAGTCAAATTTATTTATATAGTGCTTTTTACAACACACGTCACAAAGCAGCTTTACAATCGTATGGGTCCAGATCCCTAATGAGTAAGCCAGGGGTGACAGTGGCAAAGAAACACAAGCTATAACCGTCAATGTATTATAAAAGCTATAATACAAGCTATAACCATCATGGACAGAAATCTTTAGTTAGAAAAAGTATTTAATCTTTAGCATTTACCTGGCATTCCAGCATTAAAGTGAGTGAACAAAACGTTGTTGGCATTAGTCCACTCAAACGTGTGTCGGTCCCTTTGGTTAGACAGTCCGATCCAGAAGTGCTTCTCTGGCCGAGCCCCAATCAGGCTGACCAGAAATGCATTTTCAACCCTGATGTGAATAGCACAGGATGAACACTTACCAACTTAAAAATAACTGTATAGCTCAATAATGTTGCTCAACAATTTAATAATGCTTAGCTCAGTGATGCTTTAGTGAACAGAGACTGAATAACATCAAAAGTACTTTAATGTCATGTGGTCCTACCTCCCCCCTGTCAGTCTTGTCTTTTGTTTTGTTCTCTGTGTTTGAGTGTCTTTTATTTTGACATTTCCTAGTTGTCTCTGTTTTCACACCCCTGCCGTGTTCTCTGCCCCTCGTTATCACTTTCAGGTGTGTCTTGTTGTGTTCCTTGTTTAGTTGATGTATTTAAGTCCTGTGTTTGGTCTCTGTGGTTCTGGGTTATTGCATGTTGTCAGTTGTAAGCCATAAGTTTATGTTCTTGTCGTGAGTAGTGGTTTTTGTTCAGTTAGTTCTTGCTCTCCGTGTCTTTTTGTGTTAACTTGCTTGTCATCTTTGGTCTTTGTATGTGTTATACTCTTTTGTGTTAGTCGTTTATATTAAACCTCCAAATTCTGCATCTGCGTCCTACCTACCCTGCCAGTTCATTACATTTAAAGTATTATTTAACTTGGCATACATCATTCGCTAAACAATCACATTGTATACTTGTTTATTACAAAAAATCCATACCTACTAGGTTAGTAATCATTAGTTATCATTGTTAATTAAAAACGCATAGGAATCATGTATACCCAAACTTATATATTACGATCCAGCAAGTGTTCTTACTTGTTTGTAATGTCAGCCAAATATGAGTCAGAATTTGTACACATCTGCTTGGCCTCTTCGAAGGATTTAGTCTCTGCTCCTGCTTGGTAACAGTAGTAACCAAACCTAAACCAACCCTTAAATATCCAAGACAAGTAAACCAACTATTAGAGGAAGTATTTCAACATGCATACATCATTCAATTTCCCCACTATTTTTTTTTATCATTTAATTAATTCACTGCTGCAAAAAGCCAGATGCAAATATGTAACTGCATTCTCAAGCCAAATGGTCTTATTGCATCATGAGTGTTATTAAAGTGAACATGTGTAATGTGAACATGTGTAATACCAATTATATTAAATTATATTAAACTGTATTTATGTCCTAATTTATACATACTAGTTGTCAACTATCCTTAAAAGTGTATATGAAACAAGTCTATTAGCTTTATAAACCCTCCACTGAAGGGTGTTTCTGTCAGTTGTAATTCATTTTCCAAGGTCTGATTGAGGAGGTTAATTGTTGTGGAAAAGACCAGAAGTATTTCAAATAAACACTTACAGGTTTGCAGCCTGGGCTGACAACAGTGTCATTGGTAGACAGATTCATGTTGGTCTTTTTCTTACAGATATAGCCGTACCTCTGCTGACAGATGTTATCTGCCCACTTACCCTCCTAATAAAGACACAAATGTGTTTAGTATATTGATTGATCTCATCTTCTAAAAGTATGAATCATGCAGCACAACTATGAAAACTAAAATAACAGGCACCTCATACAGAACAGTCTACCTAGAGTGTAATTAGTGCATTAGTGTTACTTGATTATAACTCAAACTGCTGCCTTACCTCTCCTGTCATTAAAACACAGTCCTCCTTAAGAGCGGCGTTGTGACTCGGTTCATTCACGTCCCACCAGGCAAATGGCACGCTGGAGTGATCACTCCACTCAAACAGCATCGGAGTCTTCAGATCATTAAAGCCGATCCACAGCTCATCTGTCTTCACTGATACGTTGTTTGAAAATCATCAGTTTCAGACAAATTTCTCCACATTGCATCCCAGTTCAAAAATGTCTACAAATTCTACAAATTTTCATTGTGACAACTGAAGTTGCGCTGTGAAAATATCTGAATAAATAGCAGGTTGCCACTATGAACTGGACACACTGTATCATCCACTATGCTATGAACCTGTTCCTTCTCTGCTCTTTGTGTCTTAAAAAGTTATCAGATAATAGTGGGAAATTAGCATACTGGAACTTACAGTATCCAAGTTGTGAGATGATGAAGCTTTGTTCCTCTGTGTTCAGGATGCTCAGCAGGTCTCCACCTTCACGTCGACAGGCATCTCTCGCATCCAGCCATGTTCTCTTTATGCGATTGAGGAAATAGCAGTGGCCTGAATAAGGGATCCATGGACTGTGGCAATAACCTGTGTGCACCACTGGATTAAAAGGGACAAAGGAAATACTGTTCAAAATAAATATACAGCATGTCAACGATGTTTTGTTAAAGAAATCATGTAGAAGACCTGGTGAGTACCTGGAGGAACTGTGGGAGTAGAGATGCCTCTCTGGCAGATATATCCATGTTTGGCAGAACAAATATCGGTGGACCACTCAGAATAATACTGTTGGCTTATCACCCCACAGCTGTGTCCTGGTTGAGAAGATGGCTGCCCTTTTCCCCCAAATAGAAAACATATGAAAAATAGAATGAACAAACAAACAAATGAATGGATGAATGAATAACTATATGAATATGACTAAATGAATACATGAATAACTTACCACTGAGCCATTTCAAATACCGTAAAGGTTGTCCGTTGGTCCATTGCCAGCCAGAATCTAAATTGTTTAGTCCTGTCCACAATTCAGGACCTGTTGTCAGAGTCATCCCTAAGTAAACAGAAATATTTATTATTTGTTAATTATAATAAATTACTTGCATCAACAATGTCAGTGTTACAATATAAAATAATACTGTTTTTTCATGATATGCAGTCTGAAAACATGCATAACTGTTTTAGAGCATTTATAATTACAACATCATATAAGTTTCAGCAGTGATGTAAGGAACAGCACCTGATATGAAGGTTTGTTCATGGGGTTCAGTGATGCTCAGCAGGTCTCCCCTCTGCTGTTGGCAGCTCTTCCTGGCCTGATACCAGGTCAGTGCAGATTCCTCATTCACCTGGTAATACACACCTGTCAAGGGGCTCTTGATCCACGAGTGATCTACAGCAAAGAAAAAATAATGAGAATTGCCAAGCATGAAAGTACATTGTTTCTTAATTATATAAATGTGTTCTACCGTAATAATACAGGACACCACGTACCTATTTCATTTGTTGGGCAATAACCCCAGGGCCCATCATCTTTATATTCACTCTCAATGGCACACCACAGACGACTGATGGAGGAACCTTCTGTTGTGCAGTCTGTATACCATTTATTTTCGAAACGGAATGGAAATTGACACGGTCGTCCAAAAGCGTTACCATGGAGTGTGTATAATTCTGTGACAAAATAAAATAGCAATTACTTACATACAGCCATAATTTAATTACAACAGTGTATTATTTTCCCCTTTGAATAGGTATCCAGAATCTGAAAAATGGCATTGTAGTTTACACACTAGCTCTCTTTTCACAGGAAAAGGCACTTCTTACTGCATATATTGAACTATAATTTTAAGCTATACATTTTTTTTAACCTTTTTAAACATTTTTTAATCTCCATCTTCTGAGGTGACACCTCCATTAAGACATGAAGACAGATACCTTCATAAGGCTGGGAGCAGATGCTTTGCAGAGTTCCATGAATTGTCCACTTGCCTTCATCCCCTGGATCTTTGGACAGTGTTAGTAGATTCGTACCTTTCTGAACCGACAAGTACAGAGACTCATTCTTCAGGCCAAACAGTAAGTTGTCATCGCATTCCCATTTCTGGAGGTCACTCTTGGCATCACAGATGTACCACTGCAGTTTATTGCCCTCACTTTTGCTTCCTGCACCAAGGCATTTTTTCTGGGCAACGTTAAAGATGCGATTCTCTGAAGTCCAGCGGTACTGTTGTCTTCCGCTGTAGGGGTTACATGTCACCAGCCCTTGCATATCTCCCAAGCATTTGTTCTTTTGTGCATTGTAGATCAAAAATGTTCCACCTACGGAAGACAATCAACATTCATTATGGTAGAAAGACAAGCACATTATCACTGCCATAACTGCACTTTGCTTCTCAAACAACTTCCCTTAATCTGTCAGAGTGGAAATTTAATTCCAATTAACTTTGGACAATTTCTATTAGTTTATTAATTCCATGTTCACATCAAGATCTTACTGTGATGTATTTGGCATGCAGTACTATACTGTGGTATTCAAATCTGCCAGCTTAATGTAGTTTTTTGTATCAATATAGCTGTTCCTGTTAATGCATATCAGTAGGAACCTTTTCAGTGTCACCAATGCAATTGCTTTACCAACAGTAGATATATATATATATATATATTTTGCTTTTACTTCTAAGTTTAGGCTTTAGTTACCTGTGTTAACTAAGATTTAATAATTGTTGCTTGATTGTACTTTCATTTGATATAAAGAAGGAAACATACCTGATTGAGCAAAGCAGTTTGATATTCTTAGTAAAAGCACAATAGCAATTGTTAACATCTTGATTGTCTTCGGTGTTCTTTGGCTTTCTGTGACTCCAGTGTCAAACACTGGCTCAGAGTCAGTGTTCCTTTATTCTTGGTGACTAGCTCTTAAGAGGTTTGTCACCTCCTCAAAACACAAATCTTAATATCCTGACACATGCATTTCCTTGGAACAGATTTGACCTTGGAAATGATTTCATAATAATACTTCTGGGAAGATATGATTAATGTTCGCATCTTTAACAGATGGAAGTACCCAAACCCTATTATTGCAGTCCCTGTCATCCCTGTTAAAAGCTCATTTAGTGTTTGCAAACTCTGTTTTTTTATTCTACACTTTCCTTTGAGCAGTTTATTAGGTCAATAACTAAAAGGTCAATTTCATTAACTCTATAATATTGCATGACTTCAACATCTTTGCACTCTGAAAGATGTTGATACCAATATGAGTGCAAATAAAAACAAGATCAGTATAGCAAAACTACAGGAATTTAAAAGAATACTCAGAATTGCAAATAAACATACAATGTAAGTAGAGTACAATGTTGGGATTGGCTCCAGCCCAGGGCCGGCACCAGGAAAAAAATTTGAAAAAAATCAGAACATTTCAGGGTGGCGAATGTAAGTTGTTGACGGGGGGGGGGCGGGGGGTGGGAGACGGCATGTGACGATTGTTGAGCGGGCGAGGGGGCGCCGTGTAAAATAAATGGGTCTTATTATTTACATTGAGGGGGCGGGACACCTCGCAACGCCCCCTTTCGCACAACCACCCCCCCCCCAGCCCCTCCGTGCTCCAGCCCCTCCGTGACCCCTGACTGGTGGGATTAAGCGGTACAGATAATGGATGATGGATGGATGGATGGATGGATGAAGTACAGTGACAAAACAGTTGCCTATTTTTGTGTGGATTTCTCTTTCAGCAAAAGTTCTGGCATCCCTGGCACTCTAGAGAGAGTTCATTTACATTATTATTAACACTAATATTAATACTAACATTAAACTATGTTCAATGTCAAAAACATTTTAATGTTATATTATCGTATTTTTACCAAAGTTACAGAAAACAGTTTTTCACCAAAGCTGCTGATAAACAGAGACTGTCTGGTCAAGTTCGTGCAAATAAACGGAACTTTGTGTTGTACCTCCTTGTGGTGTTTCAGCTCACAGTGCACAGAGTCTAGCACACTACAGTGGTCAAATGTCCGAATCAGCATTTTGGTGAAGTGGCCTAGAGCTTCCATAGAGAAATTGCAACAGCTTCCTTGTGTGTCATGAGTTCATGTCTTAAGTTTTTGTAGACCTGCCCAATTCTGCCTGTGACCCAACAGATGCTCATTACTGGTCAGCATAATACAAGTAAGAAAATGGCCATTGTTTCATTAGGAAGAATAATTATGATCCTTTGGTCACAGTTGGTCATGGTGCTGACAGAGCTCACAATCTCCTGGCACAATGTTTAGTAGGCCGTGCAGTTCCACCATCGTTCCTTCTTCATTGCTGAGCACAGGCCATGAGTGGACAAGAAGAAATAACTCTTACTGTGATGAAAGTTGCAGCCAGCTGAATGGACTTACATATTAAACCAAGTGTCACAGGCCCATCCAGTAAAAGATGATCAGTGCTTTCATTTCCTAAATTTCCCAAAGCTTGCATAATGTCTCCTTCCCCTCCCTGGTCTGATTTGAAAGAGAATGCTGAAACAGCAGTGTGTATAACTGAAAAACCATTTCACCCAACAGAAGTATGAGAGTTACGCAAAACTTGCACTGTGGTCACAGACAAGGCACAATAACTTTACACAGATTATTCCTATGAATGTGTACTAACGTAATTAATTTTTGGATTCTTTATTGGTCATTTATGCAGTATGTATATGGTAGTATTAATGTAATTAATGTATTAATAATTTTACCAAGCTTTATTTCAGCAACTATTACAAAGATATAGTAATACCATAATATATTTACCACCTATTATTAAATATTTGTCATTTGTCAAATATTTACACAGTGTGCTGGAGCAGTGTGGTAAAAGTGAGTTTTAGATCATCGGTACATCAGTTATTCATATAGATCAATGAAAAACAAGACTTCAGTTAATTAAAGTCCAGGCCTAAAGCTTTTCTAATCTAATCAATTCAACTACAACCAGTAGTGAAACGCTCTCTGCTCACAGGAAACAATAAGACAATATAAGGAAAGAATATTTAAAATATAAAGATAAATAATAAAACCATGGAGTATAATGATAATACGCACACTAAATATAACCAATAGAGAAATGTAAAAATTGTCAGTCAAGTGTAGAGATGAGCGAGTTCAAAGGGCAGCTGTTCCTCCTCATCCTCTCTGTTTGCCTTCAGGGAGCAAAAGTGCTTACAGTACTTGTAATAGATGGTCTGCGTGTCAGGAAGCTTGATAGAAATGATGCAGTCAGCTGATCACTCCCCCCTCTGGACAGCCCATCTGCCCCACTTCGTGGTGTTCACAAACCAGGGTGTTCCACGTGAGGATTCTCATGGTGTTCCACAGAACCTTGGAGGGCAGTCTGAAGTCCCTTAGGTGTCTGAAGTGGAAGAGATGCTGATGAGCCTTCTTCTCCAGGAAGCTGATGTGGTGAGACCATGACGAGATTTGAACTACAAGGTACCTGAAGCTGTCTGCTCTCTCCTCTGAACTACAGGTACCTGAAGCTGTCTGCTCTCTCCTCTGCACTACAGGTACCTGAAGCTGTCTGCTCTCTCCTCTGAACTACAGGTACCTGAAGCTGTCTGCTCTCTCCTCTGAACTACAGGTACCTGAAGCTGTCTGCTCTCTCCTCTGCAGCTCTGTTGATCCAGATGGCGTGCTCATTCCTCTCTTGCTTCTTGCAGCAGTTCATTATCAGATCCTTTATCTTACTGATGTTAAGGGGCAGATGGTAATGCAGGCAGCAGTTCTCCAGGTGTATCATCTCCTCCAGGTGTATCATCTCCTCCGGGTGCATCATCTCCTCCGGGTGTATCATCTCCTCCAGGTGCATCATCTCCTCCAGGTGCATCATCTCCTCCGGGTGCATCATCTCCTCCGGGTGTATCATCTCCTCCGGGTGTATCATCTCCTCCGGGTGCATCATCTCCTCCGGGTGCATCATCTCCTCCGGGTGTATCATCTCCTCCGGGTGTATCATCTCCTCCGGGTGTATCATCTCCTCCGGGTGCATCATCTCCTCCGGGTGCATCATCTCCTCCGGGTGTATCATCTCCTCCAGGTGCATCATCTCCTCCGGGTGTATCATCTCCTCCAGGTGCATCATCTCCTCCGGGTGCATCATCTCCTCCAGGTGCATCATCTCCTCCGGGTGTATCATCTCCTCCGGGTGCATCATCTCCTCCGGGTGCATCATCTCCTCCAGGTGCATCATCTCCTCCGGGTGCATCATCTCCTCCAGGTGCATCATCTCCTCCATGTGTATCATCTTCTCCAGGTGTATCATCCAGGTAGGTCTTCTCATCATTATGAGAAATCTGATATTGGAATGATTATTTTTGGGATTATTATTTTTGTCTTTTGGTATTATTGTTGGATAATAAGTTGTTGACATAATAAATTATGTTATGATGTGTGTAATGTTTATAAACTATCCAATGAAAAATGAAGAAGTAACATTGTTTTATAGCTCTTTCATCTTGTGACGGGCGGGGTGAGCAACTAAATGGAAGCGATCACGCCAAGTCTCAGGGAAAAAGGATGGTTTAATAGAAAGTGTGCAAACCAAAAACCCGTGCAATATCTCCAAATTAAGGATATAATGACCAGCGGTCAACTGGTACAAAGACAAGACACACAACGACCCTCAGGTGAGATGGATCACGGGCTCCGCCCACCTGAGGGACGCACATGACGTCACCAAACAACAACAACAACAACAGCCGCTGTGGACGGAGGCGGCCGGTAGGGGGCCGCCTCACCGTGACACGTCTCAAACATAGATAATTTATTCTGTATGAAAGCAGAATAAGAAATGATTAATTTTTCTACACATATGTAGTTGACGTAATCACACATACCTATGTAGTTGACGTAATCACACATACCTATGTAGTTGACGTAATCACACATACCTATGTAGTTGACGTAATCACACATACCTATGTAGTTGACGTAATCACACATACCTATGTAGTTGACGTAATCACACATACCTATGTAGTTGAAGTAATCACACATACCTATGTAGTTGACGTAATCACACATACCTATGTAGTTGAAGTAATCACACATACCTATGTAGTTGACGTAATCACACATACCTATGTAGTTGAAGTAATCACACATACCTATGTAGTTGAAGTAATCACACATACCTATGTAGTTGACGTAATCACACATACCTATGTAGTTGACGTAATCACACATACCTATGTAGTTGAAGTAATCACACATACCTATGTAGTTGACGTAATCACACATACCTATGTAGTTGACGTAATCACACATACCTATGTAGTTGACGTAATCACACATACCTATGTAGTTGACGTAATCACACATACCTATGTAGTTGACGTAATCACACATACCTATGTAGTTGACGTAATCACACATACCTATGTAGTTGACGTAATCACACATACCTATGTAGTTGACGTAATCACACATACCTATGTAGTTGACGTAATCACTTTTCCTTGGCTATATGCAGCCTCGTACAAGTCTCACTGTAACTCCTAGTTGAAGTTCATGTCAAGTCAATTTTTTTTACACACTCAATTTTACAACATATGTTGTCACAAAGCAGCTTTATAAGATCATGGGTTCAGATCCCTAATGAACAAGTCAGGTGCTCTCTACGCGGGGACTGGGGGGACCAAGACTCAAAAGGGAACCCATCCTCCATTTGGCGGCCCGGCTATTAGTACTCCACATTTCTAGTTGTATATCTATGCAGACCAGTCACTCCAGTGTGGATGTTGGGCCTTAGGTCACAGACAGCATCGCCGCGTAAGTTGGTATAATCTGTGCATGTGATCAAAGGAATCAGAAGCAATCAGAGGGTCAATAACAAGGGAAATTTTACTATATTAATAAGAAACCCTCTTTGCAAGCTCTTTGCAAAACTGGGATTATCATAGTGGTAATTTCTGTTACAGAGTTTAAGGCACTACCTAAAGAACATTACGTCCTTGTGCCAACATTACTACAATAGCAACATAGTACAATCCCCACCCTAGTATAGGGAGTTTTTCCTCGCCACTGTCGCCCTTGGCTTGCTCATTAGGCATCTGGACCCATACGATTGTAAAGCTGCTTTGTGACAACATGTGTTGTGAAAAACGCTATATAAATAAATAATAAATATAAATAAATTTGACTTTGACTACAATAACAACATAGCAAAAACTCAGTGCATGGTAGCACACATTATGCCTATAGTAAATACATTAATACATCAGCGTTATTGTTCAAGAGAGTTCTGTCATTTTTCCTGCTTCACACCCTCTCACTCATATACGCATATATATATATATATATATATATATATATATATATATATATATATATATATATATACACTGCTATGCTGCCACCTAATGGTAACATTGAGTCAATTCTAATAATTAAAGTTCTTCCTTTGTAGCATGCATACATGTACAAAACAAAACCACATATCTTGACATACACAGCTCAGGAAAAGACTAAGAATTCGTGTTATTTAAATTCGTGTTATTTACTATCTTTCACTACTCATTACAGTTTCTACATCAAAGTCAAATTTATAGCACTTTTTGCAACAAAAGATCACAAAGCAGGTGTATACATGTACAGGTACAAATTTCCGATGACCAAGTCAGGGATGACGGTAGCGGGGACATTCTCCCCCAACCCTTCTATTGTGTTAGAAATCTCAACTCATTTTGATGTTAGTGGGGCAGTTTTGGCCTGAAAATACTCAAAAACAACATCATCCAATGTTGTTACTCACCTCATAAATTACTTAGTATGTATTTACATCCATGTAAAGACCATTTTCAGTGTTATTTTGTTTGTTCCATTTCATCTCACAATATAACACTTGTTTTCAATAAACAAAACTGTGAATTTCCTATAGTGAAGAAAAGGAGAAAGGGGTCTAATAGTCTAATATCTAGTCAAGTCAAATGTATTTAGTCAAATGTACAAGTCAAATGTACAGCGCTTTTTACAACACATGTTGTCACAAAGCAGCTTTATAATCGTATGGATCCAGATCCCTAATGAGCAAGCCAGGGGCAAGAACAAACTCCCTAGGAGGTTTAGGAAGAAACCTTGAGAAAACCAAGACTCTGATCTGAGTCTAACAGACTAATTTTAGAACACAGAGACCAATAGTATTTATACGCCAAGCAACTCTCGTCTCCTTACTGTCAAAGCAGATCACTCTCGACAACACATGAAAGATCTGAAGAGTGACCAGACTCACCATCCCATAAGTTTGTGTGTGGTGTATGTGTATATGTGTGTGGTGTATGTATATATGTGTGTGTGGTGGGTGTATGTGTGTGTGGTGTATGTGTATGCGTGTGGGTGAGGGTGGGTGTATATGTGTGGGTGAGGGTGGGTGTATGTGTGTGGGTGTATGTATGTGGGAGTGTGGATTGGTGTGGTGTGGTTGGGTGTGTGTGTGTGTGTGTGGGTTTGTGGATGGGTAGGTGTGGGTGGGTGTGTGGGGATTTGTGTTTGTGTGTGTGTGGATGGGTGTGTTAGTTTGGGTGTGTGTGGTGAGTCACACCTTTTATAAGATGGGAGCAACAGCAAGTATTCTATGCCAGATCAGTCAAAGTCAAATTTATATGGCGCTTTTCACAACAGACGTTGTCACAAAGCAGCTTTACAATCGTATAGGTCCAGATCAGTGGTGACCCATCAATTTTAAATTTAAGACATTTAGAGACATTTAGAATTTACTAAAATATAAAAATTGCTTTTAGTGTTAAAATAGTTTCTGAGGATACCATGAAATCTTGATCCAATACAAAAAAAGCAAACTGTACTTTTTACAAACCCGAACTTTTAAACGGGTCAAATTTGACCATAACACAATATAAGGGTTAAGAAAAAACCTTGAGGAAGAAGACTCAAAAGAAACCCACCCACCATTGGTCAGCCCAGCTAGTACTGGTCCATACTTTATTATAATACATGGATGGGCTGCTTCTAGATGCACCCTAGATGGTTTTTCAGTAACACCAAAATCTACTGCAAAAAGTTTAGGTGTCACTATTGATTCTGATCTTTCATTTGACACACATGTATGCAATGTCACTAAGGCTGCCTTTTTCCATTTACGTAATATTGCCAAGCTGAGACACTTACTTTCTTTAGCTGATGCAGAGAAGCTAGTTCATGCTTTTGTCTCGTCGAGATTGGACTACTGTAATAGTCTTCTAATTGGATGCTCTAAACAGTCCATAAAGAAGCTACAACTTGTACAAAATGCCGCAGCTAGAGTCCTAACCAAGGCTAGGAAATTCGATCATATTAGTCCCACTCTCGCTGCACTACACTGGCTGCCGATTAAATATCGCATTGAATTTAAAGTTCTCCTGTTAACCTATAAGGCGTTAAATGGTCTTGCCCCACAATATCTGAGTGAACTCATTGATTACTACAACCCATCTCGCCCTTTGCGCTCCCAAAATGCTGGATTTCTCGTAGTTCCAAAAATTAGTAAAACTACAGCCGGAGGCAGAGCTTTCTCTTTTAAAGCCCCTCAATTATGGAATAGCCTTCCAGCTCCAATCCGAGACTCTGACACAGTTCCAATCTTTAAATCTAGACTTAAGACTCACCTGTTTAGTCAAGCCTTCAGCTAAAATTCCCCTTGTAAGGTGTAGGGGTTTGGGGGCCCCCAGACGTTGAGATTTCTGGTGATCTGAGATGTTGATGCTGTCATCCAGCTGTGTCTTGGCATCACTCTATTTGTGACTATGACTTGACTGGAAAGCAATGTCTCAGTGAGCCCTCATGCCTGTGGTCACCTCTGAACCTCTCCCTTTAGTTATGCTGCTATAGATTAGTCTGCCGGAGCCACATGCTGATCACTGGCACGTGAGCTACGTACATTTAAATCAACGGTGGTTTAAATTCATGTCCACTCAGTCTGTATTATCTATCTTCTTGCATGGCTCTACCCAAGACGATTGGATACAGGCACCTGCAGGCACCTGGGGGATGGTCTGGCTGCCGGTGGATGTGCTGATACCGGGGTTCACCTGGGGAGTAACACTGCAGTCGGAGCCTACAATACCAGCATCACTGCTCCGACACGGAATGAAAGCCTGGCATTCATCAACAGACATTTACAGTGACAATATCAAAACCCAGAACTTTCAATTCTACCTTTTACCTAGTCTGATTGTGTGAATTATGTGTGACTTGTGTATTTGTGTGTTAACGGGCCGCCCAATGGAGGATGGGTTCCCTTTTGAGTCTTGGTTCTCCCGAGGTTTCTTCCTATTCCTCACCATCATAGGGAGTTTTTCCTCGCCACTGTCGCCTTGGCTTGCTCATTAGGGTTCTGGACCCATAGTATTGTTAACCTTGTAAACCCTGTAAAGCTGCTTTGCGACAACTTGAGTTGTTAAAAGCGCTATACAAATAAACTTTGATTGATTGATTGATTGATTGATTGATTGCTTCTGAGATGCCGGTGTGGGCATCTCAGCTGGCAGAGTGAGTGTGTTGGATGACGGCCTGACCACATGGGCATGTTGGATGGGGAGACTAGAACATTTTCTAGATGTTTTATCACAGATGAATATAGCTAGTACAATGTTGGCTTCATCTTTGCAGTAGCATGCAAATAAAACAAAAAGAAGAATATAGAAAAATATATTCATCTGTTTTATCTGTGTAACAACTGGGAGAGGGCTGAATGCAAGTGCAGACTGAACAATGATTTAATAAGAAAACTAATACATTTAAACAGAACACACAGAACATACACCAAGAATAATCAAACACCTACCATAGGAACCAAACAACACTAACAGAAATAACTGGGGGGACATTAACAAGCAAAATCACTAGAGAAACCAAAATCCCAAAGTACATCTAATAAAGAACGCAAAATACAAGGAGCACATACAGACTGGTTTCACACACACACACACACACACACACACACACACACACACACACACACACACACACACACACACACACACACACACACACACACACACACACACACACACACACACACACACACACACACACACACACACACACACACACACACACACACGATACCAAATAACATACAAGCAAGAGGTACTTACAATAACCGACCACACATGAGACTAAATACAAGATTTAAATACACTAACCAAACCAGGAACTCAACAAGACACATCAGAAAGCAATAATGAGGGGCGGAGAACAAGGCAGGGGAGTGAAGACAGACACAACTAGGAATTTCAAAATAAAAGACACAAACGCAGAACAAAAACAGAAGACATGACTGACAGGAGGGAGGCGGGACTGTGACAATCTGTAACAGCAGAACTAAAATGAAGGTCCATATGTGGCTGGAAACCAACATCAACATCTCAGAGATCTCTTCAACCTGAATTATAGGCTCTGCACCTTTATATGCAAAAGGATAAGTGGAAGCTTTAGTAAATTGTCACGCCCAGCTCCGCCCACCTTCCCAGTCCTGTGTCGTCTGCCCTAGCCCCGCCCTGTTCCCTTGATTTCCCTTCTGTTTGTCACACCCCTGCCCAAATGTTTTCACCTGCGTCTCATTTTCTGAGTATAATATATGCTCCCTGTTCTGAGTATATATTCCCTTCAGTTTTACTCCCCTGTGTCGGTCCTTGTGTTTCCATGTGTTTCTTTTGCCCTGTGCTGGTTCTTTGTTCGGTTGTCTACACCTCCCTGTGACTCCTTCCACGTGCTGTTCTGGTTTGTCCTGTTTTGTCTTCCTGGCTTTCTTTCTCGCTTCTCTTAGCTGTTCGTTTAGTTATTCCTTCTTACGTGTCTCCCCGGTTAGTTTGTCTCTCCTTATTGGTTCCCTCTCTGTCTCCTTGGTTAGAGTTTTACGCCTGCGTGTGTTTAGTCCATGATCTGTCGTCTCTCCGTACTGTTTTGTTATAGCGTCTTTAATGGTTCTGGTTGTTGTGTTTTTATTTCTTGTGCTTGTTAGTTGTATGTTTGTTCAGTTATACTGCCCTGTATTACTTGTGTTTTGTGCCCGAGTGTCTCAGCCCCTTTTGATCACATAGTACTTATCCTGTTTGTATTGTATTCACGTCATCTTTAGTATTGTCATAGTATGGTTATATTCAGTCTCATGAGCAACCATAATGGATGAGATCAGAACCACTCTGGTTGACCATGTGGTCAAACGTGTTTGGTTTCCTGGAGGCCCAACCTAATCTGTGCTGCTACACTGTAGCATCATCCAGACATTACAAAATGAGAATAGATAAGTAGACCTATCCTCTGTACTTCATGTTTTTTCACAACAAGACAACTCCTTGCTGGGGGAAGAAGACAGCTGTCCACCTCATAACAAAGAGACCATCGTCAAAATGGTCAGAGCAAACAACAGCATACATTTCTACATGTTTCTACAACAGCACATCATTACTGACCACGTCACCATCAGCAACATCCATTCAGTGAGTCTATCCAGACTGGGCCAGTGACAGTGTGAAACAATTGCACTATGAATTTGCTATCCACTCATTGATAGTCCAGTGTCCTGTGCCACACAGCATTGACAACATTATGCCCATTTCATACTGTTGTACACTACTGTAATGAACATCATAGGACACCGTACCAACGTCAGAGTCCCTGATAGCATGGCAGCATCACACAATGTGTGTAGTCATTTGCCAGAATGGTAGTGTTCATCATCATGCCACTCTTGGTCCCTACAACATTGTGCACATGATCACCTTCAACACAGAACACAACACACTCATTCTCCATCACCAGGGGGATGAACCAGAACAGTCCACGTTTGTTGTCGTCTGGGACAACATAAGTTTGCACCAGGCTGCTCAAGTACAAACTGGTTCATTGAACAATCACGATATGTTGTGATTCACCTCCACCAAACTCTCTATTGCTGTTGAATTCTTTTTGGTATGGAGGTGGTTGCCAACCCCCTCAGTGCAAATACATTCAGCAGGTGATGGAGGAAGTTCGAGGTTATTTTGTCTTTTTGGTTTTCTTTTGTTGTCCACGTGCTCACAGTATATATAGTATTATTGTAGTGTTCATGCGAAATAAATAAAAACAATTCCCTTGTAATTGTGTTACTTTATGGTGTAAGTGTACTGAATGTGCAGAAATAACCTCTGTATTCATGAATATTCATGTATATGTGAGACCTCTGACAGACCTTTATAGAAGACTACAAACTGAACACTCAAACACATGGTAGTAGTGTTTTCCATTTGTCACTTCAGTGTCACATGGGAAAGGCTTATCATCTGATATTTGTGTGTAGAGTTTGGATGCAATAATATTTTGCAAGTTGACTGCTGGTTATTTTTTGGTAAGTTACAAGAGTTTTGGTTCAAATGTTTGCTTTTTCCAAAACTGTGGGTTTGCCACCTTGGGGTCTTTTCTGTTGTTGTATTTATGTTGTGTGTTTGAACCAGTTCATCACTGATTATTATTTGAACGTCTTGGGTCTTTTTATGTTATTAAATCTGTTTCTCCTGAAAGTTGCATTGTTTCTTTTATTCTGCATCTTTTCCACCTGTGACAAGTGTCCTATAGCAACTTCAGTTAACTCAGTACCTCAGGTCCTTGGTATAATCTTAATCAGTGAGTTTTATGTATATTCCCTTTTCTCTTATTCAATAAATATACATTTAATTACAATCTACGAGTGTCAGGAATGTCAATCACGCCCGTGACCGCCAGAATATTGACCAGCACACCTGACTCTAGTTTACTATTCACCACACTCTACTTAAGGACTCTGTTCGAAGTATGCGAAGTATTGCCTCTCTGAGTGTCTCTACCAAGCCTTTTTCTGTATACTCTCTGACTGTGATTCTGGTTTTTGATCCCTTCTCTGGCATTTTGATATCCTCCTGTTTCGCCTAGCCCTTTTTGTACCTCTGTCTGCCCTTCTAAAGATTTTTCTGGTTTTTGACATTCGCTGCCTGGTTTTTGATTCTCCCTTTTTGCCTCTTGTGCTGCTGCCTGCCTTCCCTACGGGGTTGTCCCCTTTTGGGACCGCTGTTCACCTTCCCTATGGGGTTGTCCCCTTTTGGGACCGCTGTTCACCTTCCCTACGGGGTTGTCCCCTTTTGGGACCGCTGTTCACCTTCCCTACGGGGTTGTCCCCTTTTGGGACCGCTGTTCACCTTCCCTACGGGGTTGTCCCCTTTTGGGACCGCTGTTCACCTTCCCTACGGGGTTGTCCCCTTTTGGGACCGCTGTTCACCTTCCCTATGGGGTTGTCCCCTTTTGGGACTGCTGTTCATTGTTTTTCTATGTTAAAATCAAAGTCTTATACACTTGTTTATGGATCCTTCTCTAACCTCAGGTTCACCAGCGTTACAATGAGAGTATATTACATTAAATAATATTAATGAATAAAAATTTTGTAATTTTTCATAAGGGGATATGAGGGTGGTGCCCCATGTAATCTTATCAGTTCAGACTAACAGTTTATCAAAAGGATGACCCAAAAAAAATCATAGTAAAAGAACACACTATTGATTTCCCTCAATGGCTAAGTGATTCTCAGTGATTTCTCATTTATTTTCAGCATTATAATAGAATGTACAACAATATTGCTTACATATTCGATTTCTGTAAATCATATTCATATATATATATATTAGTATGTGTATATAGTATAAAAAGATGGCTCTCTCTCGCAGACGCCTTTGAGTGTATGTAACAGAGATCTCTGGATTGATCCATCTTTTTTTCTTTAATAAACTTTGTATTTACTTTGGTACCTTGCCCAAATGCTTTTGACTATTCTTACTTAAAGGTTCAAAATTTCAATGACACATAACTGCATATACTGTATGTGTATTCTGAACACTGCTGCTTGATTTCTATCACAATCCAACTTTGGACTGAGAATTCTGTGGACACACGCACACGGACGTAAGTTTGATTTCATAGGTGGGGGGGGACACAAATGGGGGTGCTGGTTCTAGATTGTTGACGGGGGGGGGGGGTTGGCGAACGAAAATTGTTGGGGGGGGGGGGGGGGGGGGGGGCTAAAGTGTTACCAGAGCTAGGCATATTCGTTGCTATTTAAATATTTGTTTTTTAACCGTTAAAAAGTGGGGGGGACATAGATTCGTTGCTATTTAAATATTTGGTTTTAACTGTAAAAACTGGGGGGGACTAAAGCCGGGTTTTGAAAAAGTAGGGACGACATGTGTCCCCCCCCCCCCCCCCCCCAAATTACGTCCGTGCACATGCACAATCTGTACATACTGCAATAGTGTCACTAGAACTCAAAACATGTAATCATATATTTCCCATTTGTTTTTTTCCCCATATATAAAGATATTACAGAATAGGGACTACTCATGTGTCTCCATTCACTTGACTAAGGTATTCAGATTTTCCTCTTCTGGCACGGATTCCACAATACTGTAATGCAGTGGATCTCCAGACATGGAGGCTCCAGTGTGGTTGCTGTGGGACCATCTGTAATAGAAGTAAGCCAACCCAACCAGGACACACAGCACTGCAACCATCGCAATCACTGAAAATCCAACGAAGGCCCTTTGACTTTTACCATCACCTGCAACACAATCAAGGTATCCAAGGCAACTAATCAGTCACAGTAAAACATTAACAGTATATTTTTAAAACATTCAATAATGAATTATAACCGCACAAAATATATAATAAAATTTGTTATATATATATATATATAACTTATTGATTAATTACCTGTAAGTGTAGTTTCTGTGGTTGGCGTTATAACTGAGAATTGAAAAGATATAACAACATTCATCAGTTTCATTATCAAATCAGTTCTGCGCAGATTTAAAGTAATTAGCTAATGTAAAGTAATTAGCTAATGTAGAATTAAATAAAATATGTAAATACTGAATAAAAAATATACTTTCTGCACTTTCTGTAACTATTCACTATTGTAATTATAGTGAACAAGATGGAAATGCATTAAACATTTTTATTATTGTGGGTAACCAAGGTCTGCCATTAATGTGTTAGACACAATTTGTTAGACAGCTCCAGCTAATTAAGTGGCATTGCCTGCACTATTCTGGTCAACCAATCTGACTGCTTGGTATTCTAGAGAGACAACTGGAGGTTCACCATTCAGTGAATGTGAAATGTTTGGTTATGCAGTCCTTCACAAAAGTCTGCATTTTAAAGGCATAATGGTGATTCAGTTTTCTTGATAAGGAGGTTAGGAAGGAGTAACCACCAACAACACCAATATAGAGGTACAGTTCAAATGAACTTGAAGCTAAAATGATATAAAATAGAGCACATGTTTAAAATGAATCTCACTAATGAATCTCACCTTCCCTATGGGGTTGTCCCCTTTTGGGACTGCTGTTCATTGTTTTTCTATGTTAAAATCAAAGTCTTATACACTTGTTTATGGATCCTTCTCTACCCTCAGGTTCACCAGCGTTACAATGAGAGTATATTACATTAAATAATATTAATGAATAAAAATTTTGTAATTTTTCATAAGGGGATATGAGGGTGGTGCCCCATGTAATCTTATCAGTTCAGACTAACAGTTTATCAAAAGGATGACCCAAAAAAAATCATAGTAAAAGAACACACTATTGATTTCCCTCAATGGCTAAGTGATTCTCAGTGATTTCTCATTTATTTTCAGCATTATAATAGAATGTACAACAATATTGCTTACATATTCGATTTCTGTAAATCATATTCATATATATATATATTAGTATGTGTATATAGCAGTGGGGAACCGTCAGGGCCCTCTACGCCCTCTCAGAGGGCCTAAAATATTCTTAAAACATTATATATATATAATTATCCAATTTTATTTTATCTACTTACAGTTTTACAATCGACATCTAAACAGTTACAAAAAAATAAGCAAATAAATTATTCAACCGTGTCTATTCAATCTGTGTTGGAAGGTGAGGGGTTAAGTGGAAGCCTGTGAGCCTGTGTCTCCCCCTATCAGGACTGTGATGCCCGCTGTTCGTTTACAGAGGGCCTGGCAGTTATAATTCAGCGCAATACCAGTTTCAAATGACAGTAAAATTGACCAATCATATCTTCCCTCTTAGTGGGCGGGCTTAACTGTATGATAATTTCCGCCCGCTGTGGCGACGCTAGCTGTCGTTAGCCTACGGCCGCTAGCTAGTTTCGATTCGGCCCTTTGACGTCCTCATTTACATATTCCGCTTGCGAGAACCACGGAGCTGTGAAACCTTATTTTGTTTGGAAACTTATTTTGCTTAACAAGTTATCTAGTACAAATGTTATTTGAACGCACTACATGCGTTTCTAAAGTTATACTGTCGTCTCGGTTTTTTCTTTATTCTTTAGTGCAGTTTATTAGGAGAGGAAAAAAAATTTGGGGGGGGGGGGGGGGGGGGGGGGGGAGTAGCGGGCCCAGGTTTAATGGTCACGGTTCGCTACTGGTATATAGTATAAAAAGATGGCTCTCTCTCGCAGACGCCTTTGAGTGTATGTAACAGAGATCTCTGGATTGATCCATCTTTTTTTCTTTAATAAACTTTGTATTTACTTTGGTACCTTGCCCAAATGCTTTTGACTATTCTTACTTAAAGGTTCAAAATTTCAATGACACATAACTGCATATACTGTATGTGTATTCTGAACACTGCTGCTTGATTTCTATCACAATCCAACTTTGGACTGAGAATTCTGTGGACACACGCACACGGACGTAAGTTTGATTTCATAGGTGGGGGGGGACACAAATGGGGGGTGCTGGTTCTAGATTGTTGACGGGGGGGGGGGTTGGCGAACGAAAATTGTTGGGGGGGGGGGGGGGGGGCTAAAGTGTTACCAGAGCTAGGCATATTCGTCGCTATTTAAATATTTGTTTTTTAACCGTTAAAAAGTGGGGGGGACATAGATTCGTTGCTATTTAAATATTTGTTTTTTAACCGTTAAAAAGTGGGGGGGACATAGATTCGTTGCTATTTAAATATTTGGTTTTAACTGTAAAAACTGGGGGGGACTAAAGCCGGGTTTTGAAAAAGTAGGGAGGACATGTCCCCCCCCCCCCCCCCCCAAATGACGTCCGTGCACATGCACAATCTGTACATACTGCAATAGTGTCACTAGAACTCAAAACATGTAATCATATATTTCCCATTTGTTTTTTTCCCCATATATAAAGATATTACAGAATAGGGACTACTCATGTGTCTCCATTCACTTGACTAAGGTATTCAGATTTTCCTCTTCTGGCACGGATTCCACAATACTGTAATGCAGTGGATCTCCAGACATGGAGGCTCCAGTGTGGTTGCTGTGGGACCATCTGTAATAGAAGTAAGCCAACCCAACCAGGACACACAGCACTGCAACCATCGCAATCACTGAAAATCCAACAAAGGCCCTTTGACTTTTACCATCACCTGCAACACAATCAAGGTATCCAAGGCAACTAATCAGTCACAGTAAAACATTAACAGTATATATTTAAAACATTCAATAATGAATTATAACCGCACAAAATATATAATAAAATTTGTTATATATATATATATATATATATAACTTATTGATTAATTACCTGTAAGTGTAGTTTCTGTGGTTGGCGTTATAACTGAGAATTGAAAAGATATAACAACATTCAGCAGTTTCATTATCAAATCAGTTCTGCGCAGATTTAAAGTAATTAGCTAATGTAAAGTAATTAGCTAATGTAGAATTAAATAAAATATGTAAATACTGAATAAAAAATATACTTTCTGCACTTTCTGTAACTATTCACTATTGTAATTATAGTGAACAAGATGGAAATGCATTAAACATTTTTATTATTGTGGGTAACCAAGGTCTGCCATTAATGTGTTAGACACAATTTGTTAGACAGCTCCAGCTAATTAAGTGGCATTGCCTGCACTATTCTGGTCAACCAATCTGACTGCTTGGTATTCTAGAGAGACAACTGGAGGTTCACCATTCAGTGAATGTGAAATGTTTGGTTATGCAGTCCTTCACAAAAGTCTGCATTTTAAAGGCATAATGGTGATTCAGTTTTCTTGATAAGGAGGTTAGGAAGGAGTAACCACCAACAACACCAATATAGAGGTACAGTTCAAATGAACTTGAAGCTAAAATGATATAAAATAGAGCACATGTTTAAAATGAATCTCACTAAAGTTGTTATATGCTGCTATATGCTTTTATGTGTTTCTGATTGCTCTGTACCTTTGGCTGCTTTGCATATAAATGATGCACGATCTTCACAGTTGTATTTTTCCCAATGTTTGGTACTGCCGGAGATCCATGCACATGTGTCATACTCATTGTAATAATAATAAAAATCATCATTAAAATCATTCCAGTTAATGTAATCCAGCACACTGTTGTCCTGCCACAACCAGTGCCCTATAAAGTTCAAACATAAAATCCACATAAAAATACTGTAAAATAAGCAAAGGTGCTTCTGGAAGGAATAATCATCTTATGCTCATCACAAAAATCTTCTGTTCATGGAACATTACCTTCATGGGTCTTAAAAAGGCCTATCCAGAAATTGCTGGCAGAATTGCTTAGCAAACTGATGTAGTTTTCTACAAATTTGCCCTCTGGCGGATCAATAATGCTAACAAGATTCGCTCCTGAGGGAAAGAAATAAATATGCATATATTCAATTTCACTTGCCAATAAATGCATGCAGTACCATATACAGTATGTTTATTAATTAGGGTGTCAATGCAAAATCTCACCCCTTGTCATACAGATTTGAGAGGCTGTATTCCATGATTCTTTACTAGTTATAAATGCATAGCAGTTTTCTTTATAAGACAACCATATCATCTTTGGCTCTTCATCTGTTAGCTCAGGGCACATCCCTGGGTACCCACTTAGTGGATTTTGTGCAATATCTGTGATTTAAAAAATCATAAGGGGTCAGAAAAATGTATTTCACAAATATATTATGAAATGCATCACAAAATCTTGAAATTGTTGAAACCATAGATTTTGCAGTGAGTGACCAGAATTGGCACTACATAGTAAAATATACTGTATATGAGACAGGACCGACCTGCTGACTTCTTGCACAGGCTGTAGTAGGTTTGATTACAGTGGGATGTTCTCCATTTTCCATTCACATCCACATAAACACAAGGGTGGCCCATCTTCGGTTCACTGTAGTCCCATTTCTCCAAAGTCAGATGCCAGTTATCAATCCAATGAAAGTAACCTCCTGTCTGTTTACATACAAACATTAACTGTAGAATTAGATAAGGATAACATAGCCTTGTATTATCCTACATGGGGGAATTTGCAGTGTTGCAGCAGCATACAGAAAAAATAAAAGTCGAAGGACAATAACATATACATATTTACATATAAATTAAATGTACTTGAAAAGGTGAAGTTGTAAAAAAATAGTATAGTATAAAAAATATTGTAGCTGTGATGGGCAGGAACTAAAAAGGAAGTGATCATGCCAAGTAAAAAAAGGGGGGAAAAAAGTGAAAATGAGGATTTAATGAATAACGTGCGCAAACCAAAAGCCATAACATGATCCAAATTAAGGTTATAATAACCAGGAGTCAATTGGTACAAAGACAAGACATATATAGACAATCAAACGATTGTCAGGTGGCGAAGATCATAGGCATGTAACAATAACAGGACAACTGCCGCTGTGGACGCGGTCGACCGACAGGGGGAACCCCCCGTACCGTGACAGTAGCTAGTACAAAATATTGCACAAAGTTGCTAAATTAGTGAAATTATAGTCAGTCTAAAGCGGAAGTATTAACTGGAGTCAGCCGAAGTCAGGTGGATACACAGCTGATAGCAGGGGTGAGTTTCCCAAAACGTTCTTAGCGCTAAGTACTTCGTAACCTCGTAAGTAAGTACTTATCGCTAAGAACGTTTTGGAAAACAGATAAGTAAAGAAAAACAAGTGGCCGTCATTACTTTTAGAAATGAAGGTCAGTCCGAAAAATTGACTGACCTTGGTCTGTACTGTATATCCAAAGTATTGCACATATATAAAAGAATTATTGTACATTGAAGCAAATTGAACAATTTGCTGACTGCCTGTTGGCTTCTGAGTCCTGAGATCATTCTAAGGCTCCTCCAGACTCCATTAACATTGTTCTGCTGCAGCTGGTCCTCAGTCGTCTTCCGATAGGTGTCTGTCTTCTCTGATCTTCTTTTTCAACTCCTTCTGAACAATTCTCATTTCCTCCATATTTCCTGATCTGAAATCTCTCTTTTTCTTATTGAATGGAGCCTTAAGATCCAGAGTAATCCAAGGTTTGTTGTTAGAGAAACATACTGTTTTGGTTGTTACGATGTTATCCACACAGAAATTTGTGTAGTCCGTGATGCAGTTTGTGAGGCTGTCAACATCCTCTCTTTGTTCTTGTAAAACCTCCCAGTCAGTTGTTTCAAAGCAGTCCTTTAATGCTTCCTTAGCCTCAACAGAGCAGCTTGTCATGCTCTGTAGACTGGTTGGCTGTCTATGAACAGCCGGTTTGTAGATTGGCATGAGGTGCACTAAGTTGTGGTCCGACTTGCCCAGTGATGGCAAGTTTTGCCACAGGGGGGAGCTCACAAGCCGGCACTAGGCGGAGTCAGCGCAATCAGCAGTGATCTATCACACCTGTCCTCCCTCCTACTTAAGGAGGTGAGTTGTGACAGATCACTGGTCTCATGCCGTTGCACTTTCAGCCTACCTCCGCTTTATGTCCCATCGTTGCGTTACTAAGTGTCTCTCCACCTATCTCTCTCACTTTCTCTCTCTCTCGTTCCTCTGTCACGTATTCGAGTCACTATCTCCTGTGCCGCTCCCTGGCCCTTCTCAAGTTTTCCTCCCCCGTTACATTCCTATCAATTCTACTTTTGTTTTGGGAAGTTTTTTGTTCTTTGCGGCGTTTGACAGCCAGCCAGTTACTTCCCCTGGAGTCTAGTTTGTTTTATATCCGTTGAGTTTTCCGTGTCTTTTGTGTTCGGTGTCTGTCTGTCTCCCTCTCTCGCTGATTGGTAACTCTAGTCATTTAATTACCAGCTTGAGCCAGCACTTTGATCCACCTCTCTCTCTGTTTACACAATCTCACCAGATGTGAATGAAAAGATTAAACCACAAAGCAGCAGGAAAAACAGTATGACATACTTTACTGAACATAAATAGTAGCGCCGGAAGGGCTTGTGAATATTGAACTTTCCAGAAACTATCATTAGTCTTTTAGTACTTTTATTTAATTCTTTAAATAAACTAGAAACTATCATTAGTCTTTTAGTACTTTTATTTAATTCTTTAAATAAACTAGAAACTATCATTAGTCTTTTAGTACTTTTATTTAATTCTTTAAATAAACTAGAAACTATCATTAGTCTTTTAGTACTTTTATTTAATTCTTTAAATAAACTAGAAACTATCATTAGTCTTTTAGTACTTTTATTTAATTCTTTAAATAAACTAGAAACTATCATTAGTCTTTTAGTACTTTTATTTAATTCTTTAAATAAACTAGAAACTATCATTAGTCTTTTAGTACTTTTATTTAATTCTTTAAATAAACTAGAAACTATCATTAGTCTTTTAGTACTTTTATTTAATTCTTTAAATAAACTAGAAACTATCATTAGTCTTTTAGTACTTTTATTTAATTCTTTAAATAAACTAGAAACTATCATTAGTCTTTTAGTACTTTTATTTAATTATTTTTTGTACTTTTATCTATCATACCTCATCACTATTAAGGCCAATCCACATAGGCTGTCCAAATTTATGCGTCTGCAGCTCAATGTAGGACTGGGCGATGGTGTCCCGAATGCTGGCCAGGTACGCTCCCTCGGCCTCACAGTGGTGCTTTGCCTCCTCCCAGGTCAGGGTACTTTGAACAACCATGTAAGAAGAACTTCCGAGCTTGATGAATGCTTTTGGTAGCTCTGTGGGACTTGGCATGATAAAGTCATCTGAAAATAAAATAGAAATGTGTATGGAATGTATTATTTTTAATGACAATAATATATATATATATATATATATATAATATAATAATAATAATAATATATAATAATATATCCTCAGTGGAGTTTTGACGGTAGTGGTCCCAAATGCCTAGTCCGATAAAAGGAACCAACTCGCATGCAATGCAATAAATGAGGGAGAAAACCAAAATATTCAACACAGAGAAAATGGGAGAACTGAAATATTTGGAGAATAAGATCAATGCGGAGAAAATGGGGAAGAAAACTAAAGAACAACAAAAGACGCCAGGAGAAGTAACTGGCTGGCTGGCAAATGCCTCAAAGAACAAGAAAATCTTCACAAAACAAAACAAAACTGGATAGGAAACAATAACAGCGGGAGGAAGCCAGGAAGCAGCGCAGGAGGTAAGTACTCAAAAAGACAAAAACTCAACAGAGACTGAGACAGGGTGGAGAGACACCTCAACGCATCGTAACACAGAGAAACAGAGAAACAACTTAGACTTCTATCTTCCTTAAAAACCAAGGAAGAAAACACTGCTGATTGTGCTGTGGTCTGACTCGTGGGCTCCTCCTGGTGGTGACAGAAGGAACCGCCCTGGAGACGGCACTGACAGTTTTGAAAAATGGCAGCAGCCAAAAAATGAACAAAATTATTTCAAAAGTATATTCTTCACGTACCAAGAGTACGACTGCAAATAAAACCGTTGGTTTCACTGCAGTCTTTTGACATCCACTTGCCTAGCTCAGGACTTCGCTTCGCTCCAATTACAACACAAGTTTGAGGTGGTTCATAGGATTCCTATAATGAGGGAAAATGTCATGTAAACATGCAATGTAAAAAATAACACCATCAAATCAAAAGGCTGGTGCACTAATCAAAACTGTTCTGAAGGCAGAATTAACCTAATTGGTTCAGAACATCAGTAGATGGTGGTTAGGACTTTGAGTCGTTCATATGGTTTAACTTTCTTGGAAAACTACCTGGAAATCTAGGTAGCCTCTAATGCTACAACTTCTATACTTGCTTGTTTCTTGTTAGAAATTTTTGCAGGCAGACTATTATTAATTGCTAAGATTGCTAGCTAACAATTAGCAACATTACAGGTTGCTAGCAGTCATAATGCTGTGCAGTGTATGAAAGAGGGCATGTTTTTGTTGTTTTTCACTTTATTATTTTAAAAAATAACAAATCTGGGGTAGGTCAAAATATTCCATTAATTATATCAGAAATGCCATGCAAACATTTTGCCATTGCCTCTGGGGAAACTGAGGAAAGGCACTAATGACTCATTAATGTGGAATAATACATGCCTTGCTGCCTCTGGGGAAGTTGCAGAATTATATATAAAAGCTCTGAAGCCTCTGAGGCAAGTACTATGAAAAAGTACATTGGAATTGTATTTCTGCTTGTGTATGGGATGATGAATGTTAACCACAATTATATCCTAGAAAATGTTTTGAACATATACTAATATTTCTAATAGTGTGTCCTAATAACTTTAAATAAACTCAATTTAGTCTATGAGCACAACTGCTTTGGTTCCACTGATTGCTGCAGTACATACACATTTCTTTTAAAGCCATTTTGGACAGACAGAGCAGAGGAATCATGGGGGGGGGGTGACATTTAAAAACCAGCACTCATTTTACGTGTTAACAAGGCATGTAATGTCCACCCACTAACTGTTAACCAATAACATTCATTCTGCCTCCAATCTATTTTGGTAAAAAATTTTTTGCCTATGAGCCATCAAAAGTGCAACAATAAATGTTTAATTAAAAATTACCATAAAGCTCAACGAATGACTCCAAGGACGCTGCAAAAAAACAAAAACAAAATTACCATTGTTAAAAGAAAGATTAAGAAACGGTTTTGTGACTTGAGGGATAGACAGGATGCCGAGATGAGCTTACATTCAAACGAGTTCATTATGAACAGCTGCACAGTTAGAGCTTAGATACACAAATGTAGACATGAAAGACTTTTGGATAAAGACTCAACAAGAGGTGTACTCACCAAAGATGAGTGACGTTGATAGCATAGACACACACACCCAAAAGAAGTACATATATGGACAAGATCGAACAGAGACTACACATACACACGCCTGGAGAGGGAGGGGTCAGGGGCGGTACTGTGACAGGTTATAGCATGTCATTACATATAAATGCCTAATGCATTTATGCATAAAGTGCATAATGCATAAAGTGTCAAATATTATAGCTAACATGAGTATATACATTTAAGTGAAAAATCTTCATTGTTCATAAATTAAATTCTATATTGAGCAATACATGTGCATTTCTTTTCTGTATGTTAGTTTAAGATTAGTCCCTTTTGTCTGTAGAGAGACTAGTCCCCTTGTCCCAACTGTTGCTACAGTACAATTTCTCAGGAAGGAACTAATAGTGGTAATTGTGAATTAGATGGCTTCATGATATATTATGATATGATATGATATATTAGGACAGAATAGTGATTTGACAGTCCAAGATAGGATGAGGTGAGATGATGTCGTTTAACTCATCTGTTAAAACTAGCAAATACATTGTTGGAATGGTATGGAAACATCGCACAGATAATGAGATGTACACTGTGCATAAAAGACACAAAGCAGGGAGCTACTAATGCTACATCCTCGTCCAAAGGTCCATGGCATGAGATTGCAGTGCTGTACTTTACTGCTGTACCACCTGTAGCTCTGGAAGGTCTAGAGCAGGGATGGGCAACTTCCATGATAAAGAGGGCCAACATGTTTTCAGCACTATTATTGGAGGGCCACATGACCACGCACTTCAAATAATTGTATATGAAAGACACTACAAACTATTCTCAATAAGAACACATTTTAAATTAATTCAGATCTGTATGTTTATTGCACCAACATAAATCTATTTTCTGCATATAAATGCATTAACATGTCCTTAATAAGCAACAAAGACAAAACATTTGCTTAATAAAGAAGTGCAAAAAGGAGTTTGAACTCCTTCATATCAAAGAACTGTAACGCGTAGCGCGCTGCGGAGCGAGGAGGCGGACACAAACGCTGAGAAGAGCGAGATTTAATAAGGGGAATTCCATAGGCGAAGTCGTTTGTACAGGCACGGGTCAAAACGGGAGCGCCGTCCAAGTGGTCAACAGGACAGGCAGGAGTCGTAACAGGAGAGCCATTCACAACGGAGAAACACAACGGAGACGGAAAATACCAGAACAGCGATGACAGATAATCCACAAAACCGAACAAACCACAAATAACCGACAATGGGCGAAACAGAGATACAAGTACACAGGACTACACTAGACACAACTGAACACAATGACGACGCGGGCGTGGCAGACAGAGGGAAACCAGGGCAACAGACATGCAGGGCGGGATAAGCGGGCAAGGAACAACATCAACACGGGAGAGGGGGGCGTAGCCCTACGTGACAAGAACAAAAAAGTCCTGCTCTATCGGTTTTTTTTCTTTTAATTATTAAATTATTATTGATCTATTTGCGGGCCGCCAGTTGCCCATCCCTGGGCTAGATCGTATAACTGAGCATGTTCACTCCGTACAGCTTTAGACAAAGTTGCACCATTGCGATATAAGAGAGTCAGTGAGAGAAGAATGGCACCTTGGTACAACAAGCACACGCATAGTCTCAAATGAGCTGTGCGAATCCTGGAGCGTAAATGGCGAAATTCGAAATTAGAAGTATATAGAAAATATACAGCCTTACTGAATATAAGCCTTACTGAATATAAGCATGCCTTCCATACAGCAAAATTATCATACTTATCGGCTTTAATAGAAAAACAAAAACAATCCAAGACTCCCATTTAAAACTGTATCTAGGAATCATGACCAAATTGAATCCCTAATCTCACAGGAGTGCAGCAGTAACAGTCTTATGAAGTTCTCTAATGATAAGATTGATAAAATTATGGAAAGAATTAGTCCTGCTATTGTAACAGTGTAAAAACAGTGAGAGAGGTGGACCCAAGTGCCGGCTCACGCTGATGGTAAGATAGGCAGAGCCTATCGTCAGTGTGAGAGAGAGATGCAAGCTCACAGTAGAAAACAAACAACACAAAACAACATGGAAATCTCAACACGTACAAAACGAAACTTAACATTGAGAGATGTAGGAAGTGAAACAGTTGGAGGAAAACTTGAGAATGGCTAGGAGGCAGTGCAGGAGATAGAGACTTGAGTAAGTGACAGATTGGTAAGATAAAGAAAGGTGGCGAGACACCGTGCAACGATACACAACAATAGTAAATGTAGAGAAAGGCTGAAAGTGTGATGGCATAACCAAAATGATTCAGCAGTGATCCAACTCAACAAGCTTCCTTAAGAAGCCAAGACAACAGCTGAGACGGACCACTGCTGATTGCACCGATTGAGTCTTTGACTGTCTCAGGTGCCTCTAGTGGTGGCTGGAGGAACAGCATCTGGGCCAGCCCTGACAGAGCCTCCCCCTCTAGACCGGAGACCTCGCAGACCCAGGGCAATCGCCCTGTTGCGACAGAAGTTGCAGATGAGAGAACGATCAAGGTTAAGAGAGGCAGGCAACCACGAACGCTCCTTGGGCCCATACCCCTTCCAGTATTGCACTCGACCCTGGACGAATATCCATGAGCATGTTGACCATCTAAGCCAGGCCCCCATCTATCATACAGGGACCTGGTGGCGAAGGCGCACGGGGGATACTGCACAGGACTAGTAGAAACGTGAGACATGGCATGGCGGGCCACTTTCATGGATGGCGGGAGCAACAACCGGTAAGTGACAGGGTTTATACATTTGTCCACCTTCAAATGTCCTAAATAGCGATGAGCCAACTTCTTGGTTCCGCCACGGCCTGGAAGATTTTTGGCGGTGAGCCACACTCGCTGCCACGACAGAACAAAAGAGCTGGCAGGTGATGCTTATCAGCACTGCGGCAGTAGCTGGCAGAAGCTGACAGCAAGGCCTTACAGGCTTTATGCCAGGCCAATCGGCACCAATGCACCAAAGCACAAGCACCCAGGATGACTACCTCTTCCTCTTGGTCTGCGAACATAGGAGGGGAATATTCGTATAGGCACTTGAAAGGAGACATGCCAAGGGTCAAGTGCCATAGGGTGTTGTGGGCATATTCAGCCCAGAGCACCTGATCGGACCAGGATGACGGGTTGGCGGAGGCCAGGTACCGGAGCGTCTGCTCCAGGCCCTGATTGGTCCATTCAGTTTGACTATTAGTCTGGGAGTGAAACCCCGAAGACATGCTGGCCTTGGCTCCCAGGAGCCCCAGGAAGGCCCCCCAAAAATGACTGGAACACTGAGGCCCTCTGTCGGACACCATGTCGGAAGGGAAGCCATGGTGTCAAACAATATGATGAAGAAACAGGGAGGCAGTCTCACGGGCCGAGGGAAGTTTTGGCAAGGCCAGGAATCTGGCAGATTTAGAGAAGCAGTCGACAATGCAGTAGGAGAGGGTAAAATCGAAGCCTTAGCCTGCTGGAGGTAGGCCAGGTTTTTATGGTTGGTCCACACAAAAAAGGCTAGCTTAACTGCCAACTCCTTGTCCCCCACATCGCAATTACGTTTGTCAGGCGTCATGTGGTGAGAGAAAAAGGGGCAGGGGTGAAGGAGGGATCTACCTCTACCATGAATGGGAGTTCAGGGTCGGGCATACACAGGACTGGCTCAGAAGTGAACTGTTGTTTTAGACTTTCAAACAACTGCTGGGGCTCCGCGGTCCAGACAAAGGGACCAGGCGCTTTCTTGTGAGAGCGATGAGAGGGGCAGCTAGGGTGTACTAAAATGCCAGTAAAAATTTGCAAAACCTAGGAAACGTTGGACCAGATGGGGCGAGGTAGGAACCGGCCACTGAGCGACCGCTCAGATCTTAGAGGGGTCCATAGCCAAAGTGTTCTGAGCTATGCGATATCCGAGGAACCCTATCTCTTGAACGTGGAACTGCGATTTCTTTAGTTTAACATAGAGATGGTTCTGCAATACTCGCCTGACTTGTTTTATGTGTTCGGACTTGGAATAACTATAAATAAGGATGTGTTATCAAGGTAGACGAATGCGTAGCTGACAGCTATCTCAGAGCCTGTCAACCTGCCAATACACCCTGACAGCTGTCTGGTCAGCTCTGATGCTCTTTTGAAGTTCCTTTCCCCAGTTGGTCATGAAGACCTTATTTCATTGGTCATGTCCCCCCCGTCCCCCCCAAATTACGTCCGTGGTCTGATAAAGGACATGTTTCTTTTCTTATACTGTTAGATCTCTGTGCTGCTTTTGACAACATTGATCACAACATTCTACTGGATAGGCTGTGTGACGTTGGAAACATAACGCAACACAGACGCTTGCAGACTACAATTAAAGAAAGGTTTAATTCGTGAAAGGGAATTCCAAAGAGAAGTCGAGGGCAGTCCAGGTTCATACACAATAGCAATCCAACAGAGCAGAGCTACCAGAGGGCAAATCCAAGAGAGAGATAACGGGAATGGATAAACAGGTCAAACCAGAGAATCAGAATACAAAATAAGGCTTGGTATGCTTTCAAGAGACTGTCAGCAATACTTCGCAACAATGCATTCACAGGCTAGGCCTTATATAGATCTAGCTAACAAGTTACAGGTGTCTAATACTCCGGGGAGGCGGATCTCTGCCTTCGTGGTGGGGCATGCTGGGAAGTGGAGTTTCCAGGGTTGGAGGCCGTGACAGGCTGGAGACACTCATTGGCATAAGAGGTCATGCGATCTCCTGGAGACACTCATTGGCATAAGAGGTCATGCGATCTCCTGGAGACACTCATTGGCATAAGAGGTCATGCGATCTCCTGGAGACACTCATTGGCATAAGAGGTCATACGATCTCCTGGAGACACTCATTGGCATAAGAGGTCATACGATCTCCTGGAGACACTCATTGGCATAAGAGGTCATGCGATCTCCTGGAGACACTCATTGGCATAAGAGGTCATGCGATCTCCTGGAGACACTCATTGGCATAAGAGGTCATGCGATCTCCTGGAGACACTCATTGGCATAAGAGGTCATGCGATCTCCTGGTTCAGATTCTATCTGACAGATCGTTACCAATTTGTACTTGTAAATTACGAATGTTCAGAACGTACAAAGGTAAAATATGGTGTCCCACAAGGATCTGTATTGGGCCTGGGGCGCCATGGTGCGTTGAGGAGGCAGATGCAAAAGATGAGAAGAACGGAATTTATTAAAGGGAAATCCAAAAGACAGGTCATACAAACAAGCCAAGAGTTAGACATGATTACACAAAGACCAAAACTGAATAAACTCACAGACACAGACAACAGGGCTTTATACAAAACAAACATCAGCAAAGAATCACACAAAACTAAGGGCTTAAATAAGTAAATAAGTAAGTAAATAAAACTAACAAAGGGCTTAATTAAGTAAATAAGTAAGTAAATAAAACTAAGCAAGTAACACGTGAGAAAGAACAACAAGGGACGGGATATATAGGTGCACCCGGGGGCAATAAAACTGATACATCTACACAATCTTATTTTATATATGGTGGGGTTACAAAACACAAGGAGGAACTAAGACTGACAGCTAACACATGGCAGGGCTATACATGACGGCAACATCCAATTTGCTGTCATTTTGTTTGTATAGTGTCTTTTCATTGTCACGGTCTGCCCCTGATTACTGAATCAAAAATCAGGAAAGGGTTTGTTTTTCCATTTTAGGATTAGAAACAGAAAACAATTAACTAGGTACATGGACCGTCAGTCCCCCACTCAGGTTTAAAGACATATGAGAATAAAATCAAATGTTTGTTTTCTCTGTTCTGAGAAAGGAAACAAAGCACACAGTTTTGAAGGAAAGTTTCAAATATAGGTTGTAATGGAAAGTTTTCTGTATGTGTGTTTTCTATATATTCTGTAAGGCCTTCATTGATGTTCATACTGTCTTCTCCCTTGCCCTTGTGTTAATCTATGTCTGTTAGTACCCCTAGTGTGAAGATTAGGTAGTCACTCATCATTATGACTAGACTGTGGATATAATGTTCTGCACACCCTATGTATCTAATGACACCTGTACGATGTGGGCCTGCAGAAGAATTTCGACCTGGTGCCTCCCATCCTAGGAGGGATAGCACTGACATCACCGGATAATGCTTCCACCAGACACGAATCAGACCTTACCGGATAATGCTTCCACCAGACACGAATCAGACCTTACATCCAGATTTCTGTCACAAGTACTTACAGAGTCAGCAGTAGTTAGTATAAAGATTCATGATTATAGAGGGAGGTTAGCGCTCTTTCAGATGCTTTTAGTATATGTAACAGAAATCTTTGCTCACCACTAAAGTTCAAATTTCAACAAGAAGATACAGCAATAATGTCAACCTTTTATGAGGTTGTTAGTCTGTTACGAGGTTGTTAGTTGGTTATTTGCAAATAACCAATACATTTGTCAACAAACCATTATTAGTCTTGTAGGATGTCCTTTGGCCCAGCATGTGAAGCTAACAGGACTCCCATCTGTCCATCTGAATGTCCTGAATGAAGCAAAATCACTGAAGCCAAGCCATAAATCAGGGGTGCTATCATTCATCCTTGAGGTAAGAAAAGCTGAAGAAGTGAAGACATACGATCTGTTATATAATTATTTGAACAAACCTTCGACTCCACGACATAAATTAATTCAATTTCAATTTAAAATCAACTACTGATCACATGCATATCATTTATCAAGCCCCATCTAATTTCTACCCAGACTGAATGAAACAAGAGTGAGATGAGTTGTGCTGCACGCACAAATGAGCTCTATTGAACACATTCTTCATTACCGGAAGGTGTTTATAAAACCAGCAGACATATTAAGGGTTATTCCATAATCATAAACATAGTGTTAGGCAGGGCTGGACTGGGACAAAAAATCGGCCCTGGCATTTTTGGTTTAGACCGGCCCCTCATAATTAGTGGAGCACAACTGACTTGTAATTTATGTATGTGGGATAGAATCATCTGATAAATGAATGTAGTGCTACATTTTTAGCTTGTTGTATTAACATCACAGCTTGTGTGGACCATGATTATTCTGTATACTACATTGATGCAGGCCTTCTCTCTAGGCCTTTTTATTTATACAGAAAAGCAGGTAAATACAATAAAAATTGTGAAAACCACCTCAGTACAGATTATGTCAGAAGAAACAACCTAAAACTACCTTGTTGTAGTCTATTATGAACAGACGATAGATCCCCTCCAAGACGTCTACAGTATGATCTGGCTTCACTCCATGTTTTCACATCCAATACAATTTTATAACACTACAAAGGTAAACAAAACCAACCAAAGATAAACTTTACTCATTTAAGCCTTCTGTCACAAGAACACAATAAATTGATAATTCTTTGTTAAATGTCCTGAGAAAGGCACTTTGTAAGTGTATCCATTCATAAAGGACTTATTTTTCTGAAATTAGGCACTCACCAAGTATCAAGTAGATTTAATACAAAACAAAAAAAGTAATTTACCTTTTTCTCAAATTTCACCCAGTGAGGATCACAGCCACCTATGGTTGGCTCAGTGGGGCCAGCAGTGGAATTGACTGGGATTAATCCACTTCGTTTACACACAAAGTTTTGTTTATTTCCACAGTATTCAGATTCCCAAAGGCCTGAGATCAGCAGTATTCTATTACTCTGACTGTAAAATATTCTAATATTTTAAAAACAATTTCTAATATTTGTAAAATATGAGACTCATATTTGTCCAGTGTACAACTGTCCTAAGCAACGTGATTCTGCACATTCTAGTTTCCATTTATAGGTCACTATTCTTCATGATGTGCAGCTACAACTGTGTTCTAAGAAATTCCATTTTAAGATGATTTACTTACCTGAATACCAAGTCATTTTTACACAGTTCTCCTCATTATTCACAAATGCTGGCTGATTTGGTGCCCATATCTGAAATACTACAGGTGATCCATCCATCCACCTTCCCAATAAAATTGTAGAATTAATATTCTTATTAATTGTATTTTTATTATGTTGTTTACTGTGGGCAACTCATTTGTAACTTACATAAAAGATTTGTCTCGATCAATATTCATACCAATATAAATATCATCACGTATTTTTAAAGCCTGTAAAACAGAAATAATAAAAATGAGATTACATCATGTTGATAACGTTGCATCATAAAACTAATAAATACAGGAATGTATGCATATAATGCATTGAAACATTAGCCATCTGAAAGTTTGCTTTATGGAAGGTCTTACCTGATGCCAGAGAAACACCCTCTCCTCTTCATCATTAATGACCACAAGATCACCATGTCTGTGCTTACAGAACCAACGTGCTTCTTCCATTGTGAGAGATGTGTCATGGATGTAATACTGATACCCCTTAAAAATAATCCAGCCATCTTCTGTCCTATTATAACCTGTGAAATCAGAGAGAAAGAACACCTTTAATTTTGCTTGTTTTTGTAACCAGTAGCAAAAAGTTCATCTGTGCATTGATAGTTACATATAATAACTTACTTTTACTAGTAATGTTTACTTCCTTTGGTGTTTCACCTAGAGGGAGACAAATACCACAATCACGCCCTTAACTCTGTCATTATTGGTTTCTTACTTTAATTACATATTCTATAAGAAACAGTTTATTCCACTAAGAGGATGTGCATGCAATTTGAACCTGCACATTTAAGGACTGAGAACCAGTAATGTGGAGTACAAAGGACGGGGAGACGAGAGCAGGACGGGAGACGAGAGCAGGACGGGGAGACGAGAGCAGGACGGGGAGACGAGAGCAGGACGGGGAGACAAGTGCAGCTCGTCTAATTAGCTTTAACGTGATAGCACACACACGCGAGTCAAAACAACAACTGACCCGGAACTCAGACAAAAGCCACATGGACCCACATTATTTTACATTGATTTTTTTTCCCTGCATCACACTAAACATATTTAATTGGGCAAATTTGCTGGAATAAAATATATAACATTTTATATCTAAATATTTCATATCAAATATAATATTAAACAGTAGCGAACCGTGACCATTAAACCTGGGCCCGCTCCCATCCCCCCGAAAAAAAGTGTTTCCTCTCCTAATTAACTGCAATAAAGAAAAAAAACTGAGACGACAGTACAGCTTTAGACACGCAATAAACAGTAATATCTGTACTAGATAACTTCTTAAGCTAAATATGATTCCAACAAAATAAGGTTCACAGCTCCGTGGTTCTCGGAAGCGGAATATGTAAACAACGCGCACGAGGACGTCAAAGGAATGAATCGAAACTAGCTAGCGGTGGTACGCTAACGACAGCTAGCGTCGCCACAGCGGGCAGAAATTATCATACAGTTAAGCCCACTAAGAGGGAAGATATGATTGGTCAATTTTACTGTCATTTGAAAATGGTATTGCGCTGAATTATAACCAGTGACCGTATACGGTCTCTGATTATAACTGCCAGGCCCTCTGTAAACGAACAGCGGGCATCACAGTGCTGATAGGGGGAGACACAGACTCACAGGCTTCCACTTAACCCCTCACCTTCCAACAAAGATTGAATAGACACGGGTGAATAATTTATTTGCTTATATTTTTGTAATTGTTTAGATGTCGATTGTCAAACTGTAAGTAGATAAAATAAAATTGGATAAATTATATTATATATATTTATGTTTTAAGAATATTTTTAGGCCCTCTGAGAGGGTGTAGAGGGCCCTGACGGTTCCCCACTGATATCAAATATAATAATATCAAATATAATATAAAATATTTCTATATCCACCTTTTTGAATCTCACAAATCCAATTCCTTCTGTCTTCACACTGCAGGCCATTCCATTTTGCTTTGTTTTCCCACTGCCGATAAGTTAGTTCAACACAGTTCTCCATATTGTTTAAATTGCGTGGTTGACCCTCTTTCCAGCTTTCATATGATGTCTAAAGACAAAATGTAACTTTTTTTGCCAGCACACTGCCTAATATAGCCTGTTCCTCCTTTAGTAAAAGGTCATTACAGGGTAGTACATTAGAATTGGAGCCAAACTCACACTGGAACCATCACTCCATACATAACCAACAGTGGGATCTTGGATACTGTATCCAATCCAAGCTGACAGTTCACTGTAATCATAAATAATTACATATATGAAATACAAAATTGTTGCACACAATTAATATGAAGTATTATCTTGAGAACAGTCTTACTATCCCGTGAGCAGTGTGTCTTCTTGAATATCTGAATCACTGTGGATACTCAACAAATCTCCCCCAGCCTCCATGCAGAAGTCACGTGCCTCAGACCAAGTCTTTGCTTCTTTGTGTTGCACCTCAAACAGCTTCAGCAAAATGTATTAATCACTACACAGTCAGTAGGTGATAACATCAGATAAACCAATTTCCAAAAAATGTGCACTAAAATATATGTTCAGGCACTATAGTGATGAATATATTATAAACTGCTCTCAGACTCTTTCACACACCCCTGACTGTCATTTTCCTCAATTCAAGATTCAAAGCTCTCTATGTAGACACATAAATATTACAGTTCTTTTATCTAACCTTCCTCACTTTTCTTGCTAATTTCATCTTCATCATGGAAGATATTCATTCTACCTTGAAGCAGTAGTCTCTGTTTGGGAGGGGGGACCAGCCCTCACTGCAGGTGGCAGCAGGAGACGTTGGGGCTGCTGCAGTGGTCACCAACCCCTCAGCATTCTGCTTGCAAATATACTTTTCTTTATCAGTACAGCTAAGCACATCCCATAATCCAGCAAGCAGTCCTGTGGTCATGGCAACACAACCTTGTTTCCCCCCTGTATTTATAAAACAGTTAAAGTTTGCATTTTCAGATTTAAGATCAAATCATTGACCAAAATAAATATTACTGATTTCATTTTTTTTTATAATTTCAATGTAATGCATATTTGAGACAGAGTGAATCTGGACCCATACGATTGTAAAGCTGCTTTGTGACAACGTGTGTTGTGAAGTGTGCTATATAAATAAATTTGACTTTGACTTTGAATGCATTTACCTGGCATTCCAGCATTAAAGTGAGTGAACAAAACGTTGTTGGCATTAGTCCACTCAAACGTGTGTCGGTCCCTTTGGTTAGACAGTCCGATCCAGAAGTGCTTCTCTGGCCGAGCCCCAATCAGGCTGACCAGGAATGCATTTTCAACCCTGATGTGGAGAAACATCAATCAATCAATCAATCAAAACTTATTTATATAGCGCTTTTTACAACAGTTGTTGTCACAAAGCAGCTTTACAAGTGTCAGAGTCCGAGCCCCCAGTGAGCAAGCCAAGGGCGACAGTGGCTCAGGGGAACCAAGACTCAGGGGGGGAACCCATCCTGCTCTGGCTGACGCCGGTCACCATATGTGAGTGACCATGATCAGAGACAATAATTTGTTTGCTAACTGTAGAATTAATGGTTTACAATAACTTTGAATTGCAGCTGTGATTGAAAGAGCTGTACTAAAACATTTGCCTTGTGTGTAGCCTGTATAGTGCTTATACGGTGATTTATACACTAGTATGATCCAGGACTATGTTCACCCTTGTGTAATTTCTGACCTGTTTGCAATATCAGCCAAGTAAGAGCCAATTGTTGCACACATCTGCTTGGCTTCTTCAAATGTTTTAGTTGTTGGTCCTGCTAAGTAGCAGTAGAAACCATATCTGCTCCAACCCTTAAATAGACAAAAATATGAATCAGTTGTTAATATAGGTATTTGAATGTTTTGGTAAATTAATTACTCTTGCTTTTAGTTATATGTATTTTATATGTAAATTCAATCAATTCATGTAATGGAGCACAAAGTAGAAGTGTCACTGTGACTCTCAAAGCAATATATATAAACACTTACAGGTTTACAGCCTGGACTTTTGACAACAGTGTCATTGGTAGATGGATTCAAATTGGTCTTTTTCTTACAGATATAGCCGTACTTCTGCTGACAGATGTTATCTGCCCACTTACCCTCCTAATAAAGATACAAATGTGTTTAGTGGATTTACAAATATGAATTGAGTTAATTTTCTCATCATCTGAATAGATGATTCCTGAAGCTCTATGAAAACTAAAATAACAGGCACCTCATACAGAACAGTCTACCTAGAGTGTAATTAGTGCATTAGTGTTACTTGATTATAACTCAAACTGCTGCCTTACCTCTCCTGTCATTAAAACACAGTCCTCCTTAAGAGCGGCGTTGTGACTCGGTTCATTCACGTCCCACCAGGCAAATGGCACGCTGGAGTGATCACTCCACTCAAACAGCATCGGAGTCTTGAGATCATTAAAGCCGATCCACAGCTCATCTGTCTTCACTGATACGTTGTTTGAAAATCATCAGTTTCAGACAAATTTCTCCACATTGCATCCCAGTTCAAAAATGTCTACAAATTCTACAAATTTTCATTGTGACAACTGAAGTTGCGCTGTGAAAATAGCTGAATAAATAGCAGGTTGCCACTATGAACTGGACACACTGTATCATCCACTATGCTATGAACCTGTTCCTTCTCTGTTCTTTGTGTCTTAAAAAGTTATCAGATAATAGTGGGAAATTAGCATACTGGAACTTACAGTATCCAAGTTGTGAGATGATGAAGCTTTGTTCCTCTGTGTTCAGGATGCTCAGCAGGTCTCCACCTTCACGTCGACAGGCATCTCTCGCATCCAGCCATGTTCTCTTTATGCGATTGAGGAAATAGCAGTGGCCTGAATAAGGGATCCATGGACTGTGGCAATAACCTGTGTGCACCACTGGATTAAAAGGGACAAAGGAAATACTGTTCAAAATAAATATACAGCATGTCAACGATGTTTTGTTAAAGAAATCATGTAGAAGAAGACCTGGTGAGTACCTGGAGGAACTGTGGGAGTAGAGATGCCTCTCTGGCAGATATATCCATGTTTGGCAGAACAAATATCAGTGGACCATTTAGAATAATGCTGGTTTATCACTCCACAGCTGTGTCCTGGTTTAAAAGATGGCTGCCCTTTTAACAAGAGAACACAATTAATGAATTCTTTTTATTCATCCTTTAAAAATATATAAACAGAAATAATTTAATTTGTACCTGTTAAGGCACTTTACACTGAGCTGACATTCACAGAAGCATTATTTACTAACTGTACTGATATTGAAGTGATTGCCTTCCTATCAATGGGTCTTTTTTAACATGAAAATATATATATATTTTACCTAAACAAATAATTGTGCAAAAAGTAATTGTAATAAAGAGTATCATATTTAAGTATGTAGCTTGTAGCACAACCTGTTTCTAAAATATAAATATTTTTATATTGAATATTTAAAAATGTTTTAATAAGATTTATTGTCTGATCTTTTCAATAAAAAGGACATATCTTCTTCTTCTTTGTCTTTCGGCAAATCCCGTTTAGGGGTCGCCACAGCGGATCAAACTCCTCCATCTGGCCCTGTCCTGAGTGTCCTCCTCTGACACACCAGCCACTCTCATATCCTCTACCACTGCATCCATAAACCTCCTCTTAGGTCTACCTCTCCTCCTCTTGCCTGGAAGTTCCATCCTCAAGACCCTCCTACCAATATACCTCTCATCCCTCCTCTGTACATGTCCAAACCACCTCAATCTCGCTCCTCTAACTTTATCTCCAAAACATGCTACATGTGCTGATCCTCTAATAAACTCATTTCTGATCCTATCCTTCCTCGTCACTCCAAATGAGAATCTCAACATCTTCATCTCAGACACCTCCATCTCGCTCACCTGTCTCTTTGTCAGTGCCACTGTCTCCAGTCCATACAACATAGCAGGTCTCACTACTGTCCTATAGATCTTTCCTTTCATTCTAGCCGACACCCTTCTATCACAGATCACCCCAGACACTTTATGCCAGGGATGTCAAAGTCAAATACATCGAGGGCCAAAAAACCAAATTTGCTACAAGCCGAGGGCCGGACTGGTTCAATGTTTATTAAAACATATTGAAATGATTGCACATAGCCTATTGAATCAAGACATAACACAGTGTATATTATTTAATGCTTAAATGAATAAAGCAATATTTTCTTATGGATCTGTCAGTAATTTCAAGTCAAAACATTTTTCAACAAGCAAACAGATAAAAACAAACTTCCTTCAAAGAAAACATGTCCTGTACATTAAATGAATAAAGTAATAAAGGTTTGAAAAGTGCTGGAGTTTATGCTAAAGTACTAAAACTAAAAAAGTAGTTTTGAAAATAATCAACATGTCACGGTGAGGCGGCCCCCTACCGGCCGCCTCTGTCCACAGCGGCTGTTGTTGTTGTTGTCTGGTGACGTCATGTGCGTCCCTCAGGTGGGCGGAGCCCGTGATCCGTCTCACCTGAGGGTCGTTTGTTTGCCTATATATGTCTTGTCTTTGTACCAGTTGACCGCTGGTCATTATATCCTTAATTTGGAGATAGTGCACGGGTTTTAGGTTTGCACACTTTCTATTAAACCATCCTTTTTCCCTGAGACTTGGCATGATCGCTTCCTTTTTGTTGCTCACACCTGCCCGTCACAGAATGACCAGCCACCCTTCGGAAGCCGCCGAGTCTCTTTTTCTTTCTCCTTCGTTCGTGGTCATGTCTCGTGGTAAGTGTTTGTCTACGTGGTGTTTTGTGAAGAGTTCCGCCGTGCTTTTGTGTTGTGTTTGTGGCACGGCGTGGACCAGGGCTGTCTGCCCTGGGAAAACTCTTCGTGTCTGTTGTTTGTTTGCTTGTTTGAAGAGCTCCGCCATGTCCGTGTTTGTGGCACGGTGAGGACCAGGGCGTCTTCCCTGGAAGGCTCTTCATGTTTCGTGTTTGTTAAAACGCGTGTTTGTCGACGGATGTGTGGATCAGTGTGCGTGCTCGTTATGTTTAATGTTGCGTGTTTTGTGTGTGACGCGGTCGCCGCTCGTCACCGTCGCCTCGCTCCCCGTGTGTCTTGTGTTAAATGTGGGGAGCGACTGCGACTCTGAGCGGCGCGCGTCACTGTGTGTTTATGTCGAGCGCGCATGTGTAGGTCCCGTCTGTCTGTCTGTGCACCATTTTAGTTTGCTTGTCTAGTCTTTGCGTGTGTGTTTTGTCCTAGCGTGATGACAACTGTTAAATGTAATTCCACACATGCTCCTCCCCTTAAATGTGTGTTTGGGGGGGGACCGGCTGTGGTCCCGTGCCATGGGGTGTGGCACGGAGGGCGTCTCTCCCGAGGGAGGCCCCGAATAGGGTAGGGCGCGTTTGTGTTTTGTGTTTGTATATGTGTGTGGTGTGTGTGTGTGTGTGTGTGTGTGTGAGGTTGTGTTCTTTGTGCAGGTGCTTCTCCTTGGCAGTGTTCCTGGACCTTGTGGGGGTCTCCACCTGGCAGGAGCCCCCTTGTGTTGTAGGGTGACCGGAGCCCGGTCATGAAGAGCCCCTCCCTAGAGGGCTGGGGCCCCCGGATGTTTGGGGACCATGGGGCTCCGGTCTGAAAAGCTCCTGCTGGGGATGGAGATCCTCCCTCCTGCCCGGGGTGACCAGGAGGCCCTTGGGGCTGCTCCCTAGCCCGCGTCGGGGGTGCTCTGGGCCTCGGTCTCTGGCGCTCCTGGGTTGGGTGGAGGAGTCCACCTTGAGATGAGAGGCCCCGGGAGGGGTTGGCTCCCCAGGAGGCTGGGGTGACCCCTAGCAGAAGGCAGGGGTCAGCTCTGGGAGGAGGTAGGTCCAGGAGGTGAAGTAGCTACGCCTTGGAGAGGTAGCCTGCACACCCACACACACACGAGGGACGAGAGAGGAGCCGTAGCCCCTCGTCCTCACACCCATGGGGCTTACCAGCTGAATGCCGGTTAGGGCGTGAGGGCCCTGTGACCGACTGGGGCGTGGTTTTGTGTTGTTAACGGCCCGGTCGGTCCAGGGTCCCGCCCGAGGAGGTGAGCTGTGTAATGTTTTGTGTTTTATGTTTCAGCTCCCGGACGGCAGGAGGTGTGTTCCTGCCTGTCCCTGCCTTCCTGCCCCTTCATGTTTTGTGTGCAGCCGCTGTGTGCCACACACCCAGTGGAGGGGAGTGCGGCTTGGTGGGGGGGTCTGTCATGGTGAGGCGGCCCCCTACCGGCCGCCTCTGTCCACAGCGGCTGTTGTTGTTGTTGTTTGGTGACGTCATGTGCGTCCCTCAGGTGGGCGGAGCCCGTGATCCATCTCACCTGAGGGTCGTTTGTTTGCCTATATATGTCTTGTCTTTGTACAAGTTGACCGCTGGTCATTATATCCTTAATTTGGAGATAGTGCACGGGTTTTAGGTTTGCACACTTTCTATTAAACCATCCTTTTTCCCTGAGACTTGGCGTGATCGCTTCCTTTTTGTTGCTCACCCCCGCCCGTCACACAACAATTAAATGATGTGAATAAAAAGCTAATTATTTCTAATCATTTCGAATATATGTATAAATATTTAACTTAATTAAGTTTAAAGTGCCTGGGAAATATTGAAATGGACCTTGAAAGTGACGTACAAGTGTTTTAATTTCACCTTATAAAGGTGTTTGAACCCTGCTTTGTTCATTGCGCTGAGGTGCGGCGCGCGCAAAGTTACCAAATTCGAGAGGTGCACGACTTCGCAAATCGACAGCGTGCGAGGCCCTTGTGCAGAGAAGGGTAATGCTGCAGGCCCGAACCCCGGTGGGTGTGGGTAAAGGGCGGAGCATGTGTCAATCATTTTCGACTGCAGCCAATCAGATACTAGACTTTTGTTGTCAATCAATTTTTATTAAGCCAATTATCAGCCAGAGTTAGCTGTCGATCATTTTTTATTGCAGCCAATCATCTTAACAGATCTGCCAAAAGAAGGCGGAAACTGCACGGAGAAGCTCTTTAAACAGAAGTATATGCCGCTCTTACACAAAAGTAGCTGAATAAAAACATTAGAAGAGCCATAACTTTAGACATTTTTAAATCAAAGTTTAAAATACTTCTAACTTGTTATTCTGGAACGGCACTTTAATGTTTTTTTTTTCCTTTATTGCACGTATTGCATCATTTGTACATCATATATATATGTGTGTGTGTGTGTGTGTGTGTGTGTGTGTGTGTTCGCGATCGATCGTCAAGTATAAATGCCTCCGCTGAGCAGAGCGTTGAGGAGCGATTTCGACTGGAGGATTGTGCTCTATTTTGTATTATTAATTTTTTTGCTGATGCTGGTCCAGTGTGTCGCGTGCCACTGATTATGCCTCGGCGTGCCATAGGTTGCCGACCCCTGCTGTAGAGCCTTTGAATATTAAAACCATTGTCGAAATTAAGCTCAGCAAGTAAAGTAAAAGAAGGACGTGATCACACAGTCTCATTGAAAATGTAGGAGTTAATGAATAAAGTGCACCAACGCAAAACCCGTGACATAATCCAAATAAAGTTTGAAGACCTGTATTGTTTTGATATAATCATGCATTGCTTTTAATCCTCATTGTCTAATTATGGAGAGCTAGCTAGCTATCGCTACCAGTATGCTCACCGTGTACATCTTTCGCCAAGAGAAATTCGTGGGCAGAGTTTAATTACATCTTTGCGGGAGTTATTTAGTTGGATTAACTCTGATTTGATCAACTCTGTCCGATAACTCCAACACTCCATCGTCATTTGATTATATCAAAACAATACTGGTCTTCAAACTTTATTTGGATTATGTCACGGCCCGCGGGCCTTGACTTTGACATATGTGCATTATGCCATCCACACCACCCTGCCTGCACTCTCTTCTTTACCTCTCTTTCACTTCCTCCATTACTCTGTACCCTCGACCCTAAGTAGGTAAACTTGTCAACCTTCACCAAATCAACTCCTTGTAACTGGACCTGTCCACCATCTGCTCTCTCATTCACACACATGTACTCTGTTTTACTCCTGCTCACTTTCATTCCCCTGCTCTCCAAAGCATATCTCCATCTTTCCAAGCTCACCTCCACCTGCTCCCTACTCTCACTACAGATCACAATGTCATCAGCAAACATCATAGTCCAAGGGGACTCCTGCCTAACCTCGTCCGTCAGTCTGTCCATGACAATTGCGAACAGGAAGGGACTCAGGGCTGATCCCTGATGTAGTCCTACCCCCACTTTAAACCCATCTGTCATTCCTACCGCACATCTCACTGCTGTCACACTGTTCTCATACATATCCTGCACTACCCTCACATACTTTTCTGCTACTCCTGACTTCCTCATACAATACCACAGCTCCTGTCTCGGTACTCTATCATAAACTTTCTTTAAGTCAACAAACACACAATGTAACTCCTTCTGTCCTTCCCTATACTTCTCTATTAACACTCTCAAAGCAAACATGGCATCTGTGGTGCACTTAGCTGGCATGAAACCATACTGCTGCTCACAGATCTCTACCTCTCCTCTAAGCCTAGCTTCCACTACTCTTTCCCAGATTTTCAGGCTGTGACTGATCAACTTTATTCCCCTGTAATTACTACAGCTCTGAACGTCGCCCTTATTCTTGAATATCTGCACCATTATGCTTCGTCTCCACTCCTCAGGCATCTTCTGACCTTCCAAGATTCTGTTAAATAACCCAGTCAAAAACTCCACTGCTGTCTCTCCCAAACATTTCCATACCTCCACTGGAGTATCATCCAGTCCAACTGCCTTACCACACTTCATTCTCCGAATTGCAGCCCTTACTTCCTCCTTGCTCACCTGAGGCACTTCCTGATTCACAACCTCTACCTCTTCTAACCTTCTTTTCTCTTTCATTCTCTTGATTCATCAGCTCCTCAAAATACTCCTTCCACCTTCCCAAAACACTGTTCTCACCAGACAACACATTTCCACCTTTATCCTTTATCATCATAACCTGCTGCACATCCTGCCCATCACGGTTTCTCTGTCTGGCCAATCTGTACAGATCCTTTTCCCCTTCCTTAGTGTCCAACTTCTCATACAGCTTGCTATATGCCTTCTCTTTAGCGTCTGCCACTGCTCTCTTTGCCTTACGACACATCTCCTTGTACCTCTGTGTACTTTCTTCATCTCACTGAAAATCCCAATTATTTTTAGCCATCTGCTTTCCTCTCAAACTTTCCTGAACTTCCTCATTCCACCACCACGACTCCTTGTCTATCTTCCTCTGTCCTGAGGTCACAGCAAGTACCTTCCTAGTCACATCCCTCACTGCATTTGAAGTCTCATCCCAGGTATCCAGAACACCACCACCATTACCCAGTACCTGCCTCACCTCATCCCTGAATTTTACACCACAGTCCTCATCCTTTAACTTCCACCACCTGATCTTAGGTTCCACTCTCACTCTCTTCCTCTTCTTCACCTCCAAAACCATCCTACATATCACCATCCTATGCTGTTTAGCTACACTCTCCCCTGGTAACACCTTGCACTCACTAACCTCTTTCAGGTTTCGTCTCTTACAGAGGATATAGTCGACCTGTGTGCATCTTCCCCCACTCTTATACGTTACCGTGCTCTTCCTTCCTGTACACACAGTATATCTGTCTTCCTCCTCTCCATCGCATCAGCTAGCTCTCTCCCTTTACCTGTCATAGAGCCCACATTCAATGTACCAACTCTAACCTACACCTTCCTGCTCTGCCTCCTCTCCTTCAGCTTCAGAACCCTCTTCCCCCCTCTCCTCCTCCTCCTTGTCCCAACAGTAGTCCAATTTACACTAATGCCCTGTTGGATAACAGCACCAGTGGCGGTCGTTGTTAACCCGGGCCTCGACCGATCCGGTATAGAATTTCTGTTTTTGATCCGCATCATTTGATTTGGCGCAGTTTTTACACCTGATGCCCTTCCTGACACAACCCTCCCTATTTATTCGGGCTTGGGACCGGCACTAAAATACACTGGTGTGTGTACCCTAGTGGCTAGGTTACTAAAAAGGACATATATGATGCATAATTAAAATTTGAATGCAAAAGCATTTGTAATTCAGATTAATATTCAATGTAGTGCAACGCTGGAAACTCACCACTGAGCCATTTCAGAAAACGTAGAGGTTGCCTGTTGATCCAGTGCCATCCAGATAAGACATCTAAACTGTTCAGTCCTATCCATAATAGAAGACTTTCCTTCTGAAACAATCCTACATGAAATAAATAAAAAATTATTCTTAAAATCTCAACAGTTAAAACATATTACTGCTAAAATATATTATCTGGTATAGTATCATTTATAGAAGGTATGCAACGATTTTGTCTGGTTCCACATCCTAACACTAAAAGTAAAAGCACTCAGAGCCGGAGTGGCTAATCGGGAGATTCGGGAGGATTCCCGATGGGCCGCCTCATGTCAATCTCTAGTTTGGGCCGATTGGGAGGGAAAAAAAACATTGGGCCGGATTTGGGCATGAAACTCCCGGGCTGAAAAAGTGGCCCACTCCGGCCCTGGTAGCAAAGATCTAACTGCATTGATGATGTGCATGAATATAGCAGTTGGCAGTACAGAGTTAAAAGACCTGACAGCACCTGATATGAAGGTTTGTTCATGGGGTTTAGTGATGTAAGGAACAGCACCTGATATGAAGGTTTGTTCATGAGGTTCAGTGATGTAAGGAACAGCACCTGATATGAAGGTTTGTTCATGGGGTTCAGTGATGTAAGGAACAGCACCTGATATGAAGGTTTGTTCATGGGGTTCAGTGATGTAAGGAACAGCACCTGATATGAAGGTTTGTTCATGGGGTTCAGTGATGTAAGGAACAGCACCTGATATGAAGGTTTGTTCATGGGGTTCAGTGATGTAAGGAACAGCACCTGATATGAAGGTTTGTTCATGGGGTTCAGTGATGTAAGGAACAGCACCTGATATGAAGGTTTGTTCATGGGGTTCAGTGATGTAAGGAACAGCACCTGATATGAAGGTTTGTTCATGGGGTTCAGTGATGCTCAGCAGATCTCCCCCCTGCTGTTGGCAGCTCTTCCTGGCCTGATACCAGGTCAGTGCAGAATCTTCATTCACCTGGTAATACACACCTGTCCGAGGGTTCTTGATCCAGTACTCTTTAAAATGAAATAGAAAATAACCATTCAACTTATAACATTTTGATTTGATGTATATACAGTAAAGATATTATGTGGAAGTTGTAAAATAAGACACTAAGTACCTATTTGTTGTGTTGGGCAATAACCCCAGAGCTGATTAACATCATATTCAGTGTCTGTTGCACACCATAGACGATTGGTGGATGAATCTTTTATTGTACAGTTTGCATACCAATGATTTTTGTAGTTAAATGGGAAATGACATGGGTGTCCAAAGGCGTTTCCACTGAGTGTGTATAATTCTTCAAACAAATAAGAAATAAGACAACATCCTTTAATGTAATTAAAATTTAAGTTTTTATACACATACATTTTTGGTGATTGTTAATATACTACATTGATTTAATATGATTTTCCTTTTTTCAATGAAACTATAGGGTTAGAATGAGAGAAAATTGAGCATTTAATTAATAAAATGCACAAACTCAAAACCCATGAACTAATCCAAATTAAGGATACAATAACCAGCAATCAACTGGTACAAAGACAAGAAATGTATAAACAGACAAACGACCCTCAGGCGTCAGTTTTCCTAATGGGCCACGCCCTCCTGAGGGACGAACACAATGTCACATCAACAGGACAACATGAAATACTGTCGTTGCTGACGGGGGTGGGTGACAGGGGGCCTCCATAGCATGACATTGAATAGTTTGACTAAATACATTTCATTACTATTGTACATTATGGCAGGCTGGCTGTGTCTTTGGCTTTCTTTATAGATCAGAGTTACAGCAATACATTAATTACTTTCTTTAACTTTCAGTCTCATTACTAAATCAGGCAAATAATGTTATGAGCACTTTCACATATTCAGGCTCCATTAAGACATGAAGACAGATACCTTCATAAGGCCGGGAGCAGATGCTTTGCAGAGTTCCATGAATTGTCCACTTGCCTTCATCCCCTGGATCTTTGGACAGTGTTAGTAGATTCGTACCTTTCTGAACCGACAAGTACAGAGACTCATTCTTCAGGCCAAACAGTAAGTTGTCATCGCATTCCCATTTCTGGAGGTCACTCTTGGCATCACAGATGTACCACTGCAGTTTATTGCCCTCACTTTTGCTTCCTGCACCAAGGCATTTTTTCTGGGCAACGTTAAAGATGCGATTCTCTGAAGTCCAGCGGTACTGGTGTCTTGTGCTCTGGGGGTTACATGTCACCAGCCCTTCCAGAATGTCTCCCAGACATGTGTTTGAATGAGCATTGAAGATCAAAAAGTTTCCATCTATTCAATGAAATTAGCACACAGTACAACAGAGGTCAATCTCACTTGTTTTGCAGTGTGGTACAATTCATCATTAGTAAAACAAAGATGCAACATACCTAACTGAGCAGAGCACTGTAACATCTTCAGTAGAAGTACAATGACTACAGGTATTTTCTTCATCTTGAAGATCATTTGGTCTTACATGAGCGACTGCAGACTGTTTCTGCCTTAGTCTCACTGTCACTTCAGATGTTGTGAACTGATCTGAAGACAGTCCAGTCCTCACAACCCAAGCCATAACATCCTGTCACGTGCCTTTCTTCAGCAATTGCTATGATACACTAATATCACAAGACGTCTTGGAAGAGAATTTTTAGCAGTCATTAGGTAATATGCAAAGATACTATCGACAAGAGCAGGTACATTATAGATCTATGAATATTACCTCCAGCTAATATTGGCCTTTGGTTAAAACCAGATCAATGTTGAACAAAGTCACTAAAGGCTGACATAACATGCAAGATGTAGGGCTCTCTTTCAGTCAGTTAACTGACCTCAAAGTATAAAAGTGTATTTATGTGGACTTGTGAATTACAACTCAGAGCAACATACAGCATCTCATCAATTATAGCTACAGAGAAGGTACATCTCACACTGATGCACTGTAGAAAAAAAGAAAAGTTGAAGTTATGATCAAATATGATAAATAAGTCATATTTACTAAGTAAATGAAAAATAAATATCCTGCATTTTTGTATGTCTTGTATTTAGCCATGAAAAAAATATGACAAGTGCTTTCATTTCCTCTTTGAAAGGACTTTCATAACGCATCCTTCCCCTCTTTCATAATGCATCCTTCCCCTCCGCAGGAGAGAAGGAAAGAAGGAATGAAGGCAGTTTCACTTGAATGCCACAGTACACACAGGCAAAATTGTCACTGTGTCACTGTGTCATCTCAAAGTTTTATATATATTCAGGGGTCCTGAATTCTGCACAATACCTGTTACAAATTAGAACGCATTCTCACTGACTAATGTGTACAGACCACCAGGGCCTTACTCAGACTTTATAAACAATTTCACCGATTTTGCAGCAAGTTTAGCGGTATGCAGTGACAAAATAATAATGGTAGGAGACTAGCGTACATGTTGATAAGGTGGTAGATCTGATGAAAAGGGCCTTTACTTCAAATTGAACTCTGTCTGCATTACACAAAATGTAACAGGACCTACTCATTATTGTAATCATATGCAAGCAAGTTTAAAAATGTACAAGTTCTAATTACATTTATCTACTTTAACTTAACTCAAACATTTTATTATTTAGTCAATATTTTAGTATGAATATAAAATATTTAATATTAAAACATTCATGCTGGAACCTTAACCCCTATTCAGAACCATGAAAGCAGGTCCTCCTCCCCGGCTCAAACATGGGAAATGGAACATTCCACTTGTAACAACCTCCAGACTACATAACCCATCAACCCCCTGGGCTCAGGTCCTTTGGCCTGTAAGAGGCTGCCAGCATGCTGGAACAAACAGGTAAGTTGAACTAATTTCAAAACCCACAATAAACAGTTAAATATGCATGGAATATAGTAATCCTCTACACTATCAGTTGGCCACCCTGAATAGTGCAAGATAATCACAGTTGTTTATTTGTTTTTCAGAGTCCTGACAAGGTCCAACTAGTGTTTGCCACTGCAGCCCTGTGGGTACCAATAAAAGAGTCTTTAAAACTTTGAGGTTGTCTTGTGGTTCTGTCCATTACTATAGCTCACAGCATGGAACGGATGAGAGCTTCGTCCACTCCGAGGTTCACCTGGGGAGTAACACTGCAGTTGGAGTCTACAATAGCAGTATCATCACTCCGACACGGAATGAAAACCTGGAGTTCATCACAAGACATTTACATTGACAATATCAACACCCAGAACTTTCATTCTAGTTACCTTATACTTAGCCTGATTATGTGATTTGTTTGAGACTTGTGCATTCGTCTGTATAACTTGTTTTTGTGTAATTTGTGTGTTAACGGGCCGCCCAATGGAGGATGGGTTCCCTTTTGAGTCTTGGTCCTCTCAAGGTTTCTTCCTATTCCCCACCATCTAGGGAGTTTTTCCTCGCCACTGTTGCCTTTGGCTTGCTCATTAGGGATTTGGACCCATAGTATAGTTAACCTTGTAAATCCTGTAAAGCGCTTTGTGACAACATGTGTTGTGAAAAGCGCTATACAAATATATTTGATTTTATTTGATTTGATCCACTCCCACAATCAGAAAAGGAGAAAATAATTTCATTGTTAAATTGTACTTCTTACACACGACTCAATTCCATAAAAATGACTAAAATAGGTTGTTGTTACTGAACCTCTTCTAACGGTAGTTAAGTCATCCATTACAATAGGTCACATGTCCAAATCTTGTAAACTATCAATCAAATTTTATTTATATAGCGCATTTTACAACAGTTGTTGTCACAAAGCAGCTTTACAAGTGTCCGAGTCCTAGCCCCAAGTGAGCAAGACAAGGGCGACAGTGGCAAGGAAAAACTCCCTATGGGCATGAGGAAGAAACCTTGAGAGAAACTAGGACTTGGGGGGGGGGGTGTCTAAGACCCCTCCTCCTCCGGCCGACGCTGGTCACCATGACAATTTAAAAAGAGAGAAACAAAGAAAATATGTGAGGGATAAATAAAGTCCATCTTGGTGTGCATTTATATGTAATGTTCTTTATGAGTTCTTTATGTAATTCCTGTTTTAGTCCTAAATGTCTTGATGGTTGGTAATGTTAGTCATATCAGAGGAGAATGAAATGACATGAAATTATAAACATTTCTGGAGTGTGGCAGCAACTCTGGCCTTAAATTTAATGTATTTTATTTTATTTAATTAATACAGCCTAGCTGAAAAGGCAGAACCAGAAGGAAACATGGACTTGCAGTCATTAATGAACTAGCAGTCATTAAACCTCTGATCAAGAAACCAAATCTTGATCCAACTGTACTATCTAGTTATATCCCATTTTGAACATATAATTTATATTCAAGATCATAGAAAAACCTGTAGCCTGGCAATTATGAAGGATCAACCCACTGCCCTAGACCCTCTCACCACCCTCCCCTGAGATATAGTCATATCTCCCCTGCTATGACTTTAACTTCGCAGCCCTGCACTATTGCCAACCATCCAGTTTAGGACTGAATAGGAATAGGAACTCATGTATATAAATACACACAAAGATGAGAATTATTTATCCTTCCCATCTTTTTTTGTTTATATTTATCTTCAATCGTTGTTATGGTGACCCGCGTTGGCCAGAGGAGGATGGGTTCCCCCCCCTGAGTCTTGGTTCCTCTCAAGGTTTCTTCCTCATGCTCTTAGGGAGTTTTTCCTTGCCACTGTCGCCCTTGTCTTGCTCTCTGGGGGCTAGGACTCGGCACTTGTAAAGCTGCTTTGTGACAACAACTGTTGTAAAACGCGCTATATAAATAAAATTTGATTGATTGAGATGCAACCAGTGAAATAAGAATGTTCATCATAGTTTTCTATAAGTCCTGATCTTGGTTTGCAGGGCATCTTGTACCTGGTACATGAACATCTGACCAGGGCGTGGAGGTGGGGTAAAAGAGGGGGCCACAGCAGGGGGGCATCGTGAGGTGTTGGGAGGCACCATAGAAGCTAAGACAGCATGAGACTCAAAAACAGCAATAGGATTACCTCAGAGAAAAGAGAGAAAAGATGATTAGGCATGACTGAGTAGACGTGTAAATTAAAAGACTATAGTGTGAAAGGATGGACTCCGGCAGATCAAGCTATGTCAGTGTAACAAAGGGACATGAGAAGCAGGGGGCAAGGGTGGTAGTGGTATGTCTTTACAGTATTGTGCATACTGAGTAAACACTGCGCAACAGCTCTAAATACACAATGAAGACAGGAACATGCTGGGAGGGGAAGATATATGAGTCATGCAGTCATGCAGTCCGGCAACGTGAACAGAAGTCTTGTGCTCACTCAGGTATAGCCTCCATTGCCAGACCATCCAACAGTTTGTTTAAACCAGTGGTTCCCAAAGTGGGGAGCGCGCCCCCTAGGTGGGGCGCAGAGCTATTGCAGGGGGGCGCAGAGCTTGGAAGTAAAGCCTGGTTTATAGACTGGTTATACTTTCGCGAGTGACCGTAGCGAGTGACTCCGTCCACCTCGCGCAACCCTGGACAAACGGTGGAGGCGTTTATACTTGCGCGAGCGTCACTGCAGTGTTCTCCGAAACGATAGGTGGCACTGGAGATTAAAAAACCCCTGCAAAACCGGTGAAAGAACATTTTTACCTGATGGTACACCAGGCATCAAAATAAATAAATATATATACACACACACACACTATATATACACATAGATCTATATAGATAGAAATATACATCTATGAATCTGCGCGAATGGTGGAGGCGTTTATACTAGCCGCGTCACATTCTTTGTAGTTTTGTCCGAAAAGATATGTGGTAGTATAAAGAAACACCCCTCAAAAACAGGGGAAGAAACATTTACCTGAAGAATTTTAATGTTGCTTTGTGTTTCAGGTTTGAAAAGTGCTGGAATTTAGGCTAAAGTACTTGAAAATGCTTGAAATTGTAACTACTTCGTTTCACAACAAATATCTGTCTGACTGAACAGTTCTCTTGTATTACGTTAACAAATACGAGCCTCTTGTAATTCCAGGACGAAACATGAGAGAACGTAGACGTTAAGATTGGGCGTTTTGAAAATAAACAACCATTAAATAATGTGATTAAAAAGCGAATAATTTCGAATCATTTAGAGTATATGTATAAATATTTAACTTAATTAAGTTTAATGTTCTGGGAAATATTGAAATGGACCTTTAAAGTGACGTACAAGTGCTTTAATTCCACCTTATAAAGGTGTATGAACCCTGCAAACATGACTGTTCATTGCACTGAGGCGCGGCCCGCGCGAAGTTACAAAATTCGAGAGCTGCACGACCTCGCGAATCGACAGCACGTGAGGCCCTCGCGCACGTGCGGAGCCACCGCGATTACGTCATTTTCGCCACGTCAAGTATAAACCAGGCTTAAGACATGTGCACATGTGTCAATATGGGGGTGTGTGTGTAGGGGGGGCGCAAAAATATTCTTATCTACTAAAGGGGGGCACGGCAGAAAAAGTTTGGGAACCACTGGTTTAAACCAACCACTGGTGGTCTGCCAACCAGTGGTGCCATTCATCTAATGCCAATTTGATTGTCTGACATTAGATTGTCTTGCGGCACGTGAGAGCTTCCGTGAGTAAATGTGCAGGGAAACAGCTTGTGTTGAGATAGAGCCACATGACTCCTGTCTCAGACGCATCAACCTCTAGCACAAAGGGAACAGACATGTCAGAGCTTTTGAGGTTCTTGCTTTTTGCACATTGTCCAAATTGTCTTAGTATGCTGAAGCATTCATGGTTCCTTTCACTGGAACTAAGGGGCCAAGCCCAACTTCTAAAAAACAACCCCACACCATAACCCCCCCCTCCACCAAACTTTACATTTGGGATAATGCAGTCAGACAAGTACCATTCTCCTGTTAATCGCCAAACCCAGACTTGTCCATCAGATTTCCAGATGGAGAAGCATGATTCAACACTCCAGAGAACAAACCTTCACTGTTTTCGAGTCCACTATGCCCTTCAGGATCTGCTGACCCAATTCCGTCAGTCTGCATGCCGAGGTGCTTAATTTTATACACCTGTGGCCATACACCTGATTGAACCACCTGATTCTGATCATTTGGATGGGTGAGCGAATACTTTTGGCAATATAGTGTATATTTGATGTACCACATAGCATGCTACAGAGTCGAAAAGAAGAAAAGTATATTGCAAAATATTTAATTATTTTTTAATTTAATTTACTACTATTTACAACTTTATTTTTCATCAGTCCCTGTTGCTATCAGGATCCCTTCATTATTCAGACACGTGGCTATTCCACGTTCCTCCACTAGCTACATGTGAGTGTTGAGTTTTTGAACTGGTACCATGGTTTTGTATTGATCCAATAAAGCAAGAAACAAGGGTCACGAGAAAATGTACTGTGGACTCCAACCACAACCATCTCGCTGATGACTGGACAACAGATTGCTTGTGCTGTTGATGTGACGCTCAGATCACATAAATGATAGAAATAAATATAACGAGAGTTTTCAGAGTATTTGTAACATTTGTAACAGCTATCTATGTTACACAGAATGTTCTGAATTATGACAACCTACACTGTGAAAATTAAATTAATTTAATAGTGACATTATGATTCAGCTGACAGTTGCCTTCATTTCTGCATGCAAGCCCAAAGTCTAAATATCTTCCCAATCGTTTGGCTTTTCTTGTTGAGGACACACAATAGCTTCCATACATACACTCACCAGCCACTTTATTAGGTACACCTTGCTTGTACCGAGTTGGACCCCCTTTTGCCTTCAGAACTGCCTTAATCCTTCATATAATAGATTCAAGAAGGTACTGGAAACATTCCTCAGAGAGTCTGGTCCATATTGACATGATAACATCACACAGTTGCTGCACATTGGTCATCTGCACATCCATGATGTGAATCTCCCGTTCCACCACATCCCAAAGGTGCTCTATTGGATTGAGATCTGGTGACTGTGGAGGCCATTAGAGTACAATGAACTCATTGTTGTGTAGCCTCAGTTTCCTGTTCTTAGCTGACAGGAGTGTCACCTGGTGTGGTCTTCTGTTGCTGTAGCCCATCCACCTCAAGGTTCGATGTGTTGTGTGTTCAGAGATGCTCTTCTGCATACATCTGTTGTAATGACTGGTTATTTGAGTTACTGTTGCCGTTATATCAGCTTGAACCAGTCTGGCCATTCTCCTCTGACCTCTAGCATCAACAAGGCATTTGTGCCCACAGAACTGCCGCTCACTGGATATTTTCTCTTTTTTGGACCATTCTCGGAGCAACCAGGACCTAACAAGGGCTAGAACATTCAATCATATTTGTCCTGTTCTTTCGTCTCACTGGATCTCAGTTAAATTTGTGATTGATTTAGAATTCTCTTTTGAACATATAAAGTGCTAAATGGTCTGGCCATACAGTATGTGAGTGAACCCTTCACTGCTCTCTCAATGTGCAGGTTTTCTCTGAGTTCATAGAATTAGTAAGATTACAGCTCATAGGGCCTTCTTCTATAAAGTTTTAAACCAAAACTCAGACACAGTTCTAGTTTTATGTAGACTATAACATATAAACTAAAAACTTTTGTGATTTCATCTTTGACACACATTAATGTGTGCAAGAAGGGGTCTGCATCCCTCTGAATCCACAGAATGTTACATGAAATTCCTCATAATGTTTAATGCAGAATGCACTGAAGGTGCTCACTTGAACACCTGGATATATGTTAAAAACAGGAGAAGGCCATTCCCACAAGCATTCCTTTAAGACTGCTTCACTTTTGACTCTTGCCAGGTATGGTAGATCCCAGCCTCTATCGATCTTGTATTATTGGATTCATAGCTTGTGCTAAATGAAAAGCATCAGTTATATAATGGCTGGATAATGGAAACATCTAAAATGTGCAGTGTTGTAGGTTCAGGGAAGTGCATCCATTTGTTACAAACATGGCTACAGTAATATGATTTTTTGAGTAGTACTATACATTGCTTTTCATTTTTGGCTGAAATCTTTCTGTAGTATTTAAATTATACTGCAAAAACTGATAGAAGATGTAGAGTGAAGTCACTCCATGCTAATTGTTCTGGAATGTACTCTCATGACTTTAATTTGTCAAATTATTTACATCAGGTCAGGAATAAACTGAAACTGAAAAGAATAAACTAATTCATGCCGCATGTGTGGTGTAATGTGACTGGAATGGGACTGACTCAAACAGTCTGCAGTCTTCAGCCCTGCATCATAACCAAGAGGTAAGTGCGCAATATCCATTTACTTGAATTTCATGTTATTTCTCTATAATACATTAGGAACATAACTCTTCATAAAGTGTGGGGAAAAATTGCAGTTTGTGAATTAGCAGTTATGTCTATAATGGTGAATATATCAAATAATTATTATTGAATGTGAATTTGATAAGTATGACTTATAGTTGCCTTTATTCCTTGAATATTTCAGGTCTGAAGACAACTATGGCCTGTTTTGTGTTTATTCTGCCCCTCCTTCTGCCACTAATGAAGGCCCAGGTGCTTCACTGGGGATCATGTCCTGAACCTGTCACTCAGCCTGAATTCAACCTGAAACAGGTACCACTTTACTTTTCATTTAGTGTCATAACTTTCAAAAAGGGTCTTATTTTTGTGTATATGCATTTGTGCAGTTCATGGGGAGGTGGTTTGAGATTGCCAGATTACCTGCTCAGTTTGAGAAGGGAAGATGTATTGAGACCAACTTTACCTTAAATGTTGATGGATCCATTCAGGTGGTGAGCTCTGAAATTCTGTGAGTACTGTCATTCTCCCAAGCAAAAATCTTAAAATGTTAAAGAATGCTTCTGAATTACAGTGTTGGACAACATTTGAAATATTAATGTTATAGAGTATTTTTTTAATATAGAGTCTAAGATTGTTAGCCTGTAATTGCATTTGCATAAAATGTATTAGTTATCGTTGTTATTCTTCACTGATGCAGAAAGGGGGGCATAAGGAAGATTGCAGGACGAGCTACTGTGGTTGATCCCAAGAATCCAGCTAAACTGGGCATCAGCTTTCCACATGGTGAGAAACACCCTTCACACTTACTAGCATGTCAATCAATCAATCAATCAATCAAATTTTATTTATATAGCGCTTTTTACAACAGTTTTTAAGAAATTCACTCAGTTGAGCCAACTTATTATTTCTTGTTCCAATTATTTATTTTTCACAGGTATATAAACTTCAGATTTTAAGTATTGCCTACAAATAATTCCAAATGATTCAAGTTATGCTAACTTACTATATCTTGTTCAGATAATTTATCTTGCCCATGTATATGAACCTCAAAATGTAAGTTACATACCAGGAGTTCCAAGTTTTTTAAAGTTGTGCCAACTTATAATATTGTGGCGTGGTATGGGAGAAAAAGGCCACAGACACATCCATTCTTATCAAGAACAGAGATTTTATTCTGACCTCGCAATAAAATTGGCACTCACAGGCACAATTAGATCAAACTCGAGGCCTTAACTAACTTGGCTTTACACATGAAATTATAGGGGGAGGTCATGAAGACGACAACGTTACACATACATGGAGGGGAAACTCGGATAATGCACATGTACATTAAAAAATGGACCGGGGACTTAACGAATAACACACAATTAATAATCAATAATATATAATACTATACAGACATAAACACCACATAATACGCATAACAGGGCCGGAGCCGCAAGGGCTCATGGGTAATGACGTCACCCCGACACTAAAATATCTTGTTCAGATAATGTATATTTCCATACCTGTCAAGTGTCCCGTTTCGGCCGGGAAAGTCCCGTATTTTACCGCTCTGTCCTGGCGTCATCCCGTATTTTTATTTTCCAGTATTTTCCCGTATTTTCAGTTTTCAATTGTTTTTTTTTTTTTAAGCATTCATGTGCCGCTCCAAACAGAATTCTGTCACTAGCCTCGCGAGAACTGCTACCCAGACTACTGCAGGTGGCAGTTCTCGCGAGGCTAGTGACATAATTCTGTTTGGCGCGGCACATGAATGCTTTTAAAAAAAATAACAATTGAAAACTCGCGGGTTTAGTCACATTTGTACTTCAAAACATATTTGGGGTGTTTTTTCTTCACTTTTTGCCACTCCAAAGATGTTTTCGTCTCTCCTACAGCCTCGATTGCAGCTATATGCAAATTACCGATTATGCAAATTACGCGATACGCGATTACGTCAGATACGGGAAATGTCTCGTATTATTAAATACAAAACTTGACTGGTATGTATTTCACATGTACATAAATCTCTAAATTCAATACTAAGAATAGCTAACTGAGGTTGGGTCATATAAGACAAAGGACAAAACACATTTGGAAGTTAATATTCAGTTCAGAGTAGCGTAGGTCGCTGCTTGCTGCAGGTGAAATCCATTTCAAGTTGTCCGGAGTCAAATTCTGGAAGAAATCGCAAACCCCGCCCCGTTCTCAACTAAGGAGTCAAATTGAGCATGCGCAGAGGAGTTGGCCTGGCCTTAACTAGGGTTCAACTACAATTTGCATGTTTTGACAATGCAGGTTGTAAGGTCAGATCAACTTTTAACAAGAAACTCAATAAAGTAAGCCGATCTAATTACTTTGTTATAGTTTATGGTGCAATTAATTATTTTTGGCTCAGCTAAACTAAAAATCATAGTAAGGTGAGCAATTTTAAGTTCTGTTTTTTACAGTGTAGGTGGCTGGCACTGGATGGATCGCTGGCCTCTCCTCATCTCATTTTTCCTCGAGCAGGCGGGCAGCCATGTGGAGAAAATAAAACAGGGAAAATTAGCTCTGTATGAGGACATATACAGGACAGATGAAATTAAACACATTTCTGGAGTGTGGCAGCAACTCTGGCATTAAGTTAAACTATTACAGCCTAGCTAAAAAGGCAGAACCAGAAGGTAACATAAGCTTGGGGGCATTCTGAGACAATGGCATCCATCCACTGCACTGTCAACAAACTTGAGTGACCACGAGCAATGACAGGATGGCAGCACCAGCGCCCCAGTTTACCATAACCCTTCGTCTAAGAACCCCTGGATCTGTACCTTTATCTAAGGGGGGATGTTAATTATCAAACGCTAAACCAAATAGGTGGGTTTTCAACCTAGATTTAAAGATTGTGACTGTGTCAGAGTCCCGTACGCATTTTGGAAGGTTGTTCCAAAGCTGGGGGGCCTTATAAGAAAAGGCTCTTCCCCCTGCTGTTACCTTATTAATTTGTGGAACTAATAAAATACCAGCACCCTGTGATCTTAGTGGACGTGGGGGTTCATAGTAGGAAATAAGTTCCTGGAGGTATTCAGGAACAAGCCCGTGCAGTGCTTTATAAGTTAATAATAGAATTTTAAAATCAATACGGAATTTAACTGGGAGCCAATGCAGGGCTGATAGGACTGGTCTAATATGCTGAAATTTTCTAGTTCTGGTCAGAACTCTGGCTGCAGCATTTTGAACTATTTGAAGTTTATTTAGATTCCTATTTGAGCATCCTGACAGTAATGAGTTACAGTAGTCTAATCTGGAGCTAACAAAGGCGTGCACCAATTTTTCTGCATCATGCTGTGATAATGCATTTCTTAATTTGGCAATGTTGCGGAGATGTAGAAAAGCTATCCTAGTAGTATTATCTATGTATGTATCAAATGATAGGTCGGAGTTGAGTATGACGCCTAGGTTTTTGGCTACTGTGCCAGGTGTAATGGGATAGTCTGCAAGATTAAGCATTTGATCTGGAATTTTCTGTCTTGAGGCCTTAGGGCCCAGGAGGAGAACTTCTGTTTTGTCCTCATTTAGTTGGAGGAAGTTTAAAGACATCCAGCATTTAATATCTTTTACACAGGCCTCAATTTTTCCTAAACTGAGTTTGTCATCAGGTTTGGCTGATATGTAAAGTTGAGTGTCATCTGCATAGCAGTGAAAATTGACACCATGTTTGTTTATAACTGTGCCCAATGGTAGCATATATAATGTAAATAATAGTGGTCCTAAGATGGAGCCTTGCGGGACCCCATATTTAACTATTGTACGTTTGGATGGAATATTATTGAGCTCTACAAACTGATGGCGATTTGTCAAGTAAGAGTTAAACCATGAAAGGGCTGTGCCTGAGACTCCAACCCAGCGTTCTAACAGTGATACATAGCCTTGATCTGAAGCAAGGAGGAGATCATTTGTTACTTTGACTAATGCTGTTTCAGTACTGTGATGGGGCCTAAAGCCAGATTGGAACTTTTCAAATGTGTGATTCCTATGCAGATATAGGCATAATTGCTGGGCAACAGCTTTTTCTATGATCTTAGATATAAATGATGTGTTCGAAATGGGTCTATAATTAGATAGGACAGTCGGATCAAGATTTGGTTTCTTGATCAGAGGTTTAATAACTGCTAATTTACATGATTTGGGCATGTGACCTATTGTAATGGATGAGTTAACTATAGTTAGAAGAGGTTCAGTTACAGCTGGTAATACCTCTTTTAATAACTTTGAGGGAACCGAGTCTAGAGTGCAGGTAGTACAATTTAAGGAAGAAATTATTTTCTCTAATTCTGATCGTGGGAGTGGATGAAAAGCATCAAGTTTTTCTCCTTAACTTAAATCAATATCAACCAAACCAGATGACATACCCATTGTATTGCTAATAAAAGGTTTTATATTTTGTCTAATATTCTCTATTTTATTATCAAAGAAATCTATAAATACATTACTAGTGAGGTTTACTGGAATCTGAGGTTCTGCACCTGCTTGATTTTGTGTAAGTTTAGAAATAGTATTAAAAAGAAATATAGGGTTGTTTTTATTTTTCTCTATCAGTGAGGCTAAGTATGCTGAGCGTGCTTTAGTGAGTGCCCGTTTGTACTCAATAATCCTATCCTTCCAGGCACAGTGGAATACTTCCAACTTAGTAGATCGCCATTTACGCTCTAATTTACGTGCTATTTGTTTTAAGTTTCTAGTTTGGTCAGTGTACCACGGGGCGAGCTTTTTGAATCTAGCCTTTTTATATTTGAGTGGAGCTACTATATCTAGAGCTGATCTGCAGGTATTCTCTAAGCCAGGGGTCGGCAACCTTTGAGACATGGAGTGCCAACTTTAACATGTCTAGTCAATGAGTGTGCCACTATCAACAAATAAAATTGGAGCGGGGGGGGGGGGGGGGGGGGGGGGGGTGAGGAAGTGAGTTTAAATTGTTGGGGGGGGAGGTGGTTGTGTGGCGAGTGTAAATTGTTAGCGGAGGGGAGGTGTAAATTGACACAAATTAAGTATTATATCGCGATCGATAAGTATAAACGCCTCCGCCGCTCGCGCAGGTTCGCGCGATGTGTGCGGAGTCGCGCGCTACGGTCAAAGTATACGAAAGTATAATCCATAATAAATAATCCAGCCTTGACGCGGCTTATGTCACACGCAGCGCCGTGCGGTCGTTAGGCTATTTAAACAAATTTAAACATGGGTCTGTGGCGGGAGCTGAGTGCAGAGCGTTGAGGAGCAATTTCAATTGGAGGATCGAGCTCTCTTGAGATTAGGGGTGGGCGAATCGATATTTATATCGATAGTATCGATACAAAGGTGAGGATCAGTATCGGATCGATACCACAGCGAAAATATCGATTCTTTTTCTGCAGTTTAGAGGTCTGCGCGGGACTGCTTTTTTAATCCCGCTCCCGCCAAAAAATCGCTTGTTTTAATCCCGCTCCCGCCCGCACCTGCTTGTTTTAGTCCATCTCCCGCCCGCACCGGCCAAAAAATCGCTTGTTTTAATCCCGCACCCGCCCACCACATACACATTTCTGTTGCCCCCGCCCGCAATCCTAATATGAATTGAATTAATTAGATTTAGTACTTGAAATTTTCTTATGTATTTATTAAAACAGCAATATAGCGATGGATCGCCGCTGTCCCATTTCTTACCACAGTCCAAACACATGCCATCAGGTGACGTACACCAACACTTTCTGATATCAATCACAACAAGCCGATTTCCCTCTCCATTAATTACAATGGAATATGACTTCCATACATCAGACTTTCCTGTAGTTGGCTTAATTGTGGTGTATTCGCCTGTTTTAATTGAATTTTCCACAGCTGAAACTGGTTGACCGTCTACAGCAGGGGTCGGCAACCTATGGCACGCGTGCCACCATTGGCACGAGGCATAATCACTGGCACGCGACACGCTGGACCAGCATCAGCAAAAATATATATAATTTAATATAAATTATTATATTAATGGATTATACTTTCGCGAGTGACCGTAGCCCGCGACTCCACACGCACACCTCGCGGCGAACGGCGTAGGCGTTTATACTTGGCGATCGATTTGGTGTCCATTTACACACCCCCCCCCCCCCCCCTCCTCGGTCAACAATTTAAACTCGCCGCCATAGTGGCACACTCATTGACTCATGTTAAAGTTGGCACTCCATGTCTCAAAGGTTGCCGACCCCTGGTCTACAGTCTCTGCCATTTCTTTTCTCTAAGGCGGGACAGTTAATAACTCAGAGAAGAAGTGTAATAAAAGGGAAGAATGTAAACATGCTACTGTTCCTGAATAAAAACCTTTAAATCTGTTGTCAACATGGGAACAGAGCCAAAAGGGCACCTTGAGGGATACTTCCTAGGAGGGCTTTGTGAGCAAAGAGCCAAAGGTTACGAAAGAGAGCCAATTATAGTTTACACTTTATTTACACTACTGAATTTATTTACAAATATCTGTGTGCAATGAAAGACATTTTTTGTGTTTATATTGTTATATTTATATTTTTGGTAAATTGTTGCTTTTTTTGTTATTTTGCACGAGAGACCTTGTGTGTTATTCTTTATATTCTTAAATATTTTATATTGTTCTAGTTAATAAAAAGCATTTTTATTTGCCTAAAATCTTCATCCTGTGTTTAATCATAATCAACTAACTAAGCCAAAATTCCAAACTATTCAATGATCATGAGTCACATTTCAAGTAAAAAGTATCCCCCCCCCCCCCCCCCCCCCCCCCCCCCCCCAACGGTTTGGAAGTATCGGTATCGGCGATACTGACCAGTATCGTATCGATACCAAAATTCCGAGTATCACCCACCCCTACTTGAGATTTTTTTATTTTTTTGCTAATGCTGGTCCAGCGTGTGCGTGCCACTGATTATGCCTCGCGTGCCAACGGTGGCCCGCGTGCCATAGGTTACCGACCCCCTGCTGTAAGCAGTCGGTTAGACTGTCTAACTCTCCTGGATCGGATGGCAAGTGGGCTAAAGCAGTTAAATCAGGGAGGGTTTCAATAAATTGTGTTGCTGTTGATGAATTTATCGAGCGCTTTATACACTGCCGATGAGATGGGCGGGTATTTATGTTAAGGTGAAGCTCGAATTGGACTAAATAGTGATCAGAGATTGCTACAGTTTGCGGGAGTATATTTATATTATCTACGTTGATACCTCAGCGTTAATATTAGATCTAGGGTATGATTTCGATAATGTGTAGGTCCTACTACGTTTTGTATAATGCCGACAGAGTTCAATATAGAAGTAAAAGCCCTTGTCAGTGGATCCTCCGCATTATCAAAGTGTATGTTAAAGTCTCCTACCATTATTATTTTGTCACTACATACTGCTAAATTTGCTGCAAAATAAGTGAAATTTTGAATGTCGAATGTCTAATGAAATCACATCCTGCAGTTTGAAGAACTTGATAGCGGTCAGTCCAATCACATATATGTGTGGTTTTCTATGGACAGTTCACCTAATCTGAATGTATAGTTGAACACTTTGCATATATATTTGTGTTATTTGCAGTTCTCCCATACGCACCATACTGGATCCTGTCCACAGACTATGTGAATTCTGCTGTGATGTACTCGTGTACTGATGTCCTGAAGCTCTTTCATGTTGACTTTGCTTGGATCCTGAGCCGCTCACGCTCTCTGCCTGCTCCCAACATCTCCCACGCCAAAGACATCTTTACTAGTAACAGCGTGGACGTCAGCCGGATGGTCCTCACTAGCCAGCAGGGTTGTGACTAAGACCTGAACTTCATTAACCCAAAGGCCTCCAAAATGTTGAAAAACCAACAACGCTATAAGGACAGTTGGAGTATTGGTGTTCACTCAGTGCTCATTTAATGTACTATTACAGACAAACCATTTTCATGTTCCACCTATAATCCTGGGAATACTTTTACTACATGAATTACTACATGCAGAAATTAATATTTCAAAATTTCTAAGGTTCTCCATAGAAACGCATCTGCTATGGGTAAAACATTTGTGCAAAATGTTTGCTAACAACTATTGCGAAAGACTGGTGAGACAAAACATGTAAGGAACACTCAAATAGGTTTGCCTTTGTTATGTGTTAATTATATAACTACGTGGTAGTTTTGATCAGCATAATGAATGTGTACTAAACAGAAAAAATTGATAATCTGTATTAAAATTTACTACAATGATCCGACTTCATATTATTCTGGGTAAACTCATGAAACTAACTTTTTATGCTTCTTTAATTGTACAGTATATAGCGCCCCTGTGTGGCCTTAGTAAAAACTGCAACTAGAGACTCTCCATCTAAAGTTAGTGTTACCTACACACACCAGCACAAAGTTCCTAATTCCTGCTTTCCACACCAACCAACTAGGTAGAGAATAACCAAACAAAATAGGTTTTAAATAAAAAACTGAACCAGCATACATCATTTAAGATTTTTATTTTAGCATTTCAGGAGTTAAACAGTTGCAGAGAATGTGTTAGATATGAGTAAGACGCTCTAAGAGTATTGGAGTACTATAACTAAGAGCTTATTATGAGATCAGCTCGTGGAGGATTGTGGAGCTGGAAGCCTATACCAGCCTACATGCCACAGGACAACAGTCACTAAAATACACAACAGCAAGAACAAAGCAGAGTTTTGTCTGAAGGTGAGAGTATCTGTGGGCATGCACAGGTGTGTATGTTTTATCTGATTACTGTTTCAGCGGAATTGCAGGGGGCTAACACGCAGACCAATCACATCCTTACCAATCTCCGTTACCTAGGAGACGGAACAGATTTCATATCAGCATCCATAGTTAAGCAACAAATGATCATTTATAGGTGTAAAGGGACAAGACTGTCCTGGTGGCACTCACCTGTGTGACCCTGCACACCTGGCCCTTGTACGTGGGACAGTAACAGGCCCCAGACAGAGGACACTTCTCCACTGGCCGACCGCGGTACAACGGGGTGTAAGAAGCGGCACACAGGTCAAAGGGATTATGGGGGTCGTAGTTCAGCTGGTGGGCATCTGTGAGGGTTTTCTCACATGCAGCAAGAATCTTTCGTGTCTGTGATCAAGAAGAACAGGGTGTCAAATTATCCATAGTAAGAACAAGACTTCCAACAAGTAGCTAATGCCTGAAATACCCAAGGCATTCTCACACACTGCACCACCACACCTCCACCACACCTCCACCCACCTGCTGGGCCACGTCTGGTTTGGGGCCGAGCTCAAGGAGGCGCCGAGCAAAGCCAGCAGCTGTTTTGAAGTTGCGCAGTTTGAAGAAGAGATTGAGCGCAGTACGCAAAACCAGCACCATGTGGACCGGCTGCAGGTTACAGTGGGTAAAGTACGCTGCCATCTACAACACACACACACACACACACACACACACACTTATGTCACATTACACTCAAGGATACTGTGGGTAAAGCATGGTGTGGAGAGAGAAAAAGTATGTTTTGTATAAGTAATCAAGACACATAGGTCACTACATTCATTTCTTCACCACTTACAGGCAATTACACACAAAAAAATCATTTGATCTCCAACCACCCACACAGCAAGACTGTAGGCACAGCCCAAAATGACACACACCTCACACAGTCTCTTCTGCTGCTCAAGTGTGTCTTTGGGAAGTTTCTTCCTTTCTGTTTCCATGGTTAGACCCACTATGTACTCTCTACAGATGGTGATCAACTGTTGAGCCTGAGAAACACACACACACACACAGGTCATATAGGTATAGAGGGTAAGATCACACTCCCTTGGCATGTTCTTTGATTGGTTCTGTGGTATTAGTTTGGCTTTTATGTTTAGCTACAGACTTCTCATGTGGTGCAACACTAGACCACAAATACCTCTGCAATCTCCTGTTTGTTGTCGACCACTAGCAGAGGCACAGAGAGCAGGATGACCCGGAAGCGGTCCACTGCCTCCTCAAAGCGCCCAGCCGTGGTGAGCTGGTAGCACTGCTGCAGACGGGCGATGAGGTCGGCCAGTCTCAGACCCGCGGCGGGCAGGCCGCCCTTCGGCCCACAGTCCTTCCAGTTCCTGTGAGGGTAACCCTGCAGACAGGGCAGAGAGGGCAGCGCCAGGTAACAGGTCCGGCCCCGGGTCAGCGTCTGCATGAAGAGCTGCTTATAGGGTCCAAACTGTACCACGCCCACTTGGTCATGTAGCAACTGTGAAGGGGGGGATGAGAAACATGTGAGATATGAATAAACAGAGTGAGAAATCGTGTACAGAAGAGAATGAGGGAAGATCAATTGTGAAGAGAAGGTCTTTACCCTCATGGCAGTCTCAAAGGAGCCAGCCAGGATGTGATCTACAGGCAGCTGGGAGTTGTTACACCACATCTGGGTGGGGCTTATTCCCTTAGTGGGCGGGACAAAGAACCCTTCACCTTCAGACCCTCCTCCTGCACCAGCCGGCACGTCCTATTGGTACAAAAAACTATTTTTTAGCATATAAATACAAACAAATAACTGCACACAATGTTTCGGTGTTGGGGGGGGGGGGGGGGGGTGTTAGAAGTGTTAGGATGTTAAGTGTAGAGTGAGAAGAGTCACCAGTTCTGGAGGGAGATCCAGATCTTCCTCCACCTCCCAACCTCCACCCTCCTCCTTTCCTCCATCTTCTCCCAGGGACTCTGGGGCATCCATGAAGCCATCTACTCAAGGGGCGAGAAAATCAAGACTAATGACATCAAACTTGATGAAGATCAAAACATCAATCCACTGCGTGCAAAAGGGAACCAGAAGCAGGAACAGCCACAGACAGACTGAAGATAGACGTGGAGAACTGACATAGAGGTGGAGAACTGACACACAGGTGGAGAACTGACCCTCATCCAGGTGGAGCTCAGCATCCTCTCCCCAACCCTCTCCACCAGGAGCATCCATGTCCAGATCAGCCACCATCTGACCAGCCCTTCCTACACAAACACACACACACACACATGTAGTCTCTCTGAGGAATCCACAGACACACACATGACCTCTGACCCGTGTAGTCACTGACCCTTGGGAGCGATGGCGCCCTCAAAGAAGCCCTTGGAGACGGTGAGGAGGGGCCAGTTGGTGTCCAGCGGGTTGATGGGTGGAGGCGGCTGCAGCAGCTGGGCGTTGGGGTCCACCTCTGGGATCTAAACACAAGACAAACGCACACACTTACACAAGTGCTGCTACATGTGTGCCAGCGTGGAGTAGAAAAGAAAAAGTAGAAATATTCTCACCATCTCTTTCTCAAGGTCAAAGGTTTCCTTCAGCGCCTCAGCCTCCTCGTCCAGGCCGTGAGTCGCAGCCGTCAGATAAGCCAGAGACTCTGAGGACACAGACGGTTATACAGTTACAACACGAACTGATGCACTGAGACCAGGACGTCGTAGTGCCCTCAGGTGGTGTGTGTGGGGCGCGCGTGTGGGGCGTATGTGGGTGGTGGTTTGTGTTTTAGGGGTTATATGAATAGTTTCTCACTTACTCTGTCCACAGTTCTTCAGGATGCGTACTCTCTCATTCACGTCCCCCAGGTACAGGGCCCCCTGATAGTGGCCACTCATGTCCTTCCTAATCTCCGCTACAGGACACAGCACAAACCATGTAAACACACACACACTCCTGAATAGTCAGTGTCCTCAAACCTCACGTGGCCTTCCTCCCTATCTACCTACCAATCTTCATCATCTTCCTCAGCTTGGCCAGGTTGCCCGTGATGAGATACAGGAAGGTGAGTTTGTCGAAGTTCTTGGTTCTTTGGTAGCACATCTCCACCACCTGGTGGTGACCCTGCAGCAGTGCGGCCTCCCCCAGACGCTCCCAGCAGCCGCGCTCATCAAGGGCCTTCGCAGCCTCCAGCGCCACCTGCAGGTCAGAGGGGCAAGTACAAATCCATCCTTCACACAGAGGTCTCAGAAAGATAGTTCCAGTTCTGGGCTGGAACGTGAAGTTTTGAGTGGTTTATGAAAGACTGTAGACGTAATGATTTCTACGAGGGGCCGTTGGTCACCTCGATGTTGCCACACTCCAGGGCCAGGCTGAAGCGCGTCTTCTCGTCCTTCACAAAGTGCAGGGCCACCTCTGGGTAGCCCTTCTTCTGGAGATACGCTATGATGGACTGGCCCACCAGCTTAGCGTTTCGCACCATGTGCAGCACCTGAGCATGGACACACACCAGAGACTGAAGACATGAACGCCTGACACGTTTTAAAAACATTTCTACAATAGCATAAGAAGTGGCAGCCTAGATTACAGTCAGCAGAAACTGTCCACACGTTCCTGTGAGAACTCGTTCTGTGGACGGAGTGAACAGGAAGCAGCTCCAGTGTTGACCGGCATCACGTACCTCATCGTACTTGCGGTTAACGAGGGCGAGTTTGAAGCGGTACTCGGTGGGATCGATGTTCAGCACACGAGGTCTGCATTCACGGTCCAGGCAGTACACGCTGTTGCCCCGCACACGCGTCACATAGATGGGCAGGTCCAGAGTGCGGATTATACCATGATCACTGAACAGGGAGGAAAGAGTTGCGATGAACTGGCATAATCGTCACAATCTACAATAGAGGTTCCATGACACACCAGGCGCATGACTTATTATGGCCTGGGAGGTCTGAGTAGATACTGCAGTCATCTACAGATGTAGCGTGAAGTGTGAGGGTCTGTGGGTGGAGATGGTGCAGTACCCGGAGGTGAGGGCGTATTTGATGTGGTTGGAGGTGGTGTAGATGAACACTCCACTCTCGTCCCAGGCTCCACTCTTCACACGGATGTTCTCATGGATGTTGCATAGGCTCTCCAGCTTCCTGTTACAGATCATGATGGCTGGGGGGGGGGGGGGGGTGTCAGGTTCTGGTTAACAATCACTCATCCTTCGTTATTACTTTTATTTAAGTACTGTTTAATGTATATTCAAGTTGAACTCCAGTAGAAAAATTCTGCAGACATTCAAATTTTCAACAGGGGTGTGGGAGCAGTACAGCTCAGCATAATGTTAGGAGTGAGATTCATAATTAATAACGGGACGGGATCAGGTCCTGGAGAACCGTCACCACTGATCCTGATAGCTGATCATGACAGCAGCGTGGGAGAGTTCTCAACCCAATTCTCCAGATCAGCAGGTACAGCAAGAGAGATTTTATTGCAGCATAAATTAACCATGGCCATGTTTGAGCTCATGGCAAAATCAGAGAATTTTTCAAAGCCAAGTCAAACTACAAATCCCAGGGATGCCATGTACGTAATCTTGGCTAGAAATAAATGAACATACTATGTACCTTTCCATGGCAACCAATATGATGGGATAGATTAATAGGGTGGTACTTTGCATGGAACAGAAAAAACTCGGAATAGCATGAAGTAAAAATGCAGGAAAAGCCCCTCAGAAGAAAGTCCACCGCAGACACGGCAATCAAATAGTAATTTTTAAATAGAGGTAGTCTTTAATCTACCTGATGTCATTACTGTTTACAGGCTAAATTTGACACTGGAGTTCAGCTTTAAAAATGTGGAGGAACTTGCTGCAGTACCGTGTTTGGCCAGCAGGGCCACGTGAGTCGTGTCTGCACTCCACACAACATATTTGACCTTGGCGATTTTCACAGTAGCGAGAGAACGCTTCTGCTGAACATCAAAGAGTGTGACCCCGTCAGCATCTCGCAGCAGCAGAGAGCCCGTCCCAGCATAGAAGATCTCCTCACAGCTTGGAACCTGCACTTTCTTCACAATCTCATTCTTCAGGTTCTTAATCAGCAGCTGCAGAAATAATAAAACACATAATTATCAAATAGCAGTCAATATAACCCTGTAGTATACTACCAAGTTCCTAAAACGGTCTTCCTAGTTATCCGATACACATGTTTAAAAATATATATAAATTATAAAAAATAATCTAAAAACTATACATCATAACTTGCTTTTAACTGCTATTGAAGTTTAGGCTTTAATGTAGTTCAATTCAACAAATTCATAGGGCATTAATGCAATGAACATATCTAAATATTGTATTCTCAAAGCATCATGAAGACTTGTAAGAAGTGTAAAGTGACATAAGCAGTAGGGAGTACAGCCAGCTTACCGAGTGCATGCGGTCCAACACGGCAAAGCGATTCCTGGCCACCCACACTGCAGTCAGTCCCGAAGAGCGCTTCCCCTCCGGAGCTACACACACACACACACACCATAAACACCTACATCACCTTGTATACTAAACATTGAAGCAGCAGTAGAAAACGCAAGATATTGCATTTGCTAAAAATTCACTATGTCCTTACAGTACTACACGAGTGTGTGAGTACTACTAGTACTACTACATGAGTGTGAGTACTACATCTACAAGAGTGTGTGAGTATTACTACTACTACTACTACATGAGTACTACTACAAATCTGGGTGTTCTTCTGGTCCTCATCATGCCATGTGTCACCCTTCCCACACCAGAGCACCACGTGAGGAGTGTCAGTCACTGCTGGTACATGTGCACTATGTTCTCAGTCTTAGCGCCTGCGTCTTTAACCATAACTCATCTCTGGAAACATGTAAAGGAGAACATCCAGTGTGCTCACCATCAGGATTCTGGGAGTCACTCTCACGAGGGATGGAGTAGAGGTCATACGTGCTGTTCTCCAGGTTAGTAGCTCTCTGGGAAGACACAATCACACAGACACGTTGACGTGGGACACGGACATGGGGCTAATCTTCAGGTTATGGGCTAGTGAGACTTTCCAAGTAGAGTGTGTTACTGTGAGCTTGAGAGGGGACATATATGAGGAGTGTGGTGTGTGTGTAGTGTGAGAGTGTGAGTGTGAGTGTGAGTGTGTGTGTGTGTGTGTGTGTGTGCAGCTGTGCCAGTGGGTCTTGAGGCCTTACGGTGCACAAGAGGACTGCGTTCTCCGCAGGGTTATACGACATGCTGAACACAGGAAACTTGGAGCCACTGGCGTCAGGTGGAGAGAAACAGATCATTAGGACAAACATAAGACAGACAGCATTAAATAAACCAAAGCACTTTAAATGGCAATAGAGAAGATTGGGTTGGGAGAAACTGGGCAAAATGGAGAAATGGCTGATTGAAGGGTGAAAGGGGAGGGGGGAGGGTGGGTGAGAGGGGAGGAGGAGTGTGAGGGGGGAGGAGTGAGGGGGAGTGTGAGAGAGAAGAGTGAGGGAGTGTGAAAGTGTGAGGGGGAGGAGTGAGGGAGTGTGAGGGGGGGGGGGGGGGGGGGGCGGAGAGTGAGGGAGTGTGAGGGGGGGGGGGGGGGGGAGAGTGAGGGAGTGTGAGGGGGAGGGGGGGGGGAGTGAGGGAGTGTGAGGGGGGGGGAAGAGTGAGGGAGTGTGAGGGGGTGAAGAGTGAGGGAGTGTGAGGGGGTGAAGAGTGAGGGAGTGTGAGGGGGTGAAGAGTGAGGGAGTGTGTGAGGGAGTGTGAGGGGGGGAAGAGTGAGGGAGTGTGAGGGGGGAAGAGTGAGGGAGTGTGAGGGGGGGAAGAGTGAGGGAGTGTGAGGGGGGGTGGGGGGGAGAGTGAGGGAGTGTGAGGGGGGGTGGGGGGGAGAGTGAGGGAGTGTGAGGGGGGGGGGGAGTGAGGGAGTGTGAGGGGGGGGAAGAGTGAGGGAGTGTGAGGGGGGGGGGGGGGGGGGGGGAGAGTGAGGGAGTGTGAGGGGGGGGGGGGGGAAGAGTGAGGGAGTGTGAGGGGGGGGAAGAGTGAAAGAGTGAGGGAGTGTGAGGGGGGGAAGAGTGAGGGGGGGGGGGGGGGGGAGAGTGAGGGAGTGTGAGGGGGGGGAAGAGTGAGGGAGTGTGAGGGGGGGGGAAGAGTGAGGGAGTGTGAGGGGGGGGAAGAGTGAGGGAGTGTGAGGGGGGGGGAAGAGTGAGGGAGTGTGAGGGGGGGGAAGAGTGAGGGAGTGTGAGGGGGGGGAAGAGTGAGGGAGTGTGAGGGGGGGGGGGGGGGGGGGAGAGTGAGGGAGTGTGAGGGGGGGGGGGGGGGAGAGTGAGGGAGTGTGAGGGGGGGGAAGAGTGAGGGAGTGTGAGGGGGGGGAAGAGTGAGGGAGTGTGAGGGGGGGGGGGAAGAGTGAGGGAGTGTGAGGGGGGGGGGGGGGGGGGGGGGGGGGAAGAGTGAGGGAGTGTGAGGGGGGGGAAGAGTGAGGGAGTGTGAGGGGGGGGGGAGTGAGGGAGTGTGAGGGGGGGGGGGGGAAGAGTGAGGGAGTGTGAGGGGGGGAGAGTGAGGGAGTGTGAGGGGGGGAAGAGTGAGGGAGTGTGAGGGGGGGAAGAGTGAGGGAGTGTGAGGGGGGGAAGAGTGAGGGAGTGTGAGGGGGGGAAGAGTGAGGGAGTGTGAGGGGGGGGGGGGGGGGGGTGAGGGAGTGTGACGAGCACCTGCGGAGCTGCATGACTGCAGTGTCTTTGCTGCTGTTGAAGTCCAGCTGGCGCAGGAAACGATCCTTCACGTAATACAACATGTTCCCGTACACTGCGTACGCAGGACGCTCCCGCTCCAGCTTAAACACCAGCATCCCGCTGTCATGACCTGACACACACACACACACATTATATATATATTATATATATATACAAACACACACACACACACACACACACACATCAACAGATGCTAAAGGCAGATACCAACCGTGCTTTTTTATCCTCCTATAACAAGTCCCCCTACATGTGACCTTGTGTGTGTGTGTGTGTGTGTGTGTGTGTGTGTGTGTGTGTGTGTGTGTGTGTGTGTGTGTGTGATTGGTATTATATGCATTTATATGTCCGACAGAAGTAAATGCGTCTGTGACTAGGTGGGTGGAATGTGGAACAGTGTGACTTTTTTTTGTAATCCATTTTGGCTTAAAATAGACTTTTACTGCTCTCTCCTTAAAATGACAAACACAGATGCATCATGGTATTTCCCTCACTTCAAGCAGCCACATTAAGACGTGTGGGATTTTCACCAAACATCTCCCCACTAAAAATATTCATCTCCCAGAAGTACCTCTGCATTTGCATTATTGACCAACATCTCCACCACACCCACCAGTTCCTGCAACAAGATCACAAGTCTTGGTTCTACACATGGGCTTTTAAAAATAAACCCAAAAGGGCGTGCAGACCCACCAGCAGCAAACAGGTTGAGATTGGGGTGAGCTCCAAGCACCCAGAAGCGGTCGTGGTCTCTGCGGAAGGTCTGGACACCCGTCCTCTTGGACATGTCCCACACTCTGATGCTTTTGTCTTCTGAATTTGACAGAATGAGCTCCTGGCGAGGGTGGAAGACGGCGCAGGACACATTGTTGTAGTGTCCTCTACAGGTGTCCAACTCCCAGGCCTTAGACTCTAGACAGCAAGCAGAGAGTTACGGCATTACACCACACTACACCACACTACACCACATTACACCACATTACACTACATTACACTACATTACACTACATTAGTGGCATTTTGTTTTTACTGCACATAAGTTGAGAAGTGAATTCCTATTACTACATAGATATTCAGGGAACTCAAATCAATAAATGTTCAGTGTATGAAACACCCACCGTTCATCCTCCAGATCTTCACCTGACGGTCGTCAGCTCCCGACACGATGAGTGGCATGTTGGGGTGGAAGGCTGCCCAATTAACACCCCGATCATGACCCTGAGGGTGGAGGTCAAAGCTTCCGTCATCCCATAAGTGCCAGATCATTACCGTAGCATTAGACTGGTTCGTAAGTGAGCTTGAATTAAATATAAAAGATCTTGGCACCTCCAGGACATGTTTGACCACAGCGTCTGAGGCCCCAAACAGGTCAACTCCAGTGATGCCGCGCACTTCGGTTTCTACGGCACCTGGAGAGAGGTTCTTCTTCCTCAGGCCTGGAACGAACAGTTACAGTCCAACGCACACGGTAGACCCATTTACATCATACACAGGAATACCCACAAAGGCAGAGGGACAGAGAGAGAAAAAACATTATAAAGGACGTACATTCATATCAAAGTGTTCTCATACACGCACAAACACGTGGAGGCGAATACAGTAAACACAAGCACACAGTGGTTGGGTTTGTTGGGCTGCTAAACACACACAGGAACTAAGGAGCACAACACACATCTAGACATCTCAATCTCAGCCAGTCTGACCAACACAACGACCGTTTGTCACTGTAGTTTCAAATGATAAAAAGGCATAAACGCTTGAGACAATAGAAGGTAATCAATGACAGAGGCCTTTAACAACTTCAGGAGTCCGAGTAACACTGTTATTGTGAAACGACTCCACGTTTGTGGGGATTAGTCCCAAAAAGTAAGTCAAACATGAGCAGTTTTACTCTCAGCTTCTTGCCATGTTGCAACCCAGAACAGGGAGAGAGAGAGAACAGGATGTGTGATGGCTGATCTTAGAACCCCAAATGGCTGGTGCATGATTAAGAGCCCAACAAGAGTGTAGAAGCTGCACTAGGAACCCGACGTGCGGGCGGGGATGTTTCTGAAGGGGCATGAGAACAAGCTGAAGTAGGAGGGGATGAATTTGCCTGGTGGGGTGATGGGGTGGTGATGGGGCAAAATGTGCTCTGGTGGGACACTAAAGAGCAGGGGTTAGGGCATTTATCACAGGGTACATGTATGAAGAGCTGGGGTTAGGGCATTTATCACAGGGTACATGTATGAAGAGCAGGGGTTAGGACGTGCACCATGTTTGAAGTCATGCATTTGAATCAGTATATTTGTTAAATGCTGTGTAATAGAATCTGTGGTAATCAATCCAATTACAGTACAATACTGCAACATTAATACCAACAGACTAAGCACCTATATTAGTTATAGGAATGCATGATGCAACAGCATATTAATCTAATCTTGTAGCAGAAACTAGCACTACTTTTTGAGTGCACTGGTTCTCTGCTTGATGAGCAGACAACTGCAACTCTCAAGTGTGCAGTAATTCTGTTTCAGGCTAGCTCCTGATACCATCTTCATGTATAAGCATGCAGATTAGCATACAAGATAAGAAGAGCAATGCTTTGTTCTAAAAACAATTAGAGCACACCATGCGCAAGCAATCTTTTTAAGATACTGTTTGCTATGTAAAGAATTTCACTTTTTGGCAAAAAAAAGAGATGTTAAAGAAGGGTGAAAGTTGGTGATGTTCTCCTGTAATACAGTTTTCATATGGGGGCATTTGGCAGAGAGTGTCTACATGTAAGGAACACAGCCAGTTAGGGGATTAGTGTGATGTGATGCAAGTGCAGCAATGAAAAGACAACAGATGTACAATAGAGATATTACAACATGCAGAAAGACAAAACCACCTCTCAGTCCTGGGAACAGGCAGAACTCTGAACGCCTATACAGCACTGTTACAGTACATGATACCAGCATCAAGCAGTCAAGTGTGAGAGGTGATTCTGTGTAGAGCCCAGAGTTGTTGCCTTTACACACCAGAGAGGGAGGGGAGGAGAACATCCTCCATTAGATGTTCTCCCTCTCCTTCTAACCCCACTTCCCCGGCCATCTCCCCCCCCCACCCCTCAGTCCTGTCACAGGCCTCCTCACCAGAGATATCCCACACACGCACAGTCTGGTCCAGACTGGCCGACACCACCAGGTCCTCAGAGGGGTGGAACTGAGCACACATGACGTAGTGATTATGCCCCGTCAGAACACTGAGAAAGAAAAACACACATACACACACACACACACAAAATTAATGATAACGGGAAAGTGAACTGTAGTAATCTATTCACAAAATAAATAGGTCATAACACAAACATTCAAAGTGTATGCACACAGAGACATATACACACCAAACACAAGTCCTGGACTGCCAGTTCCAGATGCGAATGGTCTGGTCATCTGAAGCACTCAGGATCCATGGATACTCCTGGAAGTGAAAGAGTACAGGGCACGGCCTTCATTAGTGCTGGGCGATATACCGGTTCGCACCGAAAACCGGTGTTTATTTTTGTTATCATAAGAATTTTTCATAAATCGGCCACATTGGTTTAAATAGCCTTCATGTGTCCGAAATGCAGCACGGTCGTTAATTGTTTCTCAGGGGACGCTTTTTATTGCTGCGCCGGTAAGCACACATGCAACAGAGCGCAAATCTAGCTTGCTGAAAACGAGGGATTTTCTGAACCACAAATTCTACCAAAAAATTGAAGTAAAAGATGATGATGCCCCAAAGGAACTTTTGCCAAAGAAAGGAGCCGCGTCTGTTGTCAGGAAGAACATCGGGTTTTAAAGGTCGGAAAAGAAATGGCACCATCTCCCCAGTATTCGAGATGGTACTCACATTAAAAGAGATGGTATCATCTCCCCAGTATTCGAGATGGTACTCACATTAAAAGAGATGGTATCGTCTCCCCAGTATTCTACCACTGTTATTATTTATTTGTTTAAATATTATGTTATTTAATTAAAGGTAAGATATTTAGGACTTTTCAGTACAATACAACCAGACAAACAGCCCTTGCTACTTTATGTCTAAATACCTCTAATTTTTTATTAACAAACTGGTGTGCAATTTATACTATTACGTGTAGCTAGTTCACGTAAGTTGTATAAACCTGCAGTTTTGATGCTGTTTGAAAAATGTTTTAAATAAAAGGTTTTACATTTTTACATTTTAGTGCTACCATTTGAAAACTGATCATGTGGGGCCATGCAAATCTGTATTACATGTAATACTTAGGTGGAGATTTTTCTAACAGTGGAATAGGGTACTCTTAACCACTCTACTGCAGTACAAAAAAAACATCAAATACCGTGAAACCGATATAATTTCGAAAAATACCATGATATAGAATTTTAGTCAGATCGCCCAGCACTAGCCTCCATCACGCATGCCCAAGCGTCGCTACTGTCACAACAGCATAACGCACAACTCACATGGTGGAAGAACGTAGTGCGAATGTAATCCAGGTGTCCAAGTAGGGTGAAGAGACACCGACGGAGCTTGTAGTTCCACACCTGACCAGGAACAAGATGTGTAGTCAAGTACAACAGTCTGGTCTTCAACACTACACGCCATAACCTCTCCTCTCAAAACGACATAACCACAAATCAGCCACGTCTCATCTTTATATTTGTCATGAGTACGCAGATTTCAAACCTTGATTTTGTAGTCATCACCTCCTGACACAAACAGAGGCTGCTGTTTGTGAAAATCAATTCCGCGAACCGGACCTGGCCAAAAATAAAGACATGTATATGAGCTCGCTAAACACAACACGCACACTCCACTGATCAAACGACTTTGGTGCGTTTTTCATACCATCGTGTTCGTCAAATTTGTCGATCAGGGTGCACATACGGTAGTCCCACAGCTGGATGACCCCGTTGTGTAGACTGGCCAGGATCCATGGACGCTTTGGATGAAAACTCAACCCTGTAACACAGAACCGTCAACACTGGTCAGTTAATAATGTCCGTCCACTTACACACACCAAACGGCCCAGAACAACAGAACTGTAATAAAAAATAAATAAATACACACACACACACACACCAAACGGCCCAGAACAGAACTGTAATAAATAAATAAATAAATAAATAAATAAATAAATACACACACACACACACACACCAAACGGCCCAAAACAACAGAACCGTAATAAATAAATAAATAGATAAACACACACACACAGGCCCACATCATGCGACTGGACGTTTAACACCAGTGCTAAATGATCGTAAGTCTGTGAATGTGTTCATGAATGTTAAAGACTTACATTGATCATCTTCTAACACAGCTGCATTAGTTTAATCCCGACTAAACTAAACCAGTTAACTACGCGCCAGCTAAGCATTTAGCCAGCTAACGCCGGACAGGATGACTCACCTTTCACTCGAGCAGACTTCGTCTCAAATTTAGTTAGCATATTCACTGAAGTCAATACACCTGCTATGTGTTTATTCCAGTAAATTATAATTCTTATTTGAGCGAGAAGGTTGCGGCGCAAGTCGAGGAACCGTAGCTCAGCTCCTACTTCCTGACCTGACACGTACACCCAAATCCCCACCGCTCACTTCCTGAATGCTACAATAAAGTTTGACGCTTCAAAACGCCACCGTGAACCTCCACGTCACCAGGTCCATAGACAGATGTAAAGACAACATCCCCCACCCCTCATTAATAACCTTAATAAAACTTATTTAAAGCGTAATTAAATACATACTAATATATTTTCTAAAATAAACGTTAATGTTTCCCACTTTGGGCTAAACCTTTGCCTGGAACATCTGTGAAGTGATTACTAAACTTCACTGAGGGAAAATAGGGTCGTGGGGATATAGGTCTGACCGCACAGCGTTCATATTTAACTTTAGCAACTACAGTCAAATAGCAAATCAAATAACTTACAACTGTAAACATTACCAAGAAAAAATAATCAATAAAAATGAGTGTAATAATAAATTACACTGTGTTAAAAACACTCACGTTTTTCCAAGCTTTTGTGGGTAATTAAAATAATATTCAAATATTCTTGACATGAATGCTATATTTGCTGTTTTTGCCCTGTTGTAATATCTTAAGCTGTACATTCCCCTTTAATAAAAATATTGTTTATAAATGTAAACATGTAAAAATGTAATAGTGCAGCTATTGTTTATGCAAATCTACAAACAGAAGACAGCAACATAGTACATACATTCTTTTTTCTTTTATTTCATTTTCCACACTATATAGATGACAGAATTCAGAATGCAGATGACAGAATGACTGAATTCAGTGCAAGTGTTTTACATGTGTGGTGTTGAAACCCCTGAGTGTAAGTCCACTTTTCTTCTGCTCCATTTCCTCAACCTCAGAGGTCTTGTACACTGTACCAACTTACACAAATACTTCTAACAGCTGTATACACATAGACCTATAAAATTATAAATCCACCCACATTTCAAAATAAATGGTCTTTTTAGTCTCCTACCCTTTCTCTGAGGTATATTCAGAAATAATCTCATTGTTTTAGAAAGCTAATACAAGACAGAGTGCTGAAAAGAAATACCTGTAAAATATGACATTTTAATTGAGGCATACTGGGCTCCAGGTTTACTGGAGTGCCCTAACTGTCATTTATCTAGCGTATACTTTCATAGTCATCTGCTCTTAATTCACTTTATTATTAGGAAAATAATTTGAAAAGTCTATTTTGGCCACCAATTAGATTTCTAAAACCACACAGCTGAATAAGGTTTTAATATGCACCAATCAAGGAGGCATTGTTATTATATGTAAAATCTTTATCAATATAACCATAGTGCATGAAATTAATATTAATGTGATTATTACACACAGATTGATCATCCATCCTTTGAAAGCCTACAGCTTTATACTTAATTTTTAAAATGACACTTTTAAAGCTTCATCACCCACCTCTTATAGTATTATTTTTATGTCATAATGACAATACAGGCACAATTTTCCAGCTGTTAAATATGTCATTAGGTGGAAATCTCTTGACAAACTAACTGCCTATATGGAAAATACCAAACCTGCATTAAAACTAACAAGCTGTTTAGTACCAATGAGAAGAAATGAAATGTGAAAGAAATACATCTTTTAAAGGTCTGTACAATTCAGACATGCTCCACAGTTCCAACCTGTACACAGAGAGAGTGTGGAGAATAGAGCGTTCTCTAGCATATACTTTACATCATACTGTGAAAACACAGCAACCTCAGTCCAATCACATGACTATGCATTGCTCAGTTCCCGCTGCTCCTTGTGTTCCAGGAAGATGCAGAGACTCCAGGTCAAAGTTCAAACCAGGTGGCTGAGGAAAACAAACATATGCAGATAATTTAGTCTTAAGAGACTCTTGGACTCAAAGCTGTAAACGTAGTATTGAAGCCAGCTATTTTCTGGGGTTATACATTAATTTTAAAAGAACATTTTCAGAAGAGAAGGACTCACTGCCTCCCCAGCCAGTTCTTTTGGTGGTTGGCCCAGGTCTTGTAACTGAATGGCAGAATTTGAGACTAAATGTTAGTGGCAATGTTTAAAGGTCGGCACCCCAACTGCACAGTGTACAAATCACTGAACAAGTTAAAAGCACTGTAATCCAAGTCAATGTGCTAACACACAAAAATAAAAGTACAAAATAGGAGGTTTTTTCAGTTTTGTTTACACAGAAACAGGGATTTTTACCTTCTGCATAAGTTCTAGAATGTTCTCAAAGTTGCTTTCACCATCTCCATCTCTTTCAAATTGGATACATATTTCTCCCATAATTTTGTGTTGCTGCTCATATCTATGGACGTCCACAGGGGGGAGGGAATGTCTGTTGGTGTTCAACCAGTCAGGATACTAAATGCAAGTAAGTTACATTCTGTTAGCTATTACTTATTTGAGCAAACACTGAAAAGATTCAATTTTTCTCAAAACAAATGTAAATGTGTGTGAACAGCAGAATATAACCATGTAAAGAATCGAGCTACAGGTTGGAATCTGTATTTGAAAACTTATACTATGACCACACATTAAGCTCACCTTTTCTGTGATTTCTTTGAGAGATGGGTAGAGGACATCCTTTGACAGAAGGTTCTGCATGATGGACTGCATGATGGGCAGAATATTGCCATCCTCCCCACCTCCCTCACTACTTTCATCTAATCCCAGCCCTTCTAAAGTTCTGGCCAGATCTTCTCCTCCCAATCCAGAAGCCTTAGACACAGAATGGGGAGAAACAGCTGTGGCTTTACTCATCAGTGTCCCAGTGATATATACGAAAACAAAAAATTAACTACATCTCTTTTTTGGAAAGTATTTGTCCATAAAATGCACATTCATACAGCTGAATTCAGCTTTGTTTCATACAGTCAAATTTATTTATTACCTGCAGGTTATCAGTGTTTTTCGCTAAACCACTAAGAGTGTCTTTAAGACAGGAAGCAAATTCTTGCTGAGAAGCTGCATCTGTGCCTGAATTAAGGAAATGATGTTAAACAATTATGAAGAGCCCAGAATACATCTTCTGCATTCGCCCAGATCCACGTGATGACATACCCACTTTGCCTGCAGCCTCGGAAAGCTTCTGAAATTGCTGTAGTAGTTCTGGTTCTTCTTGAGCTAGTTCAGCCATTGCTTTCTCCCATTCTTCACGGGCATGATCAGCCATCTCCCCTTCAAAAAGAGACTCGAAAAACTGATTATCTTCCATCAAAGATGGCTGTGGACAAAGGGACAAACAAGCATACACTCAGATCTGACACCAATACACACACTACATAAACAGAGCGTATAATGGGAGAATGCAGATCAGTACAATGAGGAAATGTGACAGTGACTGAGTACCTTTTGTCCCTTTGTCTCCGCATTGGGAGCTGCACCCACGTTAGTGGCGACAGGGGGTACATTAGTCTTCTCAAAGTCATCCAATGCACCTGAACCACAGATGGACAGATAGAGAGAAGGGACATGGCAAAGGTGTAGGTACAATTATGTCTGTGACATAAAGTGTGTGCTGTGAACTACGAGAGAGTATTTAAAATCTCGAAAGTAAAGCAATAGGGCACTGATTTATGGGGAGTGTGATCACGGAGAAATGTCTGTCTGCTGCGAATAACTAAACTACTCAACTGTTAATGTGTCCAAGTGTTAACGTACTGTACAAACAACACAGCTAGCTACAGAGCTAACTAGCTATGCTACATGACCTTAGCTAGCGTGAGCTAGCTGGCGATAACTCGTGATTTTATTTGCACAGAACACAAAGGGCTGGATTATCATCACGGATTGTTACATTCCAGTTGTAATTCCAAAGCTTACTGTCCAATAATTCATCCAATTCTGTATCTTGTGCGTCCTTATTTTCTGATGCGGACGCCATCTTGCATGTCAACGACAGTATATTGTCGCAGGGTGATGACGTAGGGTCAAACCAATGAAACTAGATAGGCTATTTCAAAATACATTCATAATGAAGAGGATTATGTTATACATGTTAAAATACAGAACCTTGGATTTTAAGAACTTAAATAAGCTGAAATTTCTAGAGTTTTCCTAAATATTTCTTCAACAGATGCCACCTGAACAATATATTTATTAACTACCAAGGTGGTGCTTATGCAGTTTATATGACTTCCTTTCTCATACATTTCTCTCACCCACATGTACCTAGAGCTCAGTTTAATATTGATCCTTGATCAGGGAAGAAGGTCTGGGGCTGGAATTCCATTGATTTAAACTGGAGATTTAAGTGAAACCTTATTTGGGTGGATTTAACTCAAACAGTTTGGCAGCAGATTTTTTATCCTTGGGACTTCTGAACTTGTAGCTCCACTTTGATATCCCTCAGAGGCAGCATTGCTGTCAATCTGTGAAATATTAGTGCTATCATTAGTATTTCTAACACAGTTGAGCCTTTTCACCTTTTTTCACATTTGAAATTCTAGAGCAATGTATTCTTATGGCTGTTGCACACAACATCCTGTTGAATCACATGATTGTCATAATTCATATTATGGTCACCATACATGTCTCTGTTTGGAATATTTCTGTTAGGCCCTCATTAATTAATGTATGACCAGTACAATTATCCTGCTGATTCAGCTCCAGGCCTAGAATGTTACATTTCATTGAACAACTTTACATTTAATAATACACCATTTAATGTATTTTATTGAACATGTTTTAGGCAATCTACCAGATAATATACTATTTTATTTTTCTGATTAACATATTTTATGTTTATTATTTATTTATAACAGTTAAACATTGTAACTGTTTATTGCATACAGCATAAAAACAATAAAACTCAATTCTTGAATCTAAAGGCTGCTTGGAAAATGGCCCTGTTTTTTAGAAATATTATTGAAAAAGGTGACATCTATATTCCTCCATGCAATTTGTGAATTTTCAGTTGCCTTCCAGACTAATGTGCATAGAACCCAAACTGGTACAGACATAATTGTCCGTGGCGGAGGGAAGCAGTTGCAAAGGCCACCCTCAAAAAGCCCCTGGTTGGTGATAACCCAAATAAGCAACAGAAATTGTCTTCAACCAGATGGATGAACCACTATGAATGAGGTGCAGAAATGAACCTTCTGGGTGTCTTCTGTTTGGGTGGAAGATTTGGATGAAAGGTTTTGTCACATTTAAAACAATAGCATTCATTGTGGCTGGTAAACATAATTTGACTAGATTTGGAGACAGAGATTAATCTGAGATTTGCATCTGGTACCAGTCACTCTTTTAGGGGTGTAGTGATATCCTGGGCCAACTTGTGTTTTATAACATGTGCATTGATCAGTCTGACAGTTAAATCACACCTCATGACATTGTGGGCAGAAGCAATCTACTGTGTATGCACTGTTCTGGGAATGCCAATTAAAATCATAGTTACAAAAGTAAAGGTGGTCATGGAAAATTTGAATGGTCAGCAGGATTCCTGGTCACTTGTAGTGCCTGAGAACATATAGCCACAGTAATTGCTGTAAATGCAGTAATTTGGCATACATGGTCACTGATTATTGGAAAGATCTCTTGGTCTGTAAGTAACACAGCAGAGATTCATCCACTGCATATTCACCACGGAGGCATTCATTCACTACATTCATGACCACAATGTTGCATCTGTTACAAATGTTGACATTGCTTTTAAGGATTAAGTTTTCAACTAGCAGTTTGCAGCAATCAACAGTGATGGTGGCCACTCACAACTAATGAGGTCTAACTCATAAAGTAATTGGTTTTCATATTTGAGAATTCTATACATCCTATTCCATTTCTAAAACCAAACTTTCATTTCAGTACAGAGTATGTTCTCAGTGACTTCTTATTTCATTATTCAGTATACTTCAGTATACCTCCACTGTTTTTAAAAATCAAATTTTAGCCTAATTTTGTATTTTCACAATGCCAATCAGTTCTTGATTATGATGATCACATCTTGATTACGTTAATAGTTCCTCTATTTCTGTAAAATGTGCACAGTAAATGTATCAAGACTCCCTTGGACTAGTTTACTCTAGTTTACTGTAATTCACCAAACAATAAGCTAGGAGTAAGAAATCAATTTAAGCCATGAAGTTCTGAATAAGGAGCGAAACTTTTAAAAAGCTGCAAAAAGAAACTAACTTCAGCATCATTTATTAAAAAATAAGTGTGTAACTCAGGACACATTTAGCACTTCTGATTTATATCCCTAAAAAATCCTGTAGACTGCCATGAAAAAGACGGTGATCCATATGCAAGATTCAGGTACCAAGCAGTAGAACAGAAGAAGGCATATCCAAACATCTCAAAGGCAGCAGTTCCAAAACCAGAGAGCAGAGGTGAACCTCAAGATGCAAAAGGGAATCAAAACATGAGCAAGCTAAAAAAAAAAAACCCCAGAAAACACCATTGGTGAGTGTCCCAGTGACTCACCAGTGATTTAGTGATTAAGGCACATTACCACCAGACATGTATAATGAATATGTATAAATATAATGACACTTCACATAGCACATTTTATGTCATGAAAGTCAGACCAGTTTGAATTGATTAACATGTGTAGCGATTTTCAGTATCAGCAACATAGTGTTTAGGTCTTTTTTTATCTGAAATATTTTAGCGATATGCACTTAGTGTATTGTGTATGTAACACCACTGTGGATGCTGTTCCTGTAAGGTGGTCTACCATAATTTGTGTCTTTGCTGTTATTTCTTCATTTTGTTGACCAATGCATGACATATTTTAACAGAATACATTAGGTACAAACAAGTATTTTATCCATAGATTCCATGCCTCTAGAAATGCAGCAGGTTATATAGATAGTGTGGCCAGGTGTAGGAGGAGAGAATCACACAAACCAGACAGCTCTAAAAATTAATGTGGGGCTTTTATTTCCTGACTGCTCCCAACAGGAAACAGCTTTCATTTTGTTTGATTTGGATACTTAAAAAAACTAACAACGATAAAACTAGCAAGTACTTCAGAAGAAAAGAAAGACAACAGTAGTGGACTGTTCCTATACATTTAAACATTGAATAGACATCACTCATTTCACATTAAAAATACAGTAAACAGTACACACAAATTACGGACAGCCTGTTTAGTTTAACAGAAGGACACACACTGCAGTCTTATCTCCCCTAATCAGACAAAGATACATCTATATCAATATAACTCATTTTTACATTGGTGCTACTGAACAACGTCTCTGTCCGTTACACGTGCTGGGTGACGTCATGCGTGTGTCATGCGTCATGCATGCACGAGGAACTGTCATACTACCTCTCACGACAGCGCCACCTACTGGACACTTAAAATAACATGCGAGGCAAAGAAGACTGATGGCCACTTCACATGGAAGTAATAACTTTATTATTCACCTGCTACATTAGTATGGATTTTGTAGCAGGCCGTGGATAGATATATATTCTCAAATCTGAAAATATCTTGAATGTGTATTCCACAGCCTTGAAAAAAATCTGATTTGGGTCAAATTAAGGTAAAATCGTCAAGTTGGTGATGTGAATGTTGATTATGTAACGCCCACAACTCGATTGAGCTTTTAAAATGTTATTAATTGTTCAAGGCTTTGTGAAACCAAAATCTGTAAAAATGTGTACAATTGTCTTTCCAAACTATTTAACAATCACTTATTAGGCCCGTGTCTCTCTTTCGTTGGTTAATATACACAGAATGTTTTTAATGCAGCCTACAGAACAACAGTAGCAAACACAAAAAGACACCACAAGTGTTTTACATTCCCCCAGACCATTTTGCTTTGCCATATACACTACAGACCTAATACATGTACTGCCTCTTTCAAATACAAATATCTTGTTTGCTACGATTGTGAATGTTAGAGTATGGCGAGGCGATCTCTTGTGTGGAGACTGAAGTAGCGCTTATGGCCCGTTGCAGCGTGTTGGATGGGGCGGCGTCAACTGTAACTGACAAGAAAAGTATTAAATGATGTGGCAGGTGGGCGGGACTTCCGCTCTTGCGCACTTCCGGTTCTGTGTGGGTGTTGTGTGTGAGGAGACGCTGCGGTCCAGAAGTTCGTGGTTGGTCTGGTGAAGTATTGGAGCGGCGGAACAGGCGGTGAGACCCCGATAATACTCCGCACCACATGCATATACACACATATATATATACGTATATTCTAATGTAAGGAGGAAATGGCGTGCGTTTGTAAGGGCAGGGTAACCGACAGGTGCGGCCTACTTTACGAGGCCTGTCAGCCGCTCCGGGGTGAAGGCGGCCGGTCCGGCACGCAGAGCCCGACACGTCGTGCAGTCCCGCCGGGACACGGCCCGCTGTGGCCTCGCTACACGCTCCGATATGAAGGCCAGCTAAACCAATATGACCATGAACGTGTAATGATGCGCTGTTGGACCGCAGCTACGCTAGTAGTGAAACTGTAACCCGAATAAAGAGGCGGGTGGTGGCGGCGGCTGGAGGCGGCTGGACCCGCCGCTGTGGGCTTCGGGTGGACCGGCGGCTCATTTTGACAGTTTCACCAACAGTTTGCAATATCAGTTATCTACCTCGTGTGGTTACACTGTGCCAGAATATACTAATTATGTTTTGGTGCAAATAACGGCTTATTATATCATATCTGCGCTGTATTATGATTGGCACACGAAAGTTCGAGTTAATGGACCTACATATATATGGGTTAGGTTTTAACGACCCAGATAATTAGCTGGTTATCGTACGTATCAGTACAAATATGACCTTGGCTTAATTGCGATAGTTAAAAGATGTTTTTCTCCCCAAAAAAGGCTTAAAATTGTGCAGCACTGATCAGATTCACACACACACACACGTGAGACTCCATGAGGTTTAGTATTTTAGTAATGCTCCATGACTAATTTCAAATTAATAAACTGTGCTAGGATACGCACAGCCCGTACCGGCATTATCTACATTCAGGCCCTAGATTGAGTTCCTTGAAAATCTGACGTTTATGCAGATAGCAGTAAATAACTTTGTTCTCATCTTCATAGACCTAACAAAGGTTTTGTTATGGTCAAAGTGAGGTGTTAAAAATACACGCTGAACATATCCCAGTCTTAATGACTGATGGCTGTTATGTTCTTTCCACAGGTAATATCAGAAGGCGACTCATCTTTTATTTATTTTCGTTTAGTTTATTTAACTCACTTTACTTTAAACCCAAAACCTACCTTAGCCTTCCCTACCTCCCCCTCCCCCTTTTCACTCAGCGTGTATTTTTATTGCCTTATTTTGTTATTATCTACAGAGTCGGGATCTGTGACGGCTCTTCATGGCAGTCAGAAGGGGACACATTAGATACTTAACAGTGAGTAGAATCTGTATCTTATAGGGAAAAAAATCTGGTTCATTACTGTATTTCACTTTTGACTGTAATCAGTCATTAGGCCACCAAGATTCTTGGTCTACCATGGGAGTCATGATCTAGCTGTCAGACTGTACACCTGTAGTACAAGGTGTATTTAACTGGATTTCAAGATGCCCACAGAAAAAAAAACATGTAATATAGAATGTAATACATTTCCATATTATGATGTTTCAGTAGACTTATGTATATTTTGATTTAGCATTTGGGAGCAAACACAAATTTAAAATGAGCTTTATACTGTGTGACCTGAGGAGTTCTCAGACGTCTTTCATCTTTGCCCCCCCAATGTATAATAGTAAGACAGGCTGGCATAATTCCAACATGTAATACTAGGACAGGCTGTGATGATTCACATTTGTATCAGTGCTGAAAGTTGTGTGTGAACACTTTTGAAGGACACAGTAAGACCTTCTAACATCAGTTGGGCACTAGAATGCTTATGTTGACCATGGAGATCAGTACTTCTCAGACGTGTGAGGCTGTTCATGCACCACATTGGTGCACTGCAGCTACCATTTGTTACTTTATCTCCATAAAAGATGTTTAGAGTATCTGAAAGACAGAGTCAGCATGTGCATATTACTAGCAGATTAAATTCAGTGGACTTTGGGCAGAGTACTTGAGTTGGAATTGTATTTTTACTTTATGTAACATTTAACATCTAAAGACACTGTGTGTTAATTTGATTGGAAACCAAACTGCTGCCAAACTGGTACACCGACACACTTGTCTAGACACACTTGTCTATTTATTACGCTACACTGGAGAGTAGGTCACATTTTCTAAGCTTCATGTGCATGTATCAGAGACTGAAAATCTGTTAAAATCCTGAGGGGAAAAATGTTTTTGTAGTTAATTATTGAGTTTGTTAGTGTGATGTGCAATAAAATGTGGCCTTTCGTACCTACTAAGTCCTCAAACACTATAAAACTTTACCTTTTGTGCACCAGTACTTGGCAAGGGCCAATATAGGTATTTGCATATATGCAAAAATTGCTTTCATGCCAGTTCTGTTTAAATTGCCTTCCAGCCCACAGGTTGTAAGAAAGAAAATACTAGTACTCATTTCTACTCAATGTAGAAAATACTGATCTCCAAAAAAAGTAGCAAATTAGTTTCTAAATGTTCAGTTTCTCAAGTGAATAAAATTGATCTTATTATTGTTCCTTTAAAGGGGTTGAAGTGCTCATATCACAGAGTTCAATTTATGTTTGTGTTGGAAGCAGGAACAATTAGCGATGGGCCGATCCAGTGTTTTTCAGTTCCGATCCGATAACTGCCTATATAGATACAAATACCGATATAATGGATCTTTAGTTCAGGGGTTCTCAACTGGTCTTAGCCGGGGACCCACATTTTATACAGTACAAATGTTATAACATTAAAAGGGTAAACAATTTGTGGTTACCATGGCAACCAGATTGGTTTGCGTGCTGGGCTCCAGACAAAAAAATTACTCAAGGAGCCAGTAGGTCCTAAAAGGAAAAAATCAGACACCAATAACTTTTTCTAGGTGCCACAATAATATACAAACTAATAAGCATTGCAACACTCACATCAGATCAGCTGTTATTTAGGATCTCTGCCATCCAACATGACTGATGTCTTTCTCTTCCTTGTAACTGTGGTTAAGTTGGTTTCATGTTCGCATATTCAGAATTAGACATGTTATTTAAAATTTTTAAATGTACTACTGTCACAAATGACCTTAACATAGACGAAAGTGGCGGTCGTAAAGGCCCCAGAGCACTGCGCACTCTGTTTTTCTGCAACAATTTCAATAGTTTTTAAATGATCCTTCATAAGGTAAAACAAGTTGTGTACATATTAAGTGCACATTTTGTCAAATATTTTCATCATTTTTTATATTTTTTAAATGTCCATCATAAGAGCATAAAACAAGTTATAGAACATTAAGTGCATCCTAATCAACAACCTTGTTTTGTGGACTTATGATGGACTGTCTAAAAGCTATTGAAATATTTGACAAAAACTGACCACCACAAATTGGTGCAAGGTATAGGTTAAATATCCATATTTTAGTTGTAGGTTGTTATTTAGGATGTACTTAATGTAAAACAACTTCTGTGATTGTCTTAGATGGACCGTTTAAAAGCTATTGAAATTATTGGGAAAAAAAATGGAGTGCGCAATGCTCTGGGGCCTTTATGACCGCCACTTGCGTCCGTGTTATTGGAATTACAAGAAGCTTGTATTTGTTAATGTAACACGAGAACTGTTCAGTCAGACAGCTAATTGACGTGAAATGAAATAGTTACAGTTTAAAGCATTTTCGAGTACTTTAGCCTAAATTCCAGCACTTTTCAAACCTGGAACACAATGCAACATTAACATTTGTCAAGTAAATGTTCTTTCCCCTGATTTTGAGGGGTATTTCTTTAGAAGAGTAGCTTCTTTAGAAGAGTAGCTCTTAGAAGAGTAGCTTATAAATTCTTTTTACAAGCTGTCCACGACCCACCCAGAATGTGTCTGCGACCCACTTTTGGGTCGCAACCCACCAGTTGAGAATCACTTTTAGTTCATTATCTCGGACATTTTTCAGCCAGTTGCAGACTGAAGCTGCTGGGGATTGAAAGTAAACTGTTGAATCTGGATCACTGGTGCGTTTTGTGTTAACACTACGGTGCGTTTATTGTCCAGCTCAAGCTACGGACTGGAAAATAAATCGGCCGCATTCGCCTGATATCCGATACGTTAAATTACATCAATATCGGCCGCAATACCAATATTGTATCGGATCGGTCCCTGAATTTGTCTTGAGAGGGCTGAATTGTGAATGAGAGGATTCTTAGTATGCAGAGTTTCCTGGTATACAGTCTGGTATAAGGGGCAGTCATGGCCTGGTGGTAGGGAACTGGTCTTGTGACCGGAGGGTCGTGGGTTCGATTCCCAGACTTGAGGCCATGACTGAGGTGCCCTTGAGCAAGGTACCTAACCCCAACTGCTCCCCGGGCACCGGGCTAGGGCCGCTCTGGGCACGTGTGATCCACAGCCCCCTAGTAATCACTAGAGTGTGTGTGCGTTCTAACTGCACAGATGGGTTAAAAGCGGAGGACAAATTTCGATTGCGGTGTAAAAATCACAATTGACAAAATATGGCACATTTACATTTTACATTTACATATAGTTTGTGAAGGAACGGCAGGGTCCTGGGTCTCTGAGACTTGATGTTGATGTGTGTGGGGAGCAGAGGATAGCCAATTTGGTTCGGTTCCATGTAAGAGCTGCTGTAGCTGAAAAAGTTCCTGTTGAACTGGTCGTGTTTTCCTTCATGTTGATGATTGGGTGAGGGAGTGAATGTGTTGCTTACACGTATAGAAGAAATGATGCGCTATGGGAGGATGGCCAGTTGATGGAGGCAGTGTGATGCACTGGGCAGCTTGAGTCCTGTCACCAGGGGTGCAATTACTTACTTTCTGAGGTGTATGCAAACATGCTATCGGCGCCCCCCAAACGAAAGTTGTTGACGGGGGGGGTGGCGAACATAAGATGGACACAAATTCAGTATTATATCTCAACGATTTGGCGCCCCCTCTAGTGCAGCGCCCCTATGCGTCGCATACGCTGCATGTCCCCTTTTTGCGCCACTGCCCGTCACTCATGTAACTGTTACAAGCTATGTACACCCCTTCATGGCAACAGTATTTCAAATGCCAGTGGCCCCTTTCAGTTAGGGCTGCCACAAACGATTATTTTAATAGTCGACTAATCACCGATTAATTTTTACGATTAGTCGACTAGTCAGATTGTACGTTAATTGAATATAAAACATACACTATAATGCAACTGCTATTATATAACCATCATTAGATTTCAGCTATAACTAAAAATAAAAACAATTAATATCATAGTTCATTAAACCTTTAATGAAATATGCAGCTTGTTGCAACAAACAATTATTAAAATAAGGATAAGGCACTGCCTTAAAAAACACAAAAATAAATAGGCCTACATTAATAAAGAATTTTTTTTTAGGTTTTTCTTTCTTTCATTAGTCTCTGGCATCAAACTTCGTTACATTTAAATCAAATTAGGTAGGGACCTGAAACTAAGGAGTTATTCACAAAAATAAAGTTTTGGTCTCACTGACGTTACAGAAAATACACGAATGCGTGCTAAGGCTAATGAAACAAATAGCCATCACTAATGTTAACTTTTACAGCTACAGCGATAAGCAGGGTTGCCAACTCTCACGCATTGAGAGTGAGACACATGCATTTGACCGTCTTCACACGCTCTCACACCCGATTTCTCACGCCAAAAAAAAATCTAGTTTATTTACCTCTGATCCACATCTATGATTCAATGAGTTACTAGTTCACTCTGGCGACAACCACTGGCAATCGATCGCGATATAATACTTAATTTGTGTCCATTTTAACCCCCCCCAAAGATCAAATCTCACTCCAAGTGAGATTTAACAGGTTTCTATGGGATTTGGATCTGAAGAAAGTGAAGTCTGCTTCATTTGAGGTGTCCCAGTCACCAGCAGCCATTCCCCAATGATGCGAACACAATGAGCTGGAGCATTGTCCTCCATGAAGATGAAACTAGGCCTGTGTTGTTCATGCAGAGGCACATTGACTGGGTTAATGATGTTATTCTAGTAGTATGGTCTTGTCACAAAGTGTAGGGCAGTTCTGTATTGACTAGACACACCTGCCCACACTAACCACCACCACCAACAGTGGCTGATACATTGTGCTCGCCTTGACATCTCCAATATTGTTGATGGCCATCATTTGTGCCTAGTATGTATCGACTTTCATCAATGAACAGCACCGAGACCCACTGGGCCCTCGTCCAGTGTAAATGCTCCTTGGCCATACAAGACAGTGACCTCTGTGCCTGGTGGTGTGGTCAGGTACCCCTGCAGGTTGTCTGGCATTTTGCCATTAAGCTTTTTGCTGGAGGACAGCAAGTTGTTGGTTGTATTGAACAGTTGGATGTTCCGGACATATGTATTCAAAGATTGGAGAAGTTCACACTAAGTTCACCTGTAAAGGTTAGAGTGCATTTTAGGTTCATCATGAAGTTTCATCTGGAAGCCAGATAACCTTCTGTGAGGTGTGTGTGAATCTAAATGTACTTAAATTCAAGTTTTATTAATATTCAACAATGCTTCATAATAGTATTACATGAGCAAAGAATTGCCACATGACACATCCACTGTGTGGATGAAAATATCTGAATTGTCAATAAGCAGCAAGTTCACCTGTGAAACATGTTGCTAAATAAAGTACCTAAACTATATCAAATAATGTTCAAGATTTGAATGTTATGTCTTTGATGTAGCCTAATGATGTAACCTGCAAACATAATTCAGCCCGTTAAATGTACTCTTTTTAACACTCAAACCTATGTCTAAAAGTGAACTGAAACTGGTTTGTAACTGATTTTATTTATGTATATGTTATGCTTTTCTTAGAGAAGACCAGTTCTGAATTTTGACAAATTCTAAAACACATTTTCTGTAGAAAAGAAAATAAATCTAATACAGCAGTGTTTCCAAATACAGCAGGTTAGTGTTTGTACTCACTGTATTTTGCTCATAGATGATGCAGGGACGTGATTCCTAAGTCCACTTTCATTTTTAACTTTCTTTAACAGGAAGTCTACGACATGTCGAACGGTTACGAAGATCACATGGCGGACGAGCCAAAAGATTCCAAAACGAACCTGATTGTGAACTACTTGCCTCAGAATATGACCCAAGACGAGCTGCGCAGTCTTTTCTGCAGCATTGGGGAAGTGGAGTCTGCTAAACTTATTCGCGACAAAGTCGCTGGTATGTATCTGGTATCATCAAACAATGGAGAACAAATGCAGTTGAGCTATTGGTTCATTGGAAACATTTATTACAACAGCCCAGTTGGCCTTTCTTCATTTTTGAAGGATTAGAACTTTAAATCTTTTGTTTTGGTGAAAGCTTGTGTGATGCATTTAAGGTGGATTTTGCTGATGTTGACAGGGTATAATCTTGGACTCATTCTTCCTAGCAGTGGGAGTTCTCCACTGAAAGACCTTTTTAGTCTAGGACTAGGCCTCAAATTCTTCCAGAAAAATCCTGTGACACTGTAGTTAGTTCTGTGAATAAAGAAAGACTAAGGAATACACTTTATCTCAAATTGATATTTATTTGTACATCACATTTAAACAAACGTCTGTTAGATTGTTTGTTTCATTTAAGAGTGAATTTTAGCTATTTAATGTTTTTTCCTAGGATGCCCCTCCACTACATTGTGGACAGTTCGTTCTTGGCTAGAATTCATTTTCACCCATGTTTGTTTAACCTTTTGACATTCAAATGTTTTTTTGTTTGTTTTTAATTTTTTTCATTTGTATTTGGAACATTGCAACGTTTTTTTGTTTTATTTTATTGTTTTCCTTTTTTTTCTAGGCCACAGTTTAGGGTACGGATTTGTTAACTATCTTAACCCTAGTGATGCAGAAAGAGCAATCAGTACTCTCAATGGCCTGAGGCTACAGTCTAAAACTATCAAGGTAACGTGACTGAAGGTGTTCCTGTGTACAGTGTAATTGTCTCTGCTGATAGATGAATCAAGGTAGTCAAGTTATGTACGATCTGAAGTGCTCTAAAATTGAATATTTAGTTTATATATTGTGGCCTTTTAAGGATATTTGCTTTAACTACAGTTATTTTACTTTTGTTTACACTAGGCCTTAGGGTGATATTCACCCCCCCTGTTCCCCCAAACCACTTATATTTCATTAAGACCAAAGTTTTTCCCCTGGGTCCCCTGGTTATTGGCTAAAACCTGAGGGCCAGAGGATCAGTATTTTTTATTTCTTTGATGGCAAAAACAGATTGGTTTAATTTTAACTTCTTTGTGTGTTTCATGATTTATTAATAAATAACTGACTTGTAATTTTTATAATCACCTATTTTACAGTTAAGGTAATAGCAAGCCTTCATATTCTCTATATTGTGAAATCTTTATTAGTATATCTATAAATACTGTTTTCATCTATGACCAGATACAGGCTACAAGTTTTCCAAATTTCACTACCTTTTATTTGCTAAGCTTTTCATTCCTTTTTATCTGTTCTAAAAGATTGTACCTCTCCTGCCATATTCTTACCTTCAGGTTTCCTATGCCAGACCCAGCTCCGACTCCATAAAAGATGCGAACCTCTACATTAGTGGACTTCCTAAGACCATGACGCAAAAGGATGTGGAAGATATGTTTGCACGTTATGGCCGGATAATCAACTCCCGAGTACTTGTTGATCAGGCTTCAGGTGATCAGAAATGTGATGTGTTCTTCCTTGATGCTGTATATGGGGTGCATCATTGCTTGTGAAGTGCAGTGATTTAACGCGAGTTCTCTTTCCCCTCAGGTCTGTCTCGAGGTGTCTCCTTCATTCGATTTGACAAGCGGTCCGAAGCAGAGGATGCGATCAAGGACCTAAATGGACACAAGCCTCCAGGAGCAGCAGAGCCCATCACTGTTAAATTTGCAGCCAACCCTAACCAGGCTAGGAACACACAGATCATCTCCCAAATCTACCACGCACAATCACGGCGCTTTGGGGGCCCTGTCCACCACCAGGCGCAGAGGTTCAGGTACAGAAGACTTGAGCGGGAGGGGTTCACTTTCCAGTACTAAAGATGCTTGGGTTTGTGTTGTGGGTGTAGCTGTGCCATTTTAGTTTTGATTTCTTTTTCTATATTTGAAAACTGCTTTAAGATTGTGGATTGTATTTATTTGTTTATGAATTCTTCCTGTTCTACTGAAAATGTGTCATGTGTCCCATGAGCAAATGCTCAATCTTGGCTTGATGAGGTTTTAACTGGCTGATGCTGCCTTCTCTAGGTTCTCCCCCATGGGTGTAGACCACATGAGTGGCATCTCTGGAGTAAATGTGCCTGGAAATTCCACGTCGGGCTGGTGCATCTTCATCTACAATCTGAGCCAGGATGCGGATGAGGGAATCCTGTGGCAGATGTTCGGGCCCTTTGGAGCTGTAACCAACGTCAAAGTCATCCGTGACTTCAACACCAACAAATGCAAAGGGTTCGGGTTCGTAACAATGACAAACTATGAGGAAGCAGCCATGGCTATCGCCAGCCTCAATGGCTACCGCCTTGGGGACAAAATTCTACAGGTCTCCTTTAAAACAAGCAAAACACACAAGTAGAGAACTTAGATTAGTACACAACGGAATGGGAAAGATCTTGAGTTTTGTACAATAACAGTTGTTGCAGTTTGAAAAAAACTATTTTTTTAGTGTAATCCACTTAAAGCAAAGGTTCACTTTCCACAGTCTCTCTTGCATTCTGTTGGATACATTTTTTATTGCAAACTGGGATGCTGCAAATGCTTAAGATATTTTGGGGATCTCAAAATATATTAACGAATTCTACATCTGATGAGACAGTTAATAATGTGATGCATTATGTCTCTGGGTGCCATATGCATGGTGAGACAGCTCACCTGCAGGGCACTGGCTTTAACACTCATTTTTGTTTGCTCACATCTGGTAGTTTTTACGCAGTATTTCAATATTTAAGATGCCTTATATCCTCTCCCTCCCCACGCTGTGCTTCTTGTTCGAATGCTGCAGTGCTCAGTGGTCGTGTAAGACTGGACTGCAGCTCCCTCAGTCCTTCCCCTGGGCTCTCCAGTGCTAGGGGCTGCACTTTGAAACAGTGGTCTCTGGGAACCTGGGGCTCTGGCTAATGTGGCGAAGAAACCAGTGTGTATAAAAAGTTTATATTCAATGAGGGGAATATCTTTTATATTCTGTAATTTGAATGGGACCCTCTGAAAAGACAAAGAAGGACCAAAGAAATGGAGAGTTGAATTCCCCTAGCAGGAGGCCATGAGTCACCATGAGACCCCCCCCCCCCCCCCCCCAGTGCCCTAAAAATGTATTAAGCTTTATTTTGTCCTCATTAGCAGGTACTAACTATGTTTTAAATTTTCTGCATTTTTTTTTCTTTAACATTTTTTCTTCTGTCTTGTTTTTCTTTAGGGGAAAACATGTATCTGTTTTTAGTTTTCTGTGTAATGTAGGGTGGTTAGGTAAAAGTGGCAGTAGTATTTTCTTCAGTACTAATCCATATGCTTCCAAAGGTTGCCTGGTGACTTTTTTTTTTTGCTGTTTTTTCCTCCTTTTGTTTTTGTTTCCTTTGTTTCAGTTGTTTGACATGACATTTATGATCATTAAATTTTATTTTGTTTTGCTGAAATTTGTTTTGTTTCATTTTTTTCTTAACTAGTTTCTTTTATGATTTATTTGAATTAGTTTCTTCCACTTTGCAGTTTTACAACACAGGTGTTCATGCTGACCATCTTGTTAGTCTAAGTAACATTTCGAAAACATTTGAAAGCTCATTTCAGACTCTGTGGTCTGGACACTGAATAACCGCTATTGGCTTTCTTTGATTCCTTAAAGTTTTGAGAGGTGGGACCACATCTTAAATCATTTATGATCTCCGTTGGTAATTCCATTGGTAATTCTCCCATAGATGTGCTTATTCCTGATACATAGACTGTGCACGAGGTTTGATTCATTTCAATGGGCTCCTGCTCACTACTAATCTGCAGAAGCTCATTAGGGCTTTGCATCAAAATAGAACCATGCATTCAAAAACCACAAGCAACTCTGTTGTAATCACATACATACTATATATGTACATTTGATAATCACATACATACTATATATGTACATTTAATAATCACATACATACTATATATGTACATTTAATAATTTAAAATCCTTCTGAGCACAGCAGTACCTTTCCTTCATCTCTAGGATCATTTGAATTTGGTATAAATTGTGCATGAATGTGTGCCCACACCAGAATACATACTGCTGGATACATACATATAGAATACATACTCCTACATACATTGTTGCTGGAATTTTTGACAGCACTCAATGCATTCGTTTTATTTGCTCTTTGGTTAATCTTCAGCAGTATGGTTATGAATCAAGAATCTCTTTTTGACTACACTCGAGGCCTTGCAGCGGAAGCCTGTGTCAGCAACTCCTCCTGCTGTTACGTAGAGGTAGTAGTATTTACGAACTGCTGTTACGTAGAGGTAGTAGTAGTTACGAACTGCGTTTTCATGTGGAGTGCCCACTGCGTGGACCACTTGGCTTTTATTCCAGTGCACCGATAAAAAAACTGGATTTTCTTTTAAACCACCGTTCATTAACTGCTACTGTATTTAATTTCAAAATGGATTTTACCAGAGTGACTAAAGATGTAAGCCTTAATTTATGTAGGCAAGATCAGTGAACAGTTAAATGGGAGATCAGGACTATTTATTTGCTCATAGTTTATGGTTGTTCATGGTCAGAGTGTTTAATTATTTTTAATCAATTTAAAGACTATTTGGAATTTACTGTGAGAGACTTGTGTAATGAACATGGAGTTGTTTTGAAATAAAAAACCAGGCAAATATTGTAAACTGTCTCATGGTCTTTGGTGGACATCAACTGCTAGAACTATGTTGAGCTTTGTTCAAAAACCTAAACTAGGTTCTCTTACTGTTGGTGCATATAAATTGCTGCGTTAAGAATTCCTGTCTGCTCTGATGAGCTTTCTGAATTTGTTGAGCTCATTGCTGTTAGCATTTTGCTTCAAACCAAATTCAACTGTAGACACCGTCCCAGTTAATGTGTTCACATTTTTTATTTTGGTCATTAAATGATGCAAGAAATGTGTTTCAATGAAGTACCAGTCATGTTTGAACACACCTGACTTGATAAATGTTCTTAATACTACAAAAGGGGATTTTGATCTAATGGATTATGATTTAATGATATGATTGATATAATTTAGGAAAGGTGTTGTATATGAATTAATTTTAAACACATTTAAAATGCACCTTCAGCAAACATTTTATTTCAGAACATTGGCTTTCAGGCCAAATTTCAGGATGAACCTAACATGTACTCTAACCTTTACAGGTGAACTTAGGGTGACCCCTAAACATTTGAATGCACATGTTCAACTGTATGTCCAACAAAATGTTCAGTACACTTTGCACAACACTCTGTTCACTACCAAGAAGCTTAATACCAAAATTTACTGCATGTGTTTAATTCATGAAGCAACCAATACATTTTAATTTGAAATTGGTATTTTAACTGTTTTTCACATTTTGACGTGAGACCCAACAATGACACCTAACAATCAACAGTACCTCGCCATTGAGAGGCTTCAAATAGGATGTCCTCAGATGGAAATGGCCACTGGGCTTAGTGTGTTAGTGTCATCAGCAGGTTGCAACAGAAAGAACCCTACAAAATGGCCTGCTAACATCATTTTAGTGATGATCGACAAGACAGCTGATATTTTAAATGGTTGTGGTGCTTTTATTCTGTTAAACACGGTTACCTCCAATGACGCATGCAGTTATCATCGCATCAAAAGAGGTTCAGGGCAAGTACATTGGTACTTGTAAAACAAACATTTGATCCTGATCCAGGATCAGTTTGGAGATGCACAATGGATTCTCCAGCATGCTGGAACACCATGTCACAAGGTAAAAATGATAACCAAGTGGCTCAGTGAACAAAACATTGAAATTTTGGGTACATGGGCAGGAATCTCCCCAGATCTCAATCCCATTGTCAGTCCTAAATCCCATGGCCAGTCTTTAAAAAAGATGGTGGACAAACAAACACCCAGAAACAATTATCAATTACAAGCACCGATTAGGCAAGAATGGTTTGCCATCACTCAAGATTTTTGCCCAGGAGCCAATATCCAGCATGCTAAGGTGTATTGTAGAAATGTTAAAGAAGGGTCAACACTATAAATATGAAGTCTTTGTTTAAACTGAATGTATTTGTCAATACATTTTTTAAAAATCTATGGAATAATTGTCTTTCATTATACCATGTAAACATGTGACAAAAGGTTCTTTAAACACAGAGGCAGCAAACTTTGTCAAAACGAATTTTTTTCCATTCTCAAAAGGTTTGGCCATGTATGTATTTCTGTTGAAACTCGCTGGTGACACAAGCTTAGTGGCCCCTTCTGTCTGACAGTATTGTGTTGGAAACCTCGCAATGGTGACCGATCTTGGTCACATGATGTCAATATGTAAACAGCCTGATGAGGAGGACTGTTTAAATACCAGCAAGTTGTGCAAAAAATACTGAAACCTTCTGTTTGGAGAAGGTCACATTAAATTCACCTGTAAAGGTTGGAGTGCATTTAAGGTTCATCCCCTATAATGTTAGATACCGTTTGACCTCAGAAAATGGGCAGTGTAACTACACTACTAAAGAAACATTCTGGTCTCATAATACAAGCCAGTGAATCTTTTAAGTACTGGAGCTGATTATCATTTACAGTTTTTTGCAGATGCTAAAACCCAATTTGCATACGTTTCCGACAACTTCAACAGCACATCATTACTGACAATGTCACCATCAGCAACATCCATTCAGTGAGTATCCGGACTGGGCCAGTGACAGTGTGAAACAACTGAGTTATGAATGTACCTCTCATCATCATGCCACTATTGGTCCTTACAACACTGTGCACATCATCACCTTCTTCAACACAGAGCACAACACACTCATTCTCCATCACCAGGGGGATGAACCAGAACAGTCCAGGTTTGTTGTTGTCTGGGACAACGTAAGTTTGTACTGGGCTGCTCAAGTACAAACTGGTTCACTGAACAGCCACGATTTGTTGTGATTCACCTCCACCAAACTCTCCATTGTTGTTGAGTTCTGTTTGGCATGGAGGTGGTCACCAACCCCCCAGTGTAAATACATTCAGCAGGTGATGGAGGAAGCTTGAGGTTATTCTGTCATTTTGTTTTTCTTTTTTTTTGTTGTTGTTGTTTTTGTTGTCCATGTGTTTACATGTTGCTTTAGTGCCAAAAAAGCCTTCTCCTTGTAATTCCATTTTACTTTATGGTGTAAATCAGGGATGGGCAACTTCCATAATAAAGAGGGCCAACATGTTTTCAGCACTATTATTGGAGGGCCACATGACCACGCACTTCAAATAATTGGATATGAAAGACACTACAAACTATTCTCATTAAGAACACATTTGAAATTAATTCAGATCTGTACGTTTATTGCACCAACATACATATATTTTCTGCATATAAATGCATTAATATGTCCTTAATAAGCAACAAAGACAAAACATTTGCTTAATAAAAAAGTGCAAAAAGGAATTTGAACTCCTTCATATCAAAGAACTGTAACGCGTAGCGCGCTGTGGAGCGAGGAGGCGGACACAAACGCTGAGAAGAGCGAGATTTAATAAGGGGAATTCCATAGGCGAAGTCGTGTGTACAGGCACGGGTCAAAAACGGGAGAGCCGCCCAAGTGGTCAACAGGACAGGCAGGAGTCGTAACAGGAGAGCCATTCACAACGGAGAAACACAACGGAGACGGAAAATACCAGAACAGCGATGACAGATAATCCACAAAACCGAACAAACCACAAATAACCGACAACGGGCGAAACACAGAGATACAAGTAGCTACACAGGACTAAACTAGACACAACTGAACACAATGACGACACTGGCGTGGCAGACAGAGGGAAACCAGATCAACAGACACGCAGGGCGGGATAACCGGGCAAGGAACAACACCGACACGGGAGAGGGGGGCGTAGCCCTACGTGACAAGAACAAAACAGTCCTGCTCTATCGGTTTGTTCTTTTAATTATTAAATTATTATTGATCTATTTGCCGGCCCACTGAGTGAGGACGAGGGCCGCCAGTTGCCCATCCCTGGTTTAAATGTACTGAATAGACAGACAGACCTTCACAGCAGACTACAAACTGAACACTCAAACACATGGTAGTAGCGTTTTCCATTTGTCACTTCAGTGTAGTGATGTCAGTAACACGTTGCTCTAATCTTACCACTTTTTTCAGTAACGAGTAATATAACGAGTTACTATTTACAGTCCAGTAATCAGATTAAAGTTACTTATTCAAGTAACTGTGCGTTACTATTTTTATTTTCCTTAGTAAAATATATATATATTTGCTTTCTTCTTGGCTCAGTTCTACTTTTGCCTCTGACCGTAGCGCTCGACTCCGCACGCTGCAAACCTGTGAGAGCACGAGCGTGTTCACATCATTCTGTGCAGTGTTCTCCGAAACGTAGTATAAAGAAATATCCTTCAAAAACAGGGGAATTAACATTTACCTGACCAATTTTAATGTTGCATTGTTTTTCCAGGTCTGAAAAGTGCTGGAATTTTGGCTAAAGTACTTTATAAAATGCTTGAACTTGTAATTGTATTTCGTTTCACAAAAAATAGCTGTCTGACTGAATAGTTCGCTTGTATTACTGTTTACAAATACATTTACAAATAATACCACGCATCGACACAAACGTAATGTCAGGAGATACATTGTTACTGTTAAAAATGCACTTCCAGTAAAGTGAGCATTGGAAAAACTCATTTTGTTGCTGAATGTAACTACAAAAGTAACTTGTAATCTAATGTAGTTACTTTTAAAACCAAGTAATCAGTAACGTAACTAAGTTACTTTTTAAAGGAGTAATCAGTCACATATATGAAAGGCTAATCATCTGATATTTGTGTCTAGTGTTTGGATGCAAAAATACAGTTTTGGCAAGAGTTGCAAGAGTTTTGGTTGAAGTGTGTGCTTTTTCCAAAAGTGTGAGATATTTTGCCTGTTGTGTGTGTGTGGCATTGGCTGCTGTGTTAAGTTATGACAAAAAGAGATATATTTTCAGAAATTGGGTCTTAGCGCCTGCAAAACACTGTAATGCAAGTTAACTACAGTAGCTAATGTTAGTAAACAGCTAATAAATTAGCTAGCTAACTAGCCAGATATCTAATGACAATCTAACAGTCAAGGTCTGGTGGTAGGGAACTGGTTTTGTGACCGGAGGATCGTTGGTTCGATTCCCAGACCTGAGGCCATGACTGAGGTGCCCTTGAGCAAGGCACCTAACCCCAACTGCTCCCCGGGCGCCGGGCTGCCCACCGCTCTGGGCATGTGTGATCCACAGCCCCCTAGTTATCACTAGTGTGTGTTATCACTGCACAGATGGGTAAAATGCAGAGGACACATTTTAATTGGGGTCAAAATCACAATTGACAAATATGGCACATTTAACATTTTATGTGGTAATACATGTGCCAACTCTATGCAAGTATACCTAACAGCATAAAATAATGGGAAAATAGTATGTCACTAAAAATTGTCCTTGACCATTATTACTATTCAGAATATTATAAATTACATGGCCATACACTTACGGGTTAGTCATGTATTTAAAAAAGATACCCAATTCACTTATCCAGCATAGACAATTCGATATACAGCTGATAGCTAGCTAATGAAGGCAGGGATATTATCTTTTTTAAAATCTGCAATATACTGCATGCACCTGGCAGGGATATTATCTTTGTTTTAATCTGTAATAAACTGCATGCACCTTGCTAATTAGTATTAATGTAGCAGACCAGTCCAAACTTGTGTGTTCTGGCTAAGTAACCATGGGGGAGGGGCATAGTCAGGGTGGGGACCTCAAAAGTCAGGATCTGTGTAATATATCAATTATTTCTGAGGATGGGTGGGAGGACCTCATAAATTACCAAGTGAAATTACTAAAGTGGAGATGAATTAATCACTAGAATTTGTAGTTTATTCATCTAGTTTATCTTCTTTTAAATCTTTAGTAAAAACCTTGCTAATTAGCATTAACGTGAATTTTTCTTCAAAACATAGACCTGTAAAAAAAGGTCTTAGATTTCTAAGGGACAAATAAAGACACATTTACTAAATAAATTATTGAGATAACCTATTTGACAGTTTTGCTTGAGATCTGCATATTTCACTTCCCATTACAAAAGTGGCTTTCATTGTACAAGCAGTTAATGTCAGAAGTGAATTGACATTGATATTGCGAGATACATGGTATCGTGGTACTGATAGATGAAGTTTCATTTCTGGTCAAAGTGTTCATAATCAGAGGTAATGTGATCATTTCTGTGTCATGAAGTGTTTATTTACTTTACCACTATGTAGAGGTCAGTAGGGAGAGTGGAGAGAGTGGCTAAAGCCCTATCCGGACGGGATTAGTTTTTCAGGGGGACGTCTGTGAAAAATATTTCACCCTTGTACTCAGTGATAAAACTCTTGCATCCGGACAGCAATTGAAAAAACAGGAGGACCCGCGAGTTTTTGGCTTTCTCGGTCACATGACATCGCCTTGTCACGTGATAGCATGTTTAATAATGTCACACTGCCAACTCTGATGATTCCTTTTTAACTTTTAACTTTACTACTGTTCAGTTCAGCATTTAAGATCTCCGTTTAAGTTAAGCTATTTTGTTAAACCAATACAGAAAACACATTATAAAAAATCGCTAATGAATGTAAATAGTTAAATAAATCCGTTAAATAAAATAAAATAAATCCATTAAAAAATCCAGTAAATCCATTTTCGCTCGCCGCTGTCTTTACGTGGATCTCCGTGAAAACGCGCGCCCAACGTGTAACTACGGTGCGTGGCAGTGGACATATAGCTGTTTTATTAAACGCGAGGTGATGTCTGCATGTATAAACTCAGACATGTGGATCCGGACGGGACTAAAATTATCAGACGACCACGGAGTACAGCGAAAAACAGTAGGTAATTCCGCCTGTAATTTTCTCTGAGGACGTCTGAGAAAAACACGGACATGCTCGTTCCGGACGGGATTAAAATCACAGAGGACCCCCCGTAAAAGAGAAAATTACCCCAGGACCCCCTGAGAAACTAATCCCGTCCGGATAGGGCTTAAGGTGTCAATTCCAGGTTCAGAAAGTAAAAGTCCTCACATTTTACTCAGGCTTCCTGGATTGTGTTGATTCCACTAATTTTACCTGGATTACACTAATTAGAAAATCTAGCAAGCTTGAGCAAAATCCTGGTGAGGACTTTTACTTTCTGAACCTGGAATTGACACCTCTGCCACTGTGTGACTGTCTCCTTACAATGAAATGTAATGAAATGTTATGATAATGGATATAATCTTTGTTGTTTAAATCACTCCTCTGTTAAAAATGGGATTGAGAGACTGGTGTGATGTTCGAGTGATTATCACCAACAAGTACTACAGCACTTAGAAGTGAATGAAGAAGTGCTCCCTAGAAGTGAATGAACTCCTTGACAGATCTCTTCAGTGTGCACTACTGTAACATATTGTGTTTTCCCCATGTACTCTGTATCTTTTTACAGCTTGTATCATTTTGTGGTGTTGTCATGCGAAGTTGTAGTTCGGTCTCTAATTTGTTTAAATTGATTTATTGTTAATATTCACGGTGTCCAGTGTTTATTAAGCATGCACCGTCATATTTGTACGTCCAGGTCTAGTTTGTTGGTTGTCTGTTTGTCTCTCATTGGCTCCTCCGAGAGAACTTCTCTATCTAAAATAAATCATAATAATCTCTCTCCGTAATTGTGTCCGTCTCCTGCACTCCTTGAGCCCCGAACGTTACAGAATGACCCCCCACCCCCTCCTATAATGGACACAGCGAGAGAGCTAGAGGTAATACCAGCAACAAGTCTGTCATTTCCTGAGAACCACAGGATTATGAAAGTACAACTTGTTGACCTTCAGTCCGGTCTTACTAAGGGTAAAACCCTTCCTAGAAAGCCTAGTATTGCCTTCACTTTGCCAGTTTTCTGGGGTAGAGGATGACAGAGTTTTTGTTATGCAATGTGAATTATAATTCCAACATGTGACTTGTCCAGAGCCCCCTGAGAATCTACAGGTCCTTTATGAGGTCAAGCTTAAGGCATAGATCTTTGCATTGGGCAGATGATATTTTGTCTTGTGGTACTGCAGAAGCTTGGACTGCACAGGTTTCTGAAACTCATTAGGGAAAGATTCACCAATGTTCTCAAACCCCAGGTTCCTGTTCCAGGTAAGATAAAGGCAGATCAAAGTCCCCACCTGACAGTTTTCCCCATGATAGGGATTGCTAAGCGGGACATACCTAGAAGAGAATGTGGTATGAACTATGGACGTAGCTATTGGGTATTCCAAGCCCATTTGAACTACCCTATGGGACGTGTGGGAAAGGTCTCTGTTGCAGCTTCCTATGATGACATCAAGTCTGAGCTACTCGCAACCCGGAAGGAGTCACTCCCTGCTCCTGTCCCCACGACCCGGAAGGGACCACTCCCTGTGTCCATGACCTATATTCCTGAGATCCATCAGGAGCCTATTCTGGAGGCCTGCTCCGGAATCATTGTTTCCATGAACTTGCGTCTCTGCATTTATTTGTTCTGTTCAGCTTTGGTGTTCGTGCTTTGGTTATTCCTGAGTGTTATTCTTAGATCATGTTCGTAAGTGTTAATACTGTGCTCTATTTTGACCTTTTGGTTACACTATGTAACACAAGTTTTGTTCCCAGCTTTTTAATGTTATATTCCAATTTCTTATGTCTAAAACAAATTAAAAATTGCTTATATTCATCATAAACTTTGCTTTTGTGACCACGGCAAATGAAAATTAGGAATTTTTATTATAGAAACAGACGATTTTGCATTTTCTTATTTATACAGTCAGACTAAGAACACTATAGGCATTGCAAATTTACACAGATTACCAAAAACTGTTAAGAAGTGTGTGGTTTTCTGAGATTTATGACTACACTGCAAATCATTTTCATGAATCAATCCCCAAATATAGTCGCCCATCATGTTCTCTTGTCCTTGGTAACGGCGTTCAAAGTTCATAATGTTCTGGTGGAAGCGCTCGTCTTGCTCCTCTGAATAAGCTCCCATGTTCTCTTTGAACTTATCAAGATGAGCATCAAGGATGTGGATATTGAGTGACATCCTGCAGCCCATTGCAGCATAGTTCTTTATCAGAGTCTGAATCAGTTGTACATAGTTTTCATCTTTATGATTGCCTAGGAAGCCGCGAACCTCTGTGACAAAACTGTTCCAAGCCGCTCTCTCCTTCCTATTCAGCTTCTTGGGAAATCCACTGCACTCTATGATCTTCTTGATTTGTGGTCCGACGAAGACACCAGCTTTGATCTTTGCTTCAGATAGCTTAGGGAAAAGATCTTGGAGGTAATTGAAAGCTCTCGACTCCTTATCTAGAACCCTGACAAATGTTTTATGAGCCCCAACTTGATGTGCAGAGTTGGCATCAGCACCTTGCGTGGGTCCACCAGTGGCTCCCACTTTACATTGTTCTTCCCCACAGTGAACTCTCTCTGCTGAGGCCAGTCCTGCCTGTGGTAGTGCGCTTTAGTGTCCCAGCTGTCCCAAAGGCAAATAAGGAAGGATACTTAGTAAAACCACCTTGGAGGCCCATCAGGAATTACACCATTTGACACCAGCAGAGTACTTTTTCACTCTTGTCTTTATAAAATGGCCACATATATAGCAAAATGTGTCTGCTGGATGTATTCAACCTCTTGATGCCGTCTAAATTGACTAAGTTGCTGTGTACTGTAATGAAAAAGGATGTCTCTCCAAAATCTGTAAAAATGGTCAAACTTTATTCCATGCAGTATCAAAGTACAAGAGTGTACAGAGGATTCAGCAGTGCAAGACTGATCACGCAGTAGCAGAGTAACACACAATATATACATTTGAAAGTAGTGGTCCTTCCTAAGCTCCTCCTGTAATGGGTGTGGGGTGAAGTGTGAATACTGTCGTTATCAGAATCTGAATAGATATTGAATTCACACCTGTCTGTCTAGGTCAATTCCCCTTGTCTGTGATGGCTGTTGCCCACTTGATATGCAATCCCAATCAATTAGATCATGTCTCTCAGGAAGGGCTATAGTGGCCCTATATTTTACATTTACATTTATGGCATTTGGCAGACGCCCTTATTCAGAGCGACTTACATTTCTATCTCATTTTTATACAAGTGAGCAATTGAGGGTTAAGGGCCTTGCTCAGGGGCACCTCAGTCATGGCCTCAGGTCTGGGGATCGAAACCACGACCCTCCGGTCACAAGACCAGTTCCCTAACCACCAGCTACCTACAATTCTGTACAGTCCCAAAAAGTTCTAGATAACTCTGGACAGTTCTAGAAACCTCTTGATAGTATATTGAAAGTATTTCTTAAGTATCTTGAAATATGGAGAATATCTTTAAAAATAGATCAATTTCAAAATATCATTGTGCTGACCACAAAAGCAAAGTTTACAGGCAATAATAACTTTTTTCTATTCATTTAGGGTACACACAATCAGGAAAACACACTTAACAACTGGGAACAATCTTTTTTTTGAAAATTGTTACATGGTGTTATTCCTGAGAGTTTTTCTTAGTCCCTGTTCGTAAGTGTTAATGTTATATTCTATCTTGCCGTTACAACTACACATTTCTTCCAAGACTCCAAGCTGACTTGGACATTTTTGCTGAAGCCTGGAACAACCACCCTCTCCGAACCGAAGGCAATCAGAGTCCAGAACAGCTGTGGTGGAATGTTGCATACAAACAATGACCAGCCAGAGTTGTTGATCTTATTCCTAGTAGCTGACTACAAGTTACATAACATCTGATACTTCTGTCTTTGTATATATACACACACACACTGATGTTGCTATTATTTTAGGACATCCAAGAGCCAGATGTAGACTGGGAAACTGCAGCTCATTATGGTGAACAAAATGCTGATGTCGGGATCATTGTTGCAGAGTTCAACTGTCCATTATCTGGACAGGATATGAGGGAGCTTCAGTCCTTGATTGATCCAACTGACCCAAATATCCCTGTAGTGTCACGGGACAGCTCCGGACCCCTCCTTTTGGGCGTGTGTTTATGTTGTCTGCGTCTGGTTATGCCCAAGTTTGTAGTTCCGTGGGTGTGGGTCGTTTGTGCACATGTTCATAAGTCTCACCTGTGCCTCGTCTCGTGATCACAGGGGATTGTGTAGTTCGTCTATTTAATGTGCGTTCGTGCAATGTCCCGTGCTTGTCTTTGTCTGAAGCTCGTGAAGTGTAAATGTTATATGTGCTGAGTGCTTGCGCAATCCGCGCTGGACTTTATCGTTGTGTGTAAATAAACGTCGTTGTGAGAACGTTACAGAGCTCGTCGTGTCTGCCTCCTCTGACTGTAACATAAAGACGAGCCGACATGCCAGGATACGCTTCTCGGACCAAGAAGGGGAAGAAAAAAGGCAAATGCCGCCATGCGTCTTCCCCTACGCAGGTTCAAGAGGAGAAGAGCGAGAGGAATGCTGAGGCGTTCTTTCAGGCTGCGTGGTGAGAGGGGTACCACGCACTCCTGAGGGAGTCCTCCTTCCTGGCAGACTTGGAGGAAGATACGGAAGAACCCCTGATGTTGGGTACAGGTGCGTGGGCCTTAACCCCTCCTGAGTTCGAGTTCGGGAGTGTGGAGTCTGAAGAGGAGGAGAGTCCCCCGGAAAGGAGACGGAAAGAGACGGAAAGAGCGAGGCCAGCTTCGCTCCTTCACAATACTCTGCTCCTCCCGTAACTGAGGAGGAGGTCAGCCTTCCGCCCTCTGTATGCTCCGCCCCCACGGAGCACTACAGTGAGGGTGAGGCTGAGGAGGTCAGCCCCCCTTCGTCCGTTTGCGTGCCCCTCGCCAGATACGACAGCGAGGGCGAGGAAGCAGCTAGCTCTTCCACCTCCGTGTACTTGGAGGTGACTGTGAGGTCAGAGAAGGGATACCGGTGTTCTGTTACAATTAACTTAGGAACTTTGTTCTATGTTAAGCAATTTGTGTTTATGTGCTTAGTTGTAATTCACTCAAGAACCACAGGGGTCAGTATTAACAAATTAGTTCATGTGCATAATCATTAGAGTGAGAGAGTTAAGCAGAGAGAGGGAGACAGCAACGGTTAAATGTGTCTGTATTAATCCGGTTACGTATACATGCATCTCATGTCATTGAAAGCATCGTGGGTATGTATAGTTCATTTTATCTTTTAGCCTACAACTATAGACCAATATTTTGTTGACTGTATGTTTCCTGTATGTCTGATGCATATTATTGGTTGAGCTACCGATGCTAATCGCTACGCGGCTACTCGGCGTACACAGCAATAGAAGCGTTAGCTACATGCTATGTTTATAATGCAATGTATCAATGGAATTACTGCATATCAGTATGTATAACCAACATAGTGCTGATTGTTGTCCATATGTTTCAGTTTCACCTTTCCTTGTGACATCAATAAACCTGTGGATAAAAGTCAAATGTCTTCAGAGTCCTGATGCCAGGAGAGCGTTTATCTGTCTGTCAGGTTGTATATCATACATATGCAGAGGACAGAACAGTGAAACCACGACCTTCAACGGGCAGGATAACGTCATACAAACTGGCAGATACCAATAATAACTTGTCTCTTCGTTAAATATCAGAGTGGTGCCTGAACACGTCACCATTCTGTGCAGCCATGGAGGAAACGTCTTCGTTAAAGACACGCTCTCATGCCTCATGTTCATCTGTACGATCAAGTATGTCAACTGGGTCCGCTGCAGCCAAGGCAAGAGCAAGAGCAGAAGCAGCAAAGGTACGTCTTTCCTATGCTGAGGAAGAAATTAACCTAAAGCTAGAGAAAGCTAAGTTGGAAGCATCCATGGAAATTCTGAATTATAAGAAAGAGGCTGCAGCAGCCATTGCTGAAGCAGAAACACTCGAAGCTGCTGTTGATTCTGATAGTGAGAAACTTAGTTGCAGGTTAAGCTTAAATTCTATTTCCTTGAAAAATGCACAACGTACTGAACAGTATGTGACTGAACAAGCCATAGTGCAAGAGACGGAAACCCATTTAAATGAGGATGGTGCCTCAGTAAAATCAGAACCAACCTCAGACTACAGGGTTCCACCCTCAATTCTCAGACCTGAAGCCAAACCATTTTCTCAGATCAACACCACTTCCCAAACATTTAATTTGAATACACGAAAACACCTTCTTGCTGAAGATGGAAATGTCCATGAACCACATAGCGCTAGGCTTGAAAACAACCATGGCTTCTCAATGCAACATTTCACATCTCAGAATAACAAAAGTCGTCCTACCTCCTCATCCAATCCTATACCCCAACACGTTAATGATAATGACACAAACATGAATGACTTTGTTAGATACCTCGCTCGTCGTGAGCTTGTGGCTACTGGGTTACTCCAATTCAATGACAAACCACAGAATTACAGAGCTTGGAAACGTTCCTTTCAGAATGCTATCAGCGGTTTAAACCTAACCCCCAGTGAAGAGATGGATCTTCTACTCAAATGGCTAGGCAAAGAGTCAGCAGAACAGGTTGAACAGATAAGAGCAATACATATTAACCATCCAAAGGCAGGTTTGGCTATGATATGGGGTAGACTTGAACAAACTTACGGCTCAACAGAAGTAATAGAAGAGGCTTTGTTCAAACGCATTGATGCCTTTCCAAGAATATCAAACCGAGATTACTTTAAATTAACAAAGCTGAGTGATCTGTTAATGGAACTTCAGTCAGCCAAAGATGAAGGCGACTTGCCTGGTCTCTCTTATCTTGATACGGCTAGAGGCGTAAACCCTATCGTTCAGAAGCTGCCGTTCCATTTGCAAGAAAAGTGGGCATCAGTAGGTGCAGCGTATAAGCGACAATGGCGTGTTCCCTATCCTCCTTTTACTTACTTTGTCGCCTTTGTTAGCCAAGAGGCTAGCATTGGAAACGACCCGAGCTTCAACTTCATTTCTCGCACAGACAGCGTTTCAAAGACGGAAAATGCCCTCTGGAAAGTAAACAAACGAAGAGAAGTCTCCGTGCATAAAACAGAGATACTTCCTACGGCCACTTCCGATTCCCTAGAGCCTCCAACAATATCTCAGAATTGCGATGAGCTGTGCCCCATTCATAGAAAACCGCATCCTCTGAGTAAATGCCGTGCCTTCCGAGAAAAGCCCATTGATGATCGTAAGACATTTCTAAAGGAGAATAATATGTGCTTTAAATGTTGTTCTTCATCACATATCGCAAGGAACTGCAAAGTCAAAATTCAATGTTCCGAATGCAAAAGTGAAAGACATCACACAGCGCTTCACCCAGGACCTGCACCCTGGAAGGGAAGAGCAGACCCCACTCCAGAGCATGGCGGGGAGGAAGAGGGAGCTACACCACAATCTCTTGTCACCACTAAATGCACAGAGGTTTGTGGTGGTGATTTGACAGACCGATCCTGCTCCAAAATATGTCTTGTGAAGATTTATCCTGCTGGACACAGGAACAAAGCAGTGAAACTGTACGCAATTCTAGATGAGCAGAGCAATAGATCACTAGTTCGATCACAGTTCTTTGAGGTATTTAATGACCAAAGTCCAAATGCTCCTTATACATTGAGAACATGTGCAGGAGTTAAAGAATTAGTAGGAAGGCGAGCCAGTGGCTATGAAGTGGAATCTTTGGATGGAACCGTCTGCATCTCATTGCCCACTCTCATAGAATGTAATGACATTCCGAATAATAGAGATGAGATTCCAACCCCCAGTGCAGCTCTTCATCATTCACACCTCAAGTCAGTAGCGCAGTTCATCCCAGACCTCGATCCACAAGCCCCAATTATGCTTCTCTTAGGTCGAGACATTATTAGGGTGCACAAAGTCCGCAGACAGGTGAATGGTCCACATGACCTACCTTATGCACAGAAGCTGGATCTGGGGTGGGTCATCGTAGGCAACGTATGCCTGAGAGGTGTCCACACACCACAAACAGTCACCACCTTTTACACAAGCGCCACAGAGCCAGTGCGCCCTACGCTCTTTGAACCATGTCCAAATACGTTCCATATTAAAGAAAAATGCAGTGACGACCAAAGCCTACTGACATTGCCTGAGGAGAAACTTATCTGTGAGTCTGACCATATTGGATGCACAGTGTTTAGAAGGACGAAAGATGACAACAAGATAGCCTTCTCAATCCAGGACGCATCCTTCATGAAAATAATGAAAGAAGGACTAAAGAGAGATTCAAACAACAGTTGGATAGCACCATTACCCTTTAAAAGTCCACGACAGCAGCTCCCCAACAATAGGCCTCAAGCGCTGAACCGTCTCATGTCTCTCAGACGCAACTTGGAAAAGAAAACTGAAATGAGAGAACACTTCCTCAGCTTTATGGATAAGATATTAAGGAAGGGCCATGCTGAGTTAGCCCCCCCTCTCAGAGAGGAAGAAGAACGATGGTACTTGCCAACATTTGGAGTGTACCACCCAAAAAAACCAAAACAGATCCGAGTAGTGTTCGATTCCAGTGCCAAATACAATGGTGTATCGCTCAATGATGTGCTGCTAACTGGGCCCGACCTGAATAACACACTGCTTGGTGTACTGATACGTTTCAGACGAGAAGCAATTGCCTTCACAACAGACATAGAACAGATGTTCAATTACCTTCGTTTCCTCTGGTATTTAGAGAATGACCTTTCCAAAGACATTGTGGACTATCGCATGCGGGTTCATGTTTTTGGTAATAGCCCCTCACCTGCAGTGGCCATACATTGCCTACATCAGTCTGTGCAGGGTGATCACCTCCAGGTAGACCCTGATGTCAAGCATTTTGTTATGCGCGACTTCTATGTAGATGACGGGTTAAAGTCCCTGCATTCTGCCGAAGCCGCTATTGAATTACTAAAGAAAACGCAAGACGTTCTCTCTAGATCCAACTTGAGGCTACACAAGATTGCTTCAAACAGCAAAGAGGTCATGGAAGCCTTTCCATCGGGTGACCATGCAAGTGACCTTAAAGATTTGGACCTTGGTGTAGACATGCTGCCAGTGCAACGCAGTCTTGGACTCAACTGGAACCTACAGACTGACTGCTTTCTTTTCAATGTCTCTGACGAGATCAAACCTTCCACTCGGCGAGGAGTCTTATCCACGATCAACAGCCTCTATGATCCTCTTGGGTTTGTAGCACCAGTTACTATCCAAGGCAAGGCTATCCTTAGGGAGCTTACTACTGAAAATGGCGACTGGGATGCACCGTTGTCTAAAGAAATGGAGGAGTTGTGGCTCTCGTGGAGAACCTCTTTAGCAGAGCTGTCAAATCTTTCCATTTCGAGGCCCTATACAAGTACCTCAATTTCAGCTGCCGTCAAGAGAGAACTGTGCGTCTTCTCTGATGCCTCAACCAAAGCTATTGCTGCAGTGGCATATCTGAAAATCACGGACACTGCTGGCAACAGTCACGTCGGGTTTGTAATGGGGAAAGCCAAGCTGGCACCCCGACCTGAACACACAATTCCGAGACTAGAACTCTGTGCGGCAGTGCTTGCTGTGGAACTGGCAGACTTGATCTCAACAGAGCTAGATCTTCGTCTCGACGCCACAACCTATTACTCAGACAGCAAAGTGGTTCTGGGTTATATTAGTAATGAAACAAGGCGCTTTTATGTCTATGTTAGTAACCGGATTCTTCGTATTCGAAGATCCTCTCACCCAGACCAGTGGCGCTATGTGCCAACAGACAAGAACCCCGCAGATCATGCAACACGTTCTGTCCTTGCAAGCCACTTACAAAAGGTAAACTGGTTAAGTGGACCTAAATTTCTGACTGAACCACAGCCAAATATCTCTAAGGATATCTTTGATCTTGTTGACCCAAGCTCAGACCCAGACATCCGGCCTTTAGTGTCCACTCTAAGCACGACAACATCTTTTAAACAGCTAGATTCCCAACGATTCACTAAGTTCTCTTCCTGGAAGTCACTAAATCGTGCCGTTACTCGCCTTATACACATAGCTAGACTTTTCAATGCTACCCGGGAGAAAACCATCTCATGCAAAGGCTGGCATTACTGCAATGCCAATTGTACAGCTGATGAAGCCAATCAAGCTTCGATGATCATTATTCAAGCAGTACAACGGGAAGTCTACTGCCAAGAGATCGAGTGCATCCAAAGGCATGAGAAAATTCCCAAAGGTAGTCCCCTCAAAGATCTGGACCCCTACGTCGATGAACATGGTCTGCTGAGAGTCGGAGGTCGCCTTCACCAGTCAAACCTTGAGCAGCATGAGAAAAACCCCCTGATTGTTCCTGCCAAACATCACATTGCAACTTTACTGATCAGACATCATCACGAGCTGGTCCACCATCAAGGTCGTCTGTTTACAGAAGGAGCTATCCGTTCAGCTGGCTTGTGGGTAGTTGGAGTGAAGAGAAAAGTAAGCAGTGTCATCCATCAGTGCATAACTTGCAGAAGGCTCAGAGCTCCACTTGAGAGTCAAAAAATGGCCAGCCTTCCGGTAGATCGTTTGTCGACCGATCCTCCTTTTACAAATGTTGGATTAGATGTGTTTGGTCCATGGTACGTCTCCTCACGTCGAACCAGAGGAGGCCTTTTTCAAAGCAAACGGTGGGCTGTGATCTTCACATGCATGAGCATAAGAGCCATTCATATTGAAGTCATAGAATCCCTCGACACATCCAGCTTCATTAATGCTCTGAGACGCTTTCTTGCTGTCCGAGGGCCAGTTAAGCATATTCGCTCAGACCGTGGCACCAACTTTGTAGGAGCTTGTAAAGACTTGAAGATACCTTCAAACATCGACAATACAGCTGTGAAGACCTACTTAACAGACCAAGGCTGTTCATGGACTTTTAACCCTCCTCATGCTTCTCATTCTGGTGGAGCATGGGAAAGAATGATTGGTCTTGCAAGGAGAATTCTGGACTCTATGTTCCTCCAGTTGAAGGACAAACTTACTCACGAAGTACTGGTCACTTTCATGGCTGAGGTAGCAGCCATTATCAATGCCAGGCCTCTTGTACCCATGACAACGGACCCTGATGATCCCTTCATACTTAGCCCAGCAGCTCTTCTCACTCAGAAGGTGAACGTTCTTCCTGCTCCTGCTGGGGAGTTCAGCATTTCAGACTTGTACAAACGCCAGTGGAGACAAGTTCAGCACCTATCTAATACTTTTTGGGACAGGTGGCGAAAACTGTACCTCCCAACATTACAGATGCGCAAGAAGTGGCAGACCACTCGCCCAAATGTTGAGCCAGGGAGTGTCATTCTTTTTAAGAACAGTCAAGTACAGAGGAATGAATGGCCTCTTGGACTAGTGACACGAACATTCCCTAGCAAAGATGGGAAGGTGCGTCAAGTTGAGGTCAAGGTCGTCAAATCTGGAAGAACCGCCATCTTTCTTAGGCCTGTTACAGAGATAGTGCTTCTTCTTCCCCCAAAGGCCTAAGTATATGAAGCATAGTTGTTGGTTGACGTGTAACCACGCCAGACGGGGAGTGTTCTGTTACAATTAACTTAGGAACTTTGTTCTATGTTAAGCAATTTGTGTTTATGTGCTTAGTTGTAATTCACTCAAGAACCACAGGGGTCAGTATTAACAAATTAGTTCATGTGCATAATCATTAGAGTGAGAGAGTTAAGCAGAGAGAGGGAGACAGCAACGGTTAAATGTGTCTGTATTAATCCGGTTACGTATACATGCATCTCATGTCATTGAAAGCATCGTGGGTATGTATAGTTCATTTTATCTTTTAGCCTACAACTATAGACCAATATTTTGTTGACTGTATGTTTCCTGTATGTCTGATGCATATTATTGGTTGAGCTACCGATGCTAATCGCTACGCGGCTACTCGGCGTACACAGCAATAGAAGCGTTAGCTACATGCTATGTTTATAATGCAATGTATCAATGGAATTACTGCATATCAGTATGTATAACCAACATAGTGCTGATTGTTGTCCATATGTTTCAGTTTCACCTTTCCTTGTGACATCAATAAACCTGTGGATAAAAGTCAAATGTCTTCAGAGTCCTGATGCCAGGAGAGCGTTTATCTGTCTGTCAGGTTGTATATCATACATATGCAGAGGACAGAACAACCGGAGTGAAGAAGATCGACGATCTGAGGAAGTAGATGTGGAGATAATGCATTGGTTACGGAGATGTAGAAATGCTGTCCTAGTGTCCTAGTGTTCTGAGCAGCTTTCGCCCATCCTCACCGATCCCTTCAACATGTCCTTGACCATGTCTGCTGTGCCTGCCTGTTTTAAAACTTCGGTCATCATTCCAATTCCCAAAAAACAGAAGATCTCCTGCTTGAATGACTATAGACCTGTTGCCCTAACATCGGTAGTCATGAAGTGCTTCGAGAGACTTGTACTTCAGCACCTCAAGGCCATGACTCATGCACTCCAGGACCCCTTGCAGTTTGCATATAGAGCCAACAGGTCTGTAGACGATGCCATTAACTTGTGCCTCTCGTACATCCTGAAGCACCTCGATGGTCAAAACACTTACGCCCGTGTGCTGTTTGTAGACTTCAGCTCTGCTTTCAATGGACCTCTTACTGGACAAATTATGGCAGCTGAGTATCCCCCCATCTATAGGCTACTGGATTCACAACTTCCTGTCCAACAGGAAGCAGTATGTCAAGATGGGTGACCACACGTCTGACCCTCTCTACCTCAGCACAGGCGCTCCTCAAGGCTGTGTGCTTTCCCCGCTACTCTACTCCCTCTACACCAACGACTGTGTTTCCAACAGCGACTCTGTTAAACTGGTCAAGTTTGCAGATGACACTACCCTGATTGGCCTAGTCTCTAACAACGACGAGTCCATGTTCCGAGAGGAAGTGTCACGGCTCGTGTCATGGTGTGGCGACAACTTGGAGCTTAACACACAAAAAACAGTGGAGATGATCTTCGACTATCACATCCTCCATCTCCGTCTGGTTCGGCTCTGCGTCTCTGCACGTAAAACGTAAACTACAGCGATTAGTGCGTTGTGCAGAGAAAGTCATCGGCTGTCAACTCCCTTCCCTCGTGGATCTCTACTCAGCTAGGACCAAAAAGAGGGCAGGGAAGATCATGGCTGACCCCTCACACCCCAGCACCTTCTATTCCAGCGGTTTCCATCTCTGCGGAGACCGAAGGTGAGGGCCTTAATGACCTGGACCAACCCACACCTCCACAGTTTCTTTCTTCAGGCCATCACCCTCCTAAACAAGGACCCATCACACATCCCTCCAATACCACAACACATCAATCCCATATGCTAGCACGTGCACCTTAGTATTTATTATTTATAATTCTAATCTACTATTTATTACTCATTATTTTTCTTTACGATATCTGTTTGCTGTTTATGTTGACACCTGCACCAAAAAATATTCCTTGTACTCCTGCGACTTGGCCAATAAAAATTTCTGATTCTGATTCTATCACAAATGATAAGTTGAAGTTCAGTATGACGCCGAGATTTTTGGCTACTACGCCAGGTGTAATGGGGTAGTCTGCGAGATTAAGTTTTGCAACATCAAACATTTAATATCAGATGAGTGGTGGAATAAATTAGCTGAGCTAGTATTACACTAGTATGAGCTAGTATGAGCTAGTATATTCTCCGGATACAACTTGGGCTGTGGCAATGCAAATGAATTTTTGCACCGCATCCATCTCACTGATAACTACCCCTTTTCGGCTACCATACTGCCGTGTGCCCCCAAAGCACTCTTGAGAGAAATGTTAAACAATATGGAGATGAAGGTCATTATCAGGAAATTGATGAGTATCAGGCTTCAGATTCAGATTCAGAAAACTTTATTCATCCCCGAGGGGCAATTGAGGGCACGCAGAGCAGCAGTTACAAAGAAATAAATACAACATAGGTAAATATAATAAAATGTAAAAAAAGAAAAAGAAAAAAAAAAGAATATCTATATATGTGTAAAGTGACTGAGTGTGACTCAGTGAGGCTTGACCTTCCTTAGTGGAAATGTCTTCTTTTGTACTATGGATTTGACATTGTGGTTGTACAACATTTCCCTCCATAAGTCTGAGAGGCACTATATGGGTTTCTTCACACCTCTAGACCTAAATGAATATAACTGTCTCCACTAGGATTTGTGCAACAGTCCAGCGTCATTTATGAGGATGATGCTCAGCATATTTGGTGACTTTTCCAGACTGCTATCTGGGTGACTTGCGGGTCTGTGCACCTCTGAAGGGGAGGCTTTGAAAAGATTGGAAATTGTATTTCGTCGTTTGAGAGACAATAACCTGAAAATAGTACAGAAAATATGTAGCTTTCTTGGGCGATCGGTGCAGGTTTTGAATCATGTGGTAGATGCGAGTGGTGTATCTGTTGCTCAGGAGAAGGTTGAGGTCATTTCCAGCTTCCAAAAGGAACACAGCGGTGATGATCTCTTCCTTGGCATGGTGTAATTTTACCAGCATTTTATCCAGGGGTGTTCTCGTATCACCAAGCCACTCTATGCACTGACAGCGGGTCAGAGGAGGATAGTTGAAGGACAAAAGGGCAGAAAGGCTGTTTCATATCAGGTGTTGTGTACTCTTGATAGGACCTCAGACTGCTAAAGGGCATTTGAGGAGCTTAAATCTGCACTTCTGAGCTGTGTGGATTTGGCACACCCTGATGTTGGAAAACTTTTGGGAGAGGTATGTCACTATTGTACGGAGCCTGTAAAGTGGCATCATGTAAAAAATGTAATAACGCGTGGCCACGACTTATTAACGCGTGGCAACGATATTTCAGGAGTGGAAACGAGATAATTAATGTGTGGGAATGACTTATTAACGCGTGGGAACGAGATAATTAAGTATTACTTTATATAAATCCAGGTTTACCTTCCTTGGGCAGGCAGTTAGTGCACATCCCCTCCTTGGCAGTCAGTTTGCGAACATCCCTGGGAGCTGCTTGCTTTGCTGTGAAAAAAAAAAAACTTTGTTGCCGCACGTGAAAGGCAACATTAGTATCTCGTTTCCACGCCTTAATGAGCTCGTTCCCACACCTTAATTATCTCATTCCCACGCCTTAATGAGCTCGTTCCCACATGTTAATTATCTCGTTCCCACGCCTTAATTATCTCATTCCCACGCCTTAATTATCTCATTCCCACGCCTTAATGAGCTCGTTCCCACATGTTAATTATCTCGTTCCCACACCTTAATTATCTCATTCCCACACATGATGTCACTTTACGGCCTCAGTACTATTGCAATACTCTTCCTCCAGGTTTATTGGTTTGTTGTAATTTTGTGAAAATGTTTTGTTCCAGTTGTAAATGGGAAATACTGTTTGAAAGGAAAATGTTGCTAAAAGACATTATTTGTGCTTTGCTCATTTGTTCAAGGAGCTGGAGGGAGCTTGCAGCACAGTTTACACTACTATCAGCAGCTCCGTTTGAATTTTTTACACAAATGCCTTCATATAGTCAGTCAAACATATTTATACAATACTTTTTTATAACAGCCAATGTCATAAAGCAGCTTCACAGATAGCTGAGTCCAAGCCATGAGCCACAGTCTCTGCTCAAGACCCCACAAAGCACCATTCCAACAATCTCAAGGCGAACTTTTACACCTCTGCACCATCAACCAATGTCAGCCCTGATTGAGAAGTCACGTGACCCTGAATGAGTTGTTAGTCACGTCATCTGACAACATAGAGCAGCAAGAAACAGCATATACAGTCACCACAGACAGCACAGACACCACAGACAGCATGAAAACGTCAATGGCCGTAAGTGTACAAAGTGTTGTTATTCGGCATTTTCTTCACTTTTATCACTAGATTGCTCTTCTTTGCCTGGTCTAAATTACCAAGACTCAAAGAGGGGCCTATTCACCTCTGGTTGACAACAGACACCACAATACCAATAATATAAACATATACCATTATACCCCAGTGAAATTACATGAAGGTATAGAAAAGACAGATACCGTCCAAGCCTACTGTAGTTGGCATTTTTCTGACTGTGCTATCACATTTGCTGTGTTGTGTTTTCTGATTTGCTGTTGTGTTTTCTGATTGTGTTATATTTCTGGTTTTGCTGTCATGTTTTTGGTTGTGTTTTCTGATTGTATTGTTTTCTGATGACTGTATTTTTAGAAACGTTTCTAATAAATTTCATTGAAAATTACCTTACAGAACTGATATGCAGTTTAAGCACATGTTTATATCCATCTGTATATTTGTCCACAATCCAATGAACATTAACAAATCAAATTCCAAATGTGTGTTTAGAAACACCAATACTGTGACAACATAAATCACAACATCTAAAAACATTTTTATTGGTGTTTAAATTATGTCGGAATTTTATTATTTTTATTATGTCGGAACAGCCGTCAGGAATGGTGACCGAGTTCTGGCCACAGATTTCGGTGTACAGTAACACCACTGCAATGAAAGTAGATCTGCGTGGGCTTTAAGAGAGCGCCATCCTCTGGTAGGTAATAGTCAAAACAACATCATAATAAAAATCAACAAGCTGCACATTTCATGGGTGTCCGATTGTCCTGGATGTCGTGGTCTTTTCCGGACACTTTCCTCCTGACACATTTGTTCCATTAAAAGACTGAGTAGTTAAAGCAAACATCAGATGGCCGTGTGCACCTATACGTAGATTATATTTAACGACATAAGCACAAAAGGTTCAAAGTTTACTCACTAATCCTAGTCACCTGTACAAGGATCCAAGTCTCTGATTGGTTGATATCAGTCATCTACGTACTGCTGCGTCACGCCAACGTCCCCCTACCTGGTGACGTGCCGTCGGCACTGCTGTGTACCGCTAGTAGTGTTGTACTACAATACATTTAGACTCTCGAAACAACACGTTGTAACGTATTACCTTTTTACTACGTTTTTTGCACTTTCATAGAAAGAACACATAATGTTTGCTGTTCTTACAGACCGTTATGAGGCGTTTTTTAAAGAGAAGAACGTGGTTACGGATTTTTTTGCGAAGTTGGAGGAACGAACTGGAGTTCAGAAACAGTACATTGCAACAGGTAGTTAACTACATTAACTACATTAACTACATTATTTGGCAATCTGCTTATGTTGGGCAACACCTGGCTCCCTGTGTGTGCATGTTGGTGTGTCGTATTAAGCAGACAGCTGAGGTTATTCATCTAAAACACCTATCAGACGTTACAGGTGTCCTGTAGGCTGCTTACCTGTAACTCATAGTTCCTTTGTGTGTATTTTCAGGTGGTAAAACTAGACACACTGAAAAGGGACAGTTTATTTTCATGTAAATATCCAAATAATTGTAAGGCACTTTCGTTTTAGTGGGGCTATGATAATCGTCGAACCCATGTCCAGTCTGTAACCTGTCTGGTAATACTGTACCTTAGTTTAAATCGATGCCATCTTACCTAAAGTAGGTCGTGCGTGCAAATTAATTGTATTTTATTTGTGAGAAAAGCGCTTATATGTTAGACTTGGTACTTTTTCACTTGTATTTTTCGTTTGTTCCAGTTTTTTTCCGTTTGTTCCGCTTTTGTATTTATTCTAGCCAGGCAAAATATGGGTGTGTCTGCCTTACATCAATAACGCATGCACGTCCAGGCTGTCTTTCTATGGTCTCTTGTGCTTGACTGTCGCTCCTGTTGCATGTCTAGGTGGCTTTAATTTCCCGCTAACAGCTGATCCCTGGGGTTATTTTTAACCGGGTAGAGTGTCTGTGCAGCCTGAGACGCCGAGTCGAGCAGGCATTGCCCATTTGTGTATTTATTTATGTATTTATTTGAGAGTCACCTAGGTGTGCGCCACCTAAGCAAAATCGCACATCCTCGTGCTATGCAGACAACGTGCAGTTTGTTGTAATTTGCCTGTGTCTACAATGTGAACACACTTTGTTTGAGCTTTTGCTCTTTGTTCCCAGCACCTACAGTGCACTGTTCCAGTCTGAGTGATTTCAGGTGCGTGTGTGTTTTGCAGGTGCTGTGTCCATCATTGCATTATATCTATTATTTGGTTATGGTGCCTCTCTTCTCTGCAACCTCATTGGATTTGTTTATCCTGCATATGCTTCGTAAGTATCAAGATGGCTTTATATATATATATATATATATATATATATATATATATATATATATAAATGTAAAGCTTTCAAAGTGAGCGTGTAGTGATGGGGTTATGGGGTTATGGGGTTATGGGGTTCAGGTTATGCTGGAGGTGTGGTTTTAACAGATCCCAGGAATGACCTCAGTGTCACTCCAGAAGAGTGCTATCCTAAGAACAGTAATATGCCACACACTCATACTCAATGACGACCACCCACTTGAAGGGTGAGAGATGTTTTTTTTCTATTCTATTCGTTTAATTTCAAAATTAAAACAAAAAAAAAAACCCTTAAATACTGCTGAACCCCAGATCTTGACCTTATACACTGAGATTTTAAATCTGTTTGGATTCCTGTTTTTTGTACTACTTTATAAAAACAAGTGTGTTCTCTAATGGCTTCCAGCAGGCAGTATAGTACCATTGACATGGGAAATTCTGCTCTCTTGAGCAGAGGAGACTGCTTGTCACTATTAGTGACTGCTTGTCTTCGGAGCAGACAGTCTTTGCCTTCAAAGACTGAAATAGTAATTCAAAGGACTTAATTTTTCAAATATTAGTTGAGGTGTATTGGAGTGTGGGGGCTAAGGACAGGACTGAGTTTGAGGTTGGAATGTGAAATTGAATTATTGTGTTTATCCAAGTCTCTGTTTCTTTTTATATGTAGAAAATATATAGATTACCACATCTGCTTGACAGATCCATACACTGTTGAACCACTGACTATATCTCTAGTTTTAAAATATTTCAGCTTTTAATACTTGTCTATCTTCACTAAATGATTGATTATGCAATTTGTCATTAATAGAAAATTGGTGCATGCTCAGTCCAAATGAATTAAGAATACACATCTTTAATGTTGAAGTTCTCCTATAAAGATACACTTCTTAGCTTTACCAGGAGCAACACTAAGGGTGACCTGGTTTATGGTGTGACTTAGCTAAGCATACTTTAAAAGGAGATAGCAGTCTTTGAAAGTCATTTTAAAATGTGTATAATACTGTTGCCCTTAATGATTGTGGTCACGCTCTTGTGTGTGCTGGTGCAGTATTAAAGCCATTGAGAGCAGGAGTAAGGATGATGACACCCAGTGGCTCACCTACTGGGTCGTGTATGGACTCTTCAGTGTGGCAGAATTCTTCTCAGACATCTTCTTATTTTGGTTTCCTTTTTACTATGCTGGAAAGGTATGGGCCTGAGGTTATTTGTCCTAGTGGCACTATTGTCTTTTTACATAGTAAAGTATGCACAACATGTTTAATAATGTAGAATTGTAGAATGGAGAAAAACCTGCCAATTGTGTTTAAGCTTTACTTTCAGTTCAAGATTCAAAATACAGTGAAATGCAGTGAAGAATTGAACTTGAAGAAGAACTTTTGTTACATTTAGCATTTCACTGTATTTTGAATCTTGAACTGAAAGTAAAGCTTAAACACAATTGGCAGGTTTTTAAGAGTCCTGTATCAGTGTATATCTGTTATAGTTTCTAACAGTCTCTATATAAAGAGAGTGATATAATTATTTTGTATCACTATCAGAAAATATTGATCACATTAAAACTGGGTGTATTTTGGGGTGTTTGATGACTAATCACAACTTCTTAAAATATACAACTGATCTTTTTTTATTATTTAAATGATTTTTATTTTCCTGATATGGAAAAGTAGTCACGTCATGCACAGACTTTGTGAGGCCCTTTAAGGTGATTACAATTAATTTGGAGATCTTTCAAAAAAAGATATTCATGACTGAGTTGGACACTACAGATACTAATCTAGTACCTTTACAAATCTACAAAACTTCAACTAATCTAGTACCTTTACAAATCTGCCTAACTTCAACTTTCCTTTAGCAGGCCATGGTAGGACTGTTTCACACATTCTTGCTTCTCATACTCAAGTGTTACTCCCCCCCCAGTGTGTGTTCCTGCTGTGGTGCATGGCCCCCATTTCATGGAATGGCTCTCAGATCATATATACCCGCCTCGTGAGGCCTTTCTTCCTCAAGCACGAGGCTGTGCTTGACACCATGGTCAAAGATTTGAGCGGCAAGGCCAAAAGTGCAGCTCAGTCTGTGGCCAGTGAAGGTAAATGAGCCCCTTTTATTGCAGAATCTTAAGTTATATTCAGTGTGATTCATGACTTGCCTTACAGTATAACAACATGCATGTAGGTGGGATAAGAGAATTATAAGCATATTGTACTAAATGGAGCTTAAGAGTTCAGTCAAAAAGAAAAATGTGATTTTCCTTGATGAACAGTGAGGTGAAATGTTTGTGCTTTATACTGTCAGTACTCTATAATTTGTACACCTCATGCAACAGTGTGGGGGTAGTGAAGTATGAACCTTTTGCCTTAATATTATTTTGTAGTGAAATGTAACAATTGATGCACTTCTTTGCTTCATGTTTACAAATATTTAGTACAGAAATATTTAAAATACAATTTGCTTAGCAGGCAGGATCAGTTGATGGAGAAATAACTCTTTTATTACTCTTTTTTCAGGTTTTACCATGGTGGGTAGTGACAAGAACAAATGATTCAGGGGAAATTATGTGAAGAAAATGATGCCTTAAATGTTTTCTTACCTTGATGCCTTTGCTTCCAACTACAGATCTTCTCACAACTTATAGACTGTGTTTCATAACACAACTGAGTGAATAGAAGTGTTGATTAATTGTGAATTGTGATTTATCAAAATGTGAATTTAAGGTAAAAGTTTGTATTGCAGTCATAAATTCTAATGGTTTTAATAAAAAAATCACTTGTGAAATTTACTTTTGCATGTAGTTTGACGCTGCAGAAGGTTTAAATGTTATTGATACAAACCAGGTTTTTGTAATGGTGATTAAACACTGGATGTGTAGGCCACAGAGGTCTGCTATGGCTGTTTATCACATTTCAGGAGATATTAGTTAGCTGACTATAATCTATATATCTATATAATCTATATAAATAATTTGCTTAAACTGTGACCTTTTGGCCTGGGTGTCAGCTAAATTTATTATTATTACCAATAATAATAAAATAGTAATCATTTATTATTTAGCACATTTCTCAAACCCAAGGTTTTATTTAGTTGTTCAAGCTGGTGCTCTAGTGAATATTCAATCGTTGCTCATTCCTGTTGTTTTACCCGTTTCCTATAAAAAAGTGGCAGGAGCAGTAACAGGGTGAAAGCCTGTTACATGAGCTCTCACTAATTGTTACAGACCGGTGGGGGATATGTTTTGGTTTTTTGGAGTTAGTTTATATTTTAATATATTTGTATTTTATATAAAAAAAAAAATTTCCTTTCTACCGGTAAATTGGCAACACCAGCAATGAGTCGGGAGTGTGTACTCTTAATGACAGAGGCATAGACAGATAACGCCTAAAGAGTTGTTATTGGATTGCTGACTAGGCCTGTTTCAACAATAAAATGTCATGAGTGAGTAATGAAGATTTTCATGAAGGGAATTCTAGTATATTTGCTTTATGTTGGTTTGTTTATTTAGTAAATAGTAAATAGTTTATTTGGAATTGATTTGGGGCAGTAAGAATTGAGTAGTCACTCAGAGAAAGTGTGTTTGGAAACCTGCGGGACAAATGAGAAACAACCACGTTGCGTAAATGTCCATGATGGTTCTGTGTCAGTTCCTCCCGTGTAAGTAAGATCTGAGAAAACCTACGTGACGATAGAAATGCGGCTGAAGTTGAAGCAGGATGAGGTTGGAGAAAGGGCGGAGTTGGGTCTCCAACGTCCACGAAGTTCGCTGGAAAGCCAAGGAGCAAGTGGAGGCCTGATGGGGCTCAACATGATAGAGGAATGAGAGCAGGGTATTCCGTAGGAGGTATTATCGCGAAATTAGCCTTGTGAAAATGCTTGTTCACATTCCAGTAGCACGAGATGAGATGAAAGAAATTAGCAAAGTTTCAGCAACTCAAGCTGTGTTGAACGTAGTCTACCATCGGGGAAGTGATGTAGTTAGTAGTATGATGGAGTCACCACAGCACCCAATGCCGCTGACAAAATTTAAAGAGCCGAAATGACACCAGACGACACAGAACATTTTTGATGACATTTGAGAGAATTGCATGACCATGTCATTGGCCAGACAGACATTGGGCTGTTCGTCTGATTCCTCTGTTAACTGGTGAAGCGCGTATGTGTACGTGGCTATGGAAATTAGGGATACAAACGATTATAAGAAAATTAAGGAAGCGGTTTTAAAAAAATGTGCAGAGACATATAGACAGAGGTTCCGGTCAACAGAAATATGTTGAATGAAACATCACAAGAATTGTATGTAAGACTGAAAGAACTGCGTATGGAATGGTTTAGACCAGGGGGGTATTTCTGAAAACGGGTTAAACAAACTTAACCCTGAACTAGTTAGTTAGTTCTTAGTTCTGATCGGAGTTCAAGTAGTGGTTTGATTCCCAGGCCTGAGGCCATGACTGAGGTGCCCTTGAGCAAGGCACCTAACCCCAACTGCTCCCCGGGACAGTTGGCTCTGTCACAGAACAGTGGCTGGTCTACAACAGAAGGAACCTTTGGTGGAAGTTCATCAGAACCACCAGCTTCTCAACATACAGCCACTTATGTTCAAGGCAAGTTCATTACAGTTTCAGTACAGTAACCCCTTTGTAGTTTATAAACTGTGGAATATTAACTGTGATGCATTTTTATACCCTCCATTGAAGAAACAAACTCTGCTGCCTCAGAGGAATGTACTGAAACTCCTGTGGAGGTTCAGTTTATCTTCATGTGTTTCATCAAATGATTGCACCCATATGCAAGTAAGGTTCCTCGTCTGTGGTTGTTCTTCCTAGATGGTTGCAGTGTTGTGTAATACCACACATGCCATTATGTGGCACGCCCTCTCAGGGGTAACTGAGCCCCTTCAGGCAATGGAACCTGGCCTCGAGGACTCCTAGGGTCATTTCAATTCTTGCCCTGGTTTTGCTGGAGGACGTCGTAGTGTCCTATAATCGCACTAAGGATTGCAATGATTTTATTTTTACACTGCATGTGAACAACACCTAGCAAAGCTACCGCAGGCCTACCCTGTTCAGATTTGTTGTACAGTGTGTTGTACATGGATGGATCCTGGCTGTCTGGCTTCAACATTTGTGATGAGGCAACCATTTGTTTTTGTGTGTTTTTAACTCTGGTTTTACGTCTAAGTAAACCTGCCAGCAAGCAGGTTAGCTTCATAGGGTAAGTTGCTATAAGTAAGATTAATGTAACGGGGTGATGGCAGCAGACACAGGAGATAGTGCTGGGTCTAGTTTAATGTCCATCTCTATAGTAGATACAGACACTCAAATAACTGTAACTAAGTAGACAGAGGAGCGTAGAGTGCTCAGAACAGTCTAACTTGGTCTATCAGCAGTAGGTCTGAGCAGGTGGCGTCTGGCAGGACCTCTGAGGGCTTATATATATTTTTTGTTTCTTGTGTGTTTGTCACAAAAACACTTTACATGTCCTCGTACATCATACATTTTGCACGTAACAGCCAGGGGCTTTCACATTCCTGGTGACCACCTTGATACGCCCAAAGGTGGGAGGGGCATACAAAAACATGATAGTCGAGACATGATCTTCTCAGATAAAACAAACATGGGCAAAAAGACACTGTGTGCAGCACACATCACTTCCTTAAAATCAACAATAAATATTTAAATAAATAAATATCAGAGGTAAATAAAAACAAAGGTAATAGTAAAGAAAAAGGGGGGGGGGGGGTGGGTATCAGAGACCTCTTAATCCAGAGACCTTTTAAAATCATCATTTGTTCAAACTATAAATTTCAAAAATTCCATCATGAATTAAAAAAGGAGCCAGTGAGTCGCCTACGTTATTCCTGCCCTTCGGCCGCCCAGGAGACCCTCTTAAACCGAGGCACCACTGCTCCCCATGGAAGGCTGGGGTGCATCTGTGGGCAGCTAGGGACCGTGGCGCCTTCGACTTTGCCTACCCTCTGTCCCGGCACCCTCCTCCGAATATCGACGCCGGACATACGCTCGCTCGTTTGCCTGCACCAGTTTCATCAAGCTGTGTCTTGTCTCCCATCGCTTCCCCACCAGTAGGTTTCGTGCCGTCCAAATGGCGTCTTTAATGCTGTTGAGGGTGGGCCAGAGCATCTCAAATACGCCTGGTGTTACGTATCGGCCCCAGCCCACCCCGTTCACCGCTTCCCGGTAACCCAGCTGTGGGACGCATCTGCTGGCAGGCTCGGGCACCACAGGGCGCCGGTTGATGACCACAGGTCTAGGGCCGCACTGCACTCCCAGTGCACGTGTCTCATGGTCTCGGGCACGCCACACCCGGACCTCGTGGGGTCCCATCCAGGACAGGTCCTTGTGCTTGTTGAACAAAGTCCTGTCTGGACTCCTCCTCACTCAGGCCTCGCACGCGACACCGGCTCCTGGTCCTGTACTGCATTCACAATTAAGTCACGTTTCATAAAATCACACCATTTTATTTATCCAAATTAAAACGTCTCATGAAATCCCAGAGAAAACTGTATGCCTTAGGTAAATTTATTTATTGGCATCCTTAAATCACTTTTTTAGTAGTTTCATTCATCTGAGAAAGGTTCCCATGTTAAATCTCACGAAAGCCCCTGTCTTGTGCTCTCCCTCCATCAAGCCATATTTTACACGAGTGGCTAAAAACACACTTCCTAAAAACAATCCGGCAGTCCTTCACCACCTCCAGTTTAAGTCTCCCATTTGGAGGAAGTAAAACAGCCCTTGGGGGCATAAAAACAGTAGATATTAATAAAAACAAATGTAAAATCATCGCTATTATAGTCAGAATTTTTCCTTCCCATGTTAATTTTCTTAGTTTCCAGTAATCCAAGCTTTATGGTAAAGCTCCGCCCAGTTTCCTGAACCCCTCCCTTTTTATCAAAACATACCTCTAAAATCTTTGTGTCCTTTAACGTTACTTCTGTGTTCTGCAAGTGCCCCACCCCCCCCAATGGTCCATACAATTGAGCTGTGGATTTATTCCTATTTAATTTTGCCCCTGACACCTTACCATACCATTCAGTAAAAAGATCCCCTTTTAAAATATCCCAGAAAACCAGATAAAATTCAATAGGCAGTCCATCCAGACCTGGCGACTTCCCCTTCTTAAAACTCTTCAAACTATTTCCCCAATTCCAAATCTGTTATCTCTCCCTCTAAAAATGGTTTATCTTTAATCTTTGTCCCATGACCACCTGCAACACTTCCTCATTCGCCCTGTCTTCTGTGGGCTTATATAGGGAGTCAGAGTAATGGGACAGGTGAGAGTGATAATGAGAGGTGATCAGTAGTGAACTATTAGGCGGGTGATCTAGGGAGAGCACGAGAGGTGGAGTGTTGTGAGGCGGCTCCCCTGTGGGAAACACTAACCTGAAACAGAGAATGCATACAGGAATAACACTAGACACAGAAGGAATAATAATCTGAAACGGGAAGGCAAGACAACTAGGGAAAACACATACCAGCATATAAACACAGCGCATTATGAAGACGCAAAGAAGTAACGATGAGGGGAACTGCGACTAACGGGGGGAGAGAGATAAATAACAGAGCAAGGCTACAGATGAATAACTAAACCAGACTACACAAGCGAAACTAGGGTTATACATAGTGAAAGGGAAACGAACAAACTATACAACCTTGAATGGGGAGGCAGGGCAACGAGGAGAAAACATATAAAACAAAAGAACTAGAGATAAGGCAGATAACAGTAAAACAAGGAGGCACGGACGGATTAAGGATAGTCTGGGCCCCTGGGCAAAGGGTTGCACAGCCCCCCCTTTCACACACGCGCAATTAAAAAAAAAAAAATTTTAATGCACACTTTTTTTTCACACACGCATTTTTTATTATTTTTTTTTTCACATGCGCACGCTCACACGCGCATTTTTTTCACACACGCATTTTATTATTATTTTTTGTTTCACACGCGCACGCTCACACGCAATTTTATTTATTTTTTCACACGCGAACTTTTTTTACATACATTTTTAAATTATTTTTTTCACAGCCATTTTTTATATATTTTTTTCACGCCCGCACTTTTTTATATATATTTTTCACATGCGCCCTTTTTTTTCACACGCGAACTTTCTTCCACATGCGCACGCTCACGCGCATTTAAATTTTTTTTTTCCACACGCGCATTTTATTATTTTTTGTTTCACACGTGCATGCTCACACGCGCAATTTTATTAATTTTTTTATACACGCACTTTTTTTCACACATTTTTTATTTTTCACACATGCATGCTCACACGCGCAATTTTATTTATTTTCACACGCGCACTTTTTTTTTACTATTATAAAGCTTACACTTCTACTATTATCAATAATGTAATATGCAAATAACAATAAACTTTTTAAAAAGCTGTGAGTTGCTAGTTAGCAACGTTACACTAGCCTTGAAAAAGGCTGTGAACCTTTCAAAGTTTAATATAGTTGTAACGTTCGGGCGCAGCCAAGGACGAGACACGGAATCCCCGCTTACGTAGCAAACGTTACGTTTAATAACAACAGATATGGCGCAATGGCGCACGAGAACACTGAAGCACATACACTCAACGTGCAGACTTTAGACAACGACGAGCACAAGACACTGCGCGAACGCACATTAAATAGACAGACCACATCAACCCCACGTGATGATGAGACGAGCCACAGGTGAGACGGATAATTACAAGACACACCCGCACCCACGGAGATACACTGACACAGACGAATAGACGCAGACAACGTTAACACACGCCCCAAAGGAAGGGTTCGGGGACCGTAACGTGACAATAGTAAATATAGTAATGTAATATTATATCATGTAATGTAATATAATATATAAGCCTTTGAAAATACTATAAAAAGAATGTAACAGAATATATGCAATATAGTATAGTATAATATAATATAAAAATATTTATATATATTATAAAATAATATACTGCAGTATAAAGGTCAATGAGCCTTTAAAAAGGCTGTTGGTTGTAGTAAAAGTTGTAGTAAAAGTTGTAGTAAAAGCACAGAGCAAGTTTACAAGCTGAACTGTCTGAATGTGAGAAGTTTTGATACTGGCAGGGGGTTTTATATAGAACTTGCATATTCACTTGGAAGTTCTCGCAACACCTGATTGGCTCAGCCCCCGTGGGAATTTATGGCAATGTAACAATTTTTCACCACTGAGTGAGAGGGTGGGGGAGGGGTAGCGTGTGTGTGTGTGTGTGTGTGTGTGTGTGTGTATGTGTGTGTGTGTGTGTGTGTGTGTGTGTGTGTGTGAGAGAGAGAGAGAGAGAGAGGGGGCATGGAGAGGGAGACAGGGGAAAGGTTTTGAGTATATTAAAAATGCTGTGTTAATGATATTAAATCAAGTTTCATTATTGTCAAGACACCTTCACTCTGCCTTGAAACATGTCAAGTCATGTCAAACTGTCATTGAATGGTCATTAAATAAGAAGCTGAATAAAATATATTTTCCAATAAATAATCCTCAAACTAAATATCAGGGTTACACGCATACGCAGCCACAGATACTACAACAAAACCACTTGCTGTTTCATCTGTCACCAAACCAAAATTGTGCTACTCAGTAAAATTAGCTTGCAGTTCTGTTGTATGAAAAGGCACTTTTCCTTTCGTGCATTCCTTCAGAACTAGAGTGACCACTGGTCTCTTTACTGTTGTTTAATAAAGGGGAAACATGAAACTAGTCAAATGGCTTGTTGTTTTCACATAAGTGAAATCACACCCTTGCCCAAATTCACTCAATTTAATAAGTGTCAAAGATAGCATTCATCAGACAAATTGCTTGTCTTAAATTTAAATAATTGCAAAATTGCTAAATTAATTTGTGTCTCTGCGCTTAAGAGAAATTGAACATAATAATTTTGAAACAATACAAATTCAGAAGCATTAAGTAAGGGCCTGAGTTTGTAGGTCCCTAGAAAGTCAAGGAGCCATGGTAAACGACTTCTATGGAAGTCAAGGGCCCCGTAGCAGGGGCCCTCGTGATCAAGGGCCCTCTAATGGTATGCCCTGCTCTTCTCTAGGGCCCCCTGGTAGGGGCTCTCATAACCAGGGCCCTCTAAAAATATGCCCCCCTCTTTCCTAGGACCCCTAATAGCCAAAAGTCGAAGTCAGAGCAGTGACACAACTCCTCATCCATTTTCCTAAGGGGCCCTAAAGCATGGCTAGGGGCCCCAAAAGCATTGCTAGGGCACAAAAGCATGACTAGGGCCCTCCAAAGCATGGCTAGGGCCCAAAAGCATGGCTAGGGCCCTCCAAAGCATGGCTAGGGCCCAAAAGCATGGCTAGGGCCCCCAAGAGGCCCTGGGGTCAAAGTCCCTAATAGTCAGAGGATCCTTAAAATGGAGGGCCCTCGGAAATAAAAATATATTGTACCATAAATGTTGATAGGCATCGCAAAAAGTTTTCGGCCAGGGCCCCCCTGACCTCAAGGGCCCCTGGGCGCTGGCCCCACTGGCCCGGTCAGTAATCCAGCCATGCAAGGAGGGACTCATATACAATGACCGACGAGGGTAGTCAGGGCAGGGGAAACTAAATACACAAAACCCAGGGAAGTAAACGAGACACAGGTGGAAACACTGAGGATGGGGGCGTGGCAGACAGAAGGGAAACCAAGGAAACGGGGAAACTAGGTGGGACAAGGGAGGAGGGCGGAGCTGGACGTGTCATTAACACTAGAAGTAATTACTTCTGTGCACAAATATATTTGAACATAGTAATTAATCAGGGAAACATCTTGCAAATCATCTTAAACAAAAAGGATTCCTACACTTACATGACAAAGGTAATATCGTAAGTGATTCCACATGAGATTAAAAGCATTTCAGATATTAAATAGCAATAGTCTAACAAAACAATAGTATCACAAAAGACCAAATAAAGCTGATATTCAGTCTTGGACCCACTGTATCAAAATTACAAGAGGCCAGTACACTTGAGTCACTATTAACCTCCAAACATTTTCAGGCAATTTCTCATATACCTAACAATGCAGCAGGATTAGATAGCTACCTAATACTGAGTCCTACAAACATTTCTGTGATATGCTTTCCAACTGTATGGAGATGTTAGCAAATATAAATAAGAAAGCAATAGTCCCTCCACAAATGAATACTGCCCTTATATTGGTACTAATAAAACCAGATAAAGATCTATAATTTTGCTAAAAATCATTAGCAGCACACTGGCAGCTATTGAATCTATGATATAATCTATTATACACCCAGATCAAACTGGATTTATAATCCTTTATACAGGGATGGCAGTATTCAGGCAATATGTATAATTTATTCAGTATTTATTCAGTATCTCCCGTACCTCAGAGACAAAAATAAAAAACAGTAGGCCTACCTCTTGATACATAGAATGCACTTGACAGAGTAAATTGAAAATATATTTTTATAGTATATGACACTTAGGTTTTGTTAGGAATTTTATTCAGTGGGTTAAGACATAATTCTCCTACGACAGTAGTTAACACTAATAACATGATAAAAGTTAAGTGTTAACAAAACATAATTCAGTTACATCAGTCAAATGCTTTTTACAACAGCTTTTGTCACAAAGCAGCTTTACATATGTCAAGTCCAATAGCTGTTATCACAGAGCAGCTTTACATATGTCAAGTCCAATAGCTGTTATCACAGAGCAGCTTTACATATGTCAAGTCCAATAGCTGTTATCACAGAGCAGCTTTACATATGTCAGGTCCAAGCCACCAGTGAGCAAGCCAAAGGTGACAGAAGCAAGTAAAAACTCCCTAGAACATGAAGAAGAAACCTTGAGAGGAACGAAGACTCTTCTGGGGGGAACCCGTCCTCTTCTGGTTGGCAACACAACAATGAGCAGCAAAATAAGTAAAGGGAAACAAAAAAATAAGAATGTCCATGCAAGTTTTCCAGAAGTCCTAATCTCGGATCGCTGGGTGTAGGTATGACTGAAATTAATCTGTCCAATCTGGCAACTAAGGTGGGGAGAAGGGGGAGGGGGTCACAGGAGGGGGGCAATTACTGTACTCAGTAATGTACGTGATTTAAAATATACCAAATTACAATTCTTAACATAAAAGTAAAAAGTGCAGGTACACATGAGTAAATGTTACTTTACACCTCTTTTCCTGCATTTTTGTATCTCACTGTATCGTCTTGCTCCAGATGCTTGAACTGCTGGTATGCGGGTTTGATAAAGTCAGGCATATTTGTGTTGGGTAATAGGAGGCCCTTATGAGCAAGGATGGCACTTGCACAACATGTTAGAGGTTTTCCAGTGAGGGACGTGAGCAGGTCATTTAGCTGCCTTAGACAGTGAGGATGTAAACTTCACAGTCACTGAATAGACTTTTGAGAGAAAGATGTAGACCCAGGTTAACAGTGCACACCTGTATATAAGCGCATCTAAGTCAAATAAGTATCTAAAGTGTATATAATGCCTGGGAGATTTGCTATGTTATAGGCATTAATACAGCAGACATCTCTTTCTGTAACTGTAACGTGGGGATTGAGGCAGGTTGGTTTTTGCTAATCCCTGCCCATGGCTTGCCCATTATAGATTTTGACCCATTTATAAAGCTGCTTTGTGATATGTGTTGTTAAAAACATTATATAAATAAAATTGACTCTTTCCTTTTTTTGACTAGGACATTTCCAAAACAGCAGCTGTTGTGGAGGACAACTGGTCAACCAGTGCCAGGGCTGTGGGTGCTTCAGGGTAACTGATACATGTGGAGAACGAAGATTACCCCGTTTGGTACCATTTGGATGAAAAATGACCCCTGGTGACCCCTGTACCTGTCCTGGGCATGTGAGCATCAGAATTAGACCATGAGACAACAGAAGAAAGAGGATTGGGATGAGAATCATCTTTTTCTGTCATATAATGGGGATGGGCAGCTGAATCCTGCTGGGAAACCTTTGATTCTAGCATTCATGTGTGTGCTACACATACCACCTACATAAACATTGCCAAATGTACCCCTTCATGACAACAGTATTCTCTAATGGCAGTGGTCTATCACACTGGAAAATTGTTCAGGAATGGTATAAGGCAGGGGTTCTCAACTGGTCTCAGCCTGGCACCCACATTTAGTCGTGACCCACCCAAGTCATTAAGTCGTGACCCACTTTTATTCAATTATTCAACAAATTTATTTTTGAAAAATAGCCTTCAAAAACACAACATACATATGCATGCAAAGTGTTTTTTTTTTCAAGATAAAAGATGAACAGTTAATAACCATAAAGAGAAAAGATACACTTAAATGACACCCTATTGTGTAATGAACTGCAAAACAAACTGCTTCACATTCAAATATGATATGACTTATATAACATTACTTTTTTCTTTAATTTCTTGATACAAAAAACAACTTAAATAATTCGCTTTCATGTTCATCATCCAGTTTATAAACTGTAATTTGCCTTTTACTGTGTGAATACAGTATAAACCTTGCACTGCTCCCACACCTCCAGAGATCTGTGTGTGTGTGTGTGTGTGTGTGTGTGTGTGTGTGTGTGGAGAGAGAGAGAGAGAGAGAGAGAGAGAGAGAGAGAGAGAGAGAGAGAGAGAGAGAGAGAGAGAGAGAGAGAGAGAGCGAGCCAGAGAGAGAGAGAGAGAGAGAGAGAGAGAGAGAGAGAGAGAGAGAGAGGAGAGAGAACACGAGTGAACTGCGGTTGAGATTGATCTGTACCAGGTCTTCATTATTTGTATAAAATGCTTTAGGACGCGATTGGCGTAGCTTGTCACTGTTCTGTTATCCAAAATTAGTGAGACGGAGTCCGTTAAGTTCAGGTAGGTGAGTCGAAATGCACGCTGTCATACAAAATCAGTTGATTCAGCTGTTGTTTTGCGTGGATGAACGATTCGCACCATGATTCACCAGACGGTTCTTGTAAGATTTAGATTGGTTTGGACCAGTGAATGTCACATGCCATGGATCAGAGTGGGCTTCAGGTGCGAGATTAACTGTTGTGGCAATATGAACCTCATAAATTGTTATGAGAACGAAAGGAGAGGTGGAGGAAGGAACATGTTGCAGCTGAGAACGTCGATTCACATTTATCTTTTTGAAGTGAACTATTAGAAATGCATGTGAATAACAGCAGTCTACTACGAGGGTGATCCAGCAGTTTATGAATGAACACAGGCTGCGTGTGGCATCGTAGGCTGCACGGGGAGAACCGACTATCGATCACAGGTTACTGTACCAGTTATTGAGACACCATAATCAACCAAGTAAAATTAAAGGCGGTAGAACAGTAAGAGACGTGCGATTAAATCCTTTATGGGATATTAGTTAGCTTTAGATGCGACATCCGGGAAACACGCATCTATACCAGACGAACACAGGCTACATTAGTCAGTCCTGTCCTTTCGTCTCTTTTGTGATTAAAGAACCGTCTGGTGTCTGTGCTAGTTGATCTAGAAAGAGTTTAACTTTCAGGCTCAAACGACCCGTAGTTTCAGTGCGGTACATGTATGTCTGCAGTGGCGTTAAGACCCGGAGCTTGACAATCTCACGCCGTCGCTGCTCTGATTTGTCAGCATAATATCAATGCCTTAAGATGGGTAAAGTTATCACGCTACAGTGATATATCATGAAAGTAGCGCATTTAAGTAGAAGCATGCAATAGTGCAACAGTGATTTCTAATTTATTGAAACAAAAGCCAAAAACAGTGGTGGGTATACCCCAACAAAACATGTCAATGTCTCAATAACTTGTCTTGTGCCCTTGAGCAACAGTCATGACGCTCCTGTGTTTGGTGGTGTGGTCAGGTACTCTTGCAGGGTGTCCAGAATGCCAACCACTCTGATGTAAATGATTTTGAATGGTCTGACATGATACTTGGGTGCCTGTCATCTCCCTTAAATGTGCCTGGAGTTGTGTGGCATTCATCATCCGGTTCTGCAGGGCACGGTTCACAATGAAGCAGTCATCAATGTGAGATGTTGAACCAGGAAATCTATCGGTCAATTTATGGATCAAACACCTGTTGTGAATTTTGCCAATAAGCTCCTTGTTAGAGAACACAAGTTTTGCAAAAAGTACTGAAACACTGAAGAGTTGGATCTGTGCATTCAGAAGTTTGGAGAAGGTCATATTAAGTTCTTCTGTAAAGATTAGAGTGCATTTTAGGTTTATCTTGAAATTTCACAATAAAGCTAAATATTTCTAACTAGTAGTGTTATAAAACCTTGATGCTTGCTTACAAAATCAAAAATGGACTGGCCCCTCCCTACATGATGTCCATGGTAAAAAGCCGATCCGTACAGCGATCACTCAGAACCTCAAGCTTGGCTCGACTCAAAACTCCATGCTTAAAGTCTCATGGAAGACAAAGCTCCAGACTATTCTCCATCCTGGCTCCAAGATGGTGGAACAATCTTCCATTAGCTGCTAGGACTGCAGAGTCTATTGCTATCTTCAAGCGTAGACTGAAGACTCACCTGTTTGTTGAGTTCTTACCAGAGCACTAATTCAGCTGATACCACTTGCCGTTGTTCTTAAATTGTATGTCTGTCTATGGTTATTTGTGCTTCTTGGCAAACGTCTAACTTGCAAAACACTTGGTAATGACATTGACTCCTGTAGTTTAGTAGTAGTCTGACTCAATGGTATCTTGAATTCTGGCCTATCCGAACTATTTCCTAGGATGTATTCTGTGATCAGATGCAAAGCACTTTGTAAGTCGCTCTGGATAAGAGCGTCTACTAAATGCCGTAAATGTAAATGTAGTTTAATTTTACTTAATATTTTGTTACACATGTGAATAGCTTTATTGTCATACACATTGTACCGTACAAGGTGATGAAATAGTTCTCTGGAGCCTCAGTGTGGAGCCCAGAAGAGCCCAGAGCAGCCACTGCATCAGGAGACGGCCCGCCGTACACATCTGCACACAAGTGTGTATTTGTGATGAAGAAAAATCTCAGAAAATTATTAGACTAATAGTCAATTGTTAAAACATGCTAAACGCACCCATTATATTATTAAATTCCTCATTTGGCATGACTTTCTCCCTCTAGTATTGTCATGTAAATCAGTCCCATCATCATATCAGAGACATACTATAAAGTACCATTTGATATTTCATAGTCCTAAAAAAGTAAAGAGACTGGTGCTTATTGCAGGCTTTGAGGAAGAATAGATCCCAATAGCTTCATTATCTCATTTCCCCAAGTAGAAGACACTTTACTGCTCCCTGTATTACACTTTTACAGCCCTCTGAAAGCATTGAAGACACAAGTCATTAGACCATGATACAAAACATTGTCATGCTGACTGGAACCTGCATGTCTGGCTCATGATCTTTTGTGGCCATTTTCTAGACATGAACTAGTATCTTTGTGATTACTGACACTACAAGATTTTGTAACTATGGTATTGTAACTACGGTATTGTAACTAACTCCATGTAAATAAGTGCCTGGTGCATGCAGAGAGTAGCAGTAGCATCACAGCAACAATCTGCCTGGAACTGTTAGAAAACCAACTTTCATATCGTTGTTGATGTAAAGCTAGAAGGCATTTGGTCTGCTTTATTTATTTAGACACTTGATTCTCCTGCAATTAGTTGAGTGAAAATGAACCTTCTAGAAAAAGAGAAGGTATAGCTCAAGAAAAAGTGTTTGTTCTTATTACTTTTCTTGTTTGTTTAATATTGTTATTGTTGTGGTGTTTAGTGTCAATCTGTAACATAATGACCAGGCAGAGATGGATTCAACTGCAGAATAATGCCGGTTTTATTGATAATGAAACAAACGCCAGGGGTGAGTAGCACCAAGTATAAACAACGGCACTGAACACCGGAGCGTTTAGGGAGATGTAGAGCCAGTCCAGGGTCACGTCGGGAGAGCAGAGAGCAGGTACAAGAGGGTTAGGCTGGGTACGAGGTCTACGAGGGCAGCAGAGGTCAGAGAACTAGAAGTCGACATGGCAATGAGCTCGGTATGCAGCATGAGTCGGCAATACTTTGCGAGAAGAAAGTGGAACCTCCATCTTAAATAGCAGAGGTAGAGGGTGTGGCTGAAGAGAGACAGGTGCAGGATTAATTATGAGGGGGGGTGTGTTGTTCCTGACACAATCAGAGGAGGCTGTCCCTTTGAGTCTTGAGGCTGTCCCTTTGAGTCTTGAGGCTGTCCCTTTGAGTCTTGGGGCTGTCCCTTTGAGTCTTGAGGCTGTCCCTTTGAGTCTTGAGGCTGTCCCTTTGAGTCTTGAGGCTGTCCCTTTGAGTCTTGAGGCTGTCCCTTTGAGTCTTGCTTCCTCTCAAAGTTTCTTCTTCGTCCTCTTAGTGGCTTCGTTCTTCCCAATATTGACATCTGTAACAATGCTTTGTGATAGCAGCTCTTGTAAAAAGGGTTATATAAATAAATTTGACTTTGACTAACATGGTGGCAGGCTGAGCATGAAACCCATCAGCTAACTGCTAAGATCTAGGATTTCTGTCCAGTTTGCTACGGTCAACACAACTTCAGTGGCGTCAAGAGAAGGGAGAGCTACTCTGGTCACCTTCAGTAACCTCCCTACAGATGTACTGGAGAGGAAAATGTTTGCATGGAGCTGGAACACAAATATTTTTATTCCACTTTATCCTTTTAGGGGATATGCATGCTATTACTTATGAGTGGGCTGCATGCTATTACATTTTATTAACACCTGAAGTGTGAAGGAGATGATGAATTGTAGATTATATAGATTATATATATTGTGTTGGTCTGTGGATGTTCTCTGTTGCATGCAGCAAAGCCTAGTTTAGACTGACATTACTCACCTATATTGTAAATGCAATCACTACCTTAATATATTTTAAATTAAGCTTGAATGGATTCATATTGACTCTAGTGTTCTGATGTTCTTAGTAGTATAGCACATAATATAGCAGTTATACTGCACTTTAATGCTCCCTGCTCTAAAGAAGATTATGGACCAGATCCCCTCTCCCAAATACTTGTCTTATCCATTACAGAATACATTCTAAAATATGTCATATCAACACATCGTTAAATTTTACTTAGTACATGACTTCATGCAGCAGTGTGGGCATGTGATAAAAATGTATGCTGAGATTTAAAATCCTTTGAAATGGGTCACAGTCTCCAGCAGTGACAGACCATGTGAAGATGATTAGCTGCTGAGCTCAGTCCACAGCAGGTCAATCAGATCAGCAAGAATTATCTGGGGATTCCTCCCAGTACAGGACTGGAGACTACACACTATTCACCAGTGAATAGTGGGGTGGTGCAGACAGTCTGAAAGTCCCAGTCTTATTGTAATGGTAAGGCTGCTGTGATTTGCTGTTTTGTGACTGAATGAAGGCGGATGGTACATGTGCTTGGGGTGATAATGAAATGGAACGATACGCATTGCATTGTACTGGATCCTTTATTATGTTTGTTTGTTTGTAAGGTACAGTGTCTTTTATTTCATTTATTCAATGCATAATTACCATTGATTGTAATTTAGAGATATCAAGGCCATTTTATCCTTGATTTACAGAAGTAAGCATTGGTTAATGTTTCAGGATTATGCTTGAGTCAAAACTTAACATTTAGTAGTTCTCTTTTTTTGAAAAAGTGTTTATAGAGTAGCATTTGAAAATTTGAATGGCTGTACAATGATAGAATGGCTTACTGAAATAGGCCTAGTTTAGGATGGGTTGTCTGTTTCCAAAATAAAATTATGGAATTTGAATGTGTGTGGGACAGTACAAGGTTGTGTGAGTGAGTTTGTATGATTTTATTTTTGTTTGTGTGGGAATATATGAACCTGTGTGAATTTTTGTGTGATTATCTTTGTGTGAGGTTGTACCATTCAAGACAACAGTTGGTGCAGTGAGATGGCAGATGGTGGTGTGGTATTTTTAGGCTAATTTCTTTTTCCTACAAAGCGTAATCATCTTGTGGTTTGGTGTACACTATAACACACACATGCACACACACACACACACACACACACACACACACACACACACACACACACACACACACACAGGCTAAAAGACTAATTTAGCACCACAGAGACATATGCTGTGTAATTATAACACATACCATCTGTGAGGTATTTCTGAAGGTTTGGCAGTCTTCTGATTAAGCAGTTTTTTTTTCAATGCTTCCAATCCACAATTCACAGTCCTGTGCCCAGACGGAGTACTTTGGTGTGTAGTAATTGTCTGAATCACCCCACAAAAAGGTGCTCTCTATATAAAACCATTCAAGCAGGCTACCACATTATTTGTTAATGGTTGCTGTCTGATCTCAAAACTGTGACAAAAGTGCTCCTTACTCCAGTGCAATAATCCAAACATCTCTTTCTATGTGTTTCTCTCATTTGTACTGTGGATTAGTGTTCTCCCAGACGAATATTCATAATTAAATCCAGAATTTCCAAAACAGCTGCAAAGATTGTCTGACACATGTACACTATACCTTGAATATACCTTGATGATGTTCCTCTCATTAAACTTGAGAAAGAAGAAGCTCCATATTCAGGTGAGTTACTGTATAATGTTGTGGCTCTCTGTATCTGCATCTGTGTTGTACTGTGTGCACACTGTATATAGAAATGCTAGTTTGCAGATAGAGTGACAGTAATTCTTCAAGAGCAGGTGTCACCCTGCGTAGACATCGTTGAGCTACTTCTTCATTGGGCTTCTAAAAGAAGTGATACTTCACATTCCCTCTCCCTCTCTTCACCATTCCCTGGTGGTGTCTGTACTAAGCAGAGTTCCTTCCTAATCAAGCTGCATCAGCACAGCTCAGCACAGCTCAGAGAGAGGAGAGAGACCGCTCTAGAGGACCTTGAATCAATGCACATGCATTATAATCTAAGCCTGTGCCAGAGTTAATACATTATGGAGTTTGGCAGTAACAGCCAGGTTCCTTTTAAAGGGTTTGTGGCTCTTCCAAACGGAACTAGTGCAAAATAAAGAGAACATCGCCATCAATCAAGGTCCACTGGTGTCTGGGACACCTTCAGATGGGGGGACGTGGCCAACCAGGGGCCTGAAATAACTAGATACTGTTATTGATCAGAGGCTTAATGTCCTCTCCACATTCATCTACCAGCACAGGATGAAGAGAGAGAGAGAGGAAAGGGATCTGAAAATTCAATGTGATACAATAGATGTCTTTATATGTTTTGGCCATAAGTGCATACTGAAGCCACCACAGATCCATTGTCAAGCAGTTTGAGTGTCACAGTGATGGACAGGACAACGCACACCCCTGTCTTTCATACACACTCCTCACACACTCATCCAAGGTGTATTAAAATGTGCGTGCATCTCTGTTTAATATACCTATACACCTACATGTACCTTTTATGACTTCAATACTGAGGGCTCCTTCTCTCAGAGTCAACATTCGACTGAGTCAGCACTAAACTACTTAATGTTAGGTGATTTATTTAGTATTGTGTGACAGTAAGTCAGTGGTTTCTGAATTGTTTTCCTCAGGTGTTGAGAGCGGCTCACCTGACATCCCCGACATGCCTGAGCAGAGTAATGACTACCGGGTGGTGGTTTTTGGAGCAGGCGGTGTGGGCAAGAGCTCGCTTGTGCTCCGTTTTGTAAAGGGCACCTTCCGGGACACCTACATCCCCACAGTGGAGGACACCTACCGACAGGTGATCAGTTGTGACAAGAGTGTTTGCACGCTGCAAATTACAGACACCACCGGCAGCCACCAGTTTCCCGCCATGCAGCGCCTGTCTATCTCCAAGGGCCATGCCTTCATCCTGGTCTACTCCATCACCAGCAGGCAGTCACTGGAAGAGCTGAAACCCATCTACCAGCAGATACTGGCCATCAAAGGTGGCATCGAGAACATCCCTATCATGCTGGTAGGCAACAAGAGTGATGAGACCCAAAGAGAGGTGGAGACCAGCGATGGAGAGACTCAGGCTGCTACATGGAAATGCGCCTTTATGGAGACATCAGCCAAAACCAACCACAATGTCACTGAACTTTTCCAAGAGCTTCTCAACCTGGAGAAGAAACGCAACATGAGTCTAAATATCGATGGCAAACACTCAGGAAAACAGAAACGCACTGACAAACTGAAGGGGAAATGTAGTGTCATGTAGATGCATGTCTGGGTAAACAGGTATGAGAGTATACTCACAGATGGATACTCACAGATGGATACTCATGGGGGTAGAGTAAACCAAAGTAGGGATGCTTTTCAGTCGGTAGACATTGTAAATTCATACATATTTTCAGTGGCCTGCATCTTCTCCCTGTGACCGCGAAATTCAACAGTGCTACGCAATGATGTGGCCTAGCCATGTTCAGACTGCTCATGTTCACACTTGAGGAGATGTACACCGTCCATTAACCACACCCCATCATCTCCACCATTCTGAAGATATTGTATCAACACCATGACATTGATCGTTTATAGTTTAACCTATGAACTAACTGAGAAAGAACTAGTGACACACCACAGGTAGTTGCTCTGAGAAACATGTTTTTGAAAACACCCTCATGCCCATAATGAAGAAGAAGTATGGCCATATTTTTGTATTGCTGACGTTTCTTGGGGACGGCTGTGTGGTGTAACCACAAGATGAATGAGGGGTTTTGATTCACATTGCTGTAAATGTGCAGGGGCTCTGACAGGAATGTGTGGAGGAGAACCACACAGCTTTGACTCAGAACATTTTATGAATTTCAATGTGATTTCTTTTAGCCCCTTGTATGATCTAAACAGTCGTGTCAACCCATTTTATAAACATGAACAGAGAAAATGTAATACCTTTAATTTTAGACTTTGGAAACATCGACATAAGTAATGTAGACATGATTGATAAACCAAGACCTGCGGTTCTTAAGGTCTGTGTAAGTGAAAAGACTCCCCTCAATTGTGCAGCTAACTCCATTTGCATGTTTGCTTTTATTGTATATTACTAATCTATTGTAGCAGGTAACATTGAAGACAATCATATTGTTAATAATTTTGGAATAGGATGTATGCTTTTAGAAATGAGACAGATGCTCCAGCAAACCATACTGGAGAAAACCGTGTTGAAAACATGCCAATCCAATTCATCATCTCCACCATCTTGTGTGCATGTGTGACACAGAGACATAAATTGTACCGAGCTGAACAGAAAAAATATTGTGCCTCTAGATGAGAAAGAACTAAACCTGAATGATTAGCATCTATCAACAGCACTAAAATTTTACTCCAAAAAATATACGTAATTATATAAAGTAGGTGCCTATAAAAAGACCATTTCTAAGCTACAGTTTGTTTTATTATTTATGCAGAGCAACATTGCTTGTGAATGGAAATATAACTATATGATTCTTGGCATAGTTTTTAATGTAAATTTGGTGTTCTACTAATGACCCAGCAAACTGGGCAAAATGCAATCCTGTGTGAGAATGCACTCATGTTGCACTTTATCGAAGAGGTTCATACATTTGACTGTGTTTGACCAGATAATTGCCTCTCATCGGTTGTTTGATGCAATATATAATACCCTTTAATACCTACTCAAGGTCTCATGTCATAGCAGTGTATAAAAGCACAAGTCTAATTATTCCAATTTTGGTATAAGAAGACTAAAAAGTACTGTGACCAGCATACGTCTACATCTCTGTCTTTTCCTTCTGCATGACATCCAAGGACATTTTTGTCACAGGAGATGTTTTTTAAGTTGGTGCCATTGATGGTATTTTGTGTACTGAACAATCATTTAAAACAGATCATGTTAACAAAAATGTAACCAAAATTGTGAGGTTTGAGCTCTATTTGCTGTTGTACCATTGCCTTCATCATCTAGAAGTCTGTATAGAACAAACAGCATGAAGTCACCTAAACGAAAAGCATAATGTTGAATGTTGCATGTTGAGCTACCCTTCCACACTGCACATTCTAGCCTTACTGGCATGATTTCTATGTTTCTGTGTAGTGGAAATTTGAGAATTATCCAGATTGAGCTATTACCTGTCTTGATACAAATGTTTTTTAATCCATGATTGTTTTATCTGGGCTTGCAATAACAACCCAACCTTCCTTTTCTTGTAACTAGCAGAACAGGTTCTAACGTATGTATCTAAAATAAGTTAATATTTGCCAAAACATTGTAAACCCACAAAGATCAATTATGAAAGTAGAAATTTAAAAATAAAGACACATGCTTTAGTATTCAAAATAACAATCTTTATTCTGTATCATAATGACTTGGTGATGATGATGAGGTCCACAGCTATTCCTCTTTGGGTACATTAAGTAATGAATATTGGATTTAACAAAAAATGATTTTATTTTATGTCCAATTTCCTGCTTAGTGTAATTCTGTAAGTCTTTCCCTTGGCTTTTATTAGTGGAAATATTAATTCACACAAGTGTTGTAGGTGGACAAATTAAGCTTTCATGTATGCCATTGTATTAATAAAGAGAGAGACATCTCATTACTATAAGCCAGCTACTGCTACAGTGCACGTACGTGCATTCTGCAAAACTATTCATGAGCTTGTCACATCTTGGTGAAGCCAAGCTGGCATAAGGATGAATCACACCACTCCTGCCTCTGTCTCTGAGGCACAAAGACCTTGGGGACAGCCTGGCACCCTCTAACCTGCCTGGCACCCTCTAACCAGCCTGGCACCCTCTACCCTGCCCCATAGACCATTGGCTTATGCATGATTAAGATTGCAAGTACCCATATACAAAAAGAGATGAATCACAGCTGAAATACTACTGAAATCAGGCCACATGTTATACAGGGAATTGCAAAACAAATAAAAAAGTGTAAACATTAGGCTTTGCAAGGATCGGAAGCAATTATTTTTTGATACTGACCAAAATATGATGTGTTCCAATGTGATTACAATATGAGAAATACGTTGAGCAAACAGTTTTGTTGGAATAGTACATATGACATGTAGAATAAAGTTTAGATTCTGAAGATGCAGTATGGCTAAATAGACATATGACTAAGAAAAGGATATGAAAATATTTGTAGACGTGACAGTGTGACAGCAGTAAGTGAAACTAATATCACTGCTCTTCAGATGACTCAACAACATAGCCATAAACTCTGTGTGCATAGTTTCACAATACAGTTCAAAGTATGACCACAAAATTAATAGAATAATAGGAATGTATTATTAATATATTATCCAGAAACACACAAACAATAACAATATCAGCTGCTCTATATGAGTTTCCTTTAAAGCTGCAGTCTCTCAGTGTAATGAACACCTCCATTGAATCACATGGTTGCAGAGACTTGCCTGTTTATCTGCAACAGTTGTAGCTCTGCTTATCCCACAGTGTGGCCCAGTAACCCTGATTGCCTTAAACACACCCATATTGGCAACTCCCAAGTCATCAACTATTTGTTGAAATCATGCTCTTCACCTTATAAATAGTTATAAAATATATTAACGTTGTGATGATATACTGATATGAGCTCAAGGCTAGAATGCAGAACTTTGACGGGGGTGGCAAAAAGAAAAAGACCTTTAGACCCCTGTAGTGACTTATAGTGACCTATAGTGACCTGTAGTGACCTGTAGTGACCTGTAGTGACCGGTAGTGACTTGTAGTGTAGTGATCTATTCATACGCGTGCTGAAAACACCCTAGCTTCCAGCTTTGCTGACGGTGCAACAGTGATTGGTTACACTACATGTTCAGTCAGTTCCTGGTTTGTACAAGGAACACAGGAAAACAGAATGTTTGGATGTGAATTAAAGGACGTAAAACACTGATCATGTCACAATCGTCTGCATGGAGACTACAAAAAAATGTGCCCTTATCAATTTATCTGTTTTGCATCCTACTTTTATGTTTAACATTTTTAAATTTGTTTTTTACTGATTACTGATTTTTTATAGTATCGTTTGAGTTTTAACTCCTTTTATGTAAACGTGTTCTAGCAATAGTCTTCCTAACAAAATAAGGGTCTCTAAGTGAAAGCAAACTGTTATCTGTAAAATATATTCTTGAAGATTATTCTATGATAAATTAATTTTTAATAAAAATGAGCATTACATTAAACCAACTGCTATCTTTTTCTGGGGGTGGGGGTTTCATATTTTTGTCTTACACGTTTGACCAAAGCAAATACCTTAGAATCTTGTGCTAAACATGGTTTCCATGGCAACATCATGCTGGTAGGGACACCTCCAATTCACTCAGTGCAGATGTTAATGCACAATTACATCATTTCATGACGGTCTCACTCTACATAGGGCAGGTCAGCAGGACGGTCTCACTCTACATAGAGCAGGTCAGCAGGACGGTCTCACTCTACATAGGGCAGGTCAGCAGGACGGTCTCACTCTACATAGGGCAGGTCAGCAGGACGGTCTCACTCTACATAGGGCAGGTCAGCAGGACGGTCTCACTCTACATAGAGCAGGTCAGCAGGATGGTCTCACTCTACATAGAGCAGGTCAGCAGGACGGTCTCACTCTACATAGGGCAGGTCAGCAGGACGGTCTCACTCTACATAGGGCAGGTCAGCAGGATGGTCTCACTCTACATAGGGCAGGTCAGCAGGACGGTCTCACTCTACATAGAGCAGGTCAGCAGGATGGTCTCACTCTACATAGGGCAGGTCAGCAGGACGGTCTCACTCTACATAGGGCAGGTCAGCAGGATGGTCTCACTCTACATAGGGCAGGTCAGCAGGACGGTCTCACTCTACATAGAGCAGGTCAGCAGGATGGTCTCACTCTACATAGGGCAGGTCAGCAGGACGGTCTCACTCTACATAGGGCAGGTCAGCAGGACGGTCTCACTCTACATAGGGCAGGTCAGCAGGACGGTCTCACTCTACATAGAGCAGGTCAGCAGGACGGTCTCACTCTACATAGGGCAGGTCAGCAGGACGGTCTCACTCTACATAGAGCAGGTCAGCAGGACGGTCTCACTCTACATAGGGCAGGTCAGCAGGACGGTCTCACTCTACATAGGGCAGGTCAGCAGGACGGTCTCACTCTACATAGGGCAGGTCAGCAGGACGGTCTCACTCTACATAGGGCAGGTCAGCAGGACGGTCTCACTCTACATAGGGCAGGTCAGCAGGACGGTCTCACTCTACATAGGGCAGGTCAGCAGGACGGTCTCACTCTACATAGGGCAGGTCAGCAGGACGTGGTGTGGAACAAGTGGGTTAGCACTGCAGTGTGATGCTGAGGGTACAGCGCACAAAATGGCTGCCGTGGGGTGAGGGAGTTAGCATGTACCTAGACTGACTGAATCCACTGTTTCAACTACTGCTCTCTCTCTCTCTCGCACACACACACACACACACACACACTCTCTCTCTCTCACAAACACACACATACACACATACACTCTCTCTCTCTTTCTCTCTACAGTGTGCAATGGCCTTTGTGTCAGCATTTGTGCAGTGTTTGCAGCTTTTAGAGCTTGAGAGATGTACTACTGATGTTGTAGAAAGAGGGATGTATAGACATCAGCATAATTTCATGCTCCAAGGAAAATGAGGTCAGTGCAGCAGAAGTGATTTCGCCTGCACCTGCTTTAAATGTGACTCTACTGTAAAATAAGGCAACCAGAGATCCAGTATAGGTAAAGGGTCAAGGCGTAACTGATTCATCTAGATTTTGATAATAGCTTCAGGGAAACATAAGACTAAAGGAAGTAAATTGGGAATTTTCATTTTTTGAAAAAATTTACAACACCAAACAAACAAACAAATAAATAAATGTTAGGTTAATGGCCCACATTAACCTACTATATACCTCTTATTATATTTCTGTCTAATTATAGTCCTGTAGTCTATGCCTTATTGTGAAAGCCAGGTATTACTTGTGTGTTAAACTGACTCAGATCCATAGAAAATCTGTTTCTGAAAATCGTACAGAACTCCATATTAAGGCTGTGGCTGTTTCATCAGAAGCCACGTGTGTCCTGTATTTAATACTCTCAACAGGGAGCAGGGTTTACTTTTGATGAAACACACCAGTGCAGTACATGTAACAATCCAGCTTAATTACATTACAAAATATCTGCATATAATGAATGATGATATACCTACACAATTGTAGTAACCACTATCACCAGGCCCGTTGACAGTCTTGCTGGGGCCCGGGACAAGAAAATATCATGTGCCCCCCCCCCCCCCCCCCCCCCCCCGGCTTGCGTCATTTGAATTTTCTCTGTAGCAGACAATCCTTGTGTTAGGTCATATAGTATATAATATAGCCACACATCAAAGCTGTTTCTGACAGCTGACTGGTTTATACTTGACGCGGCGCGAGCGGCGCGAGGGTCCGCGCGGCGAAAATGACGTAATCGCAGTGGCACCGAACGTGCGCGAGGGTCTCGATTCGATTCGATTCACGAGGTCGTGCGCCTCTCGAATTTTGTAACTTCGCGCGCGCCGCGCTTCAGCGCAATGAACAAAGTCACGTTTGCAGGGTTCATACCAATGATCTATATTGGTTCATACACCTTTATAAGGTGGAATTCAAGCACTTGTACGTCACTTTAAAGGTCCATTTCAATATTTCCCTGAACGCTAAACTTAATTAAGTTAAATATTTATACATATACTCAAAATAATTCGCTTTTTATTTACATTATTTAATGGTTGTTTATTTTCAAAATGCCCAATCTTAACGTCTTCACGTTCTCTCATGTTTCGTCCTGGAATTACATTTGTTGTGAAACGAAGTAGTACTTTAGCCTAAATTCCAGCACTTTTCAAACCTGAAACACAATGCAACATTAAAATTCGTCAGGTAAATGTTTTTTCTTTCTTTTCTGCGCTCCAGATTTCTGTTTACTTTAACTATCCTCCACTGTATTTCCCGCTGTTGGGCGGGTACCAGCCGGTTACGGTCGGTGCTGGATCAAACCATTTTTTCAGTGGGAGGAGGGGGTGTATGCACTTAATGGAAAATATGCAGATAAAAAACATATATATTTTAGCCATTGAGCTTATTTTGAGTACAAAATTTTATATTAATGAAAGATCTTAAGATTATTTAAAATTATAGACTTTAAATAAAAATTAAATTGCTGGGCTCTTTGATGGGCCCCCCTGGCCCTGGGGCCCGGGACAACAGACCCGGTTGTCCCCCCCTGTCGACGGGGCTGACTATCACCATCAGTGACGTTATCGTCATGTTCTACTTATTCTCTCTACACAATAAACCTCACACACAATAAACAATCGAGAGGGAAATATAATAAAAAAACTCATAAAACATATTCCATGGGGAAATAAATAATATTATATGAAATGGCCTACATATTAAATATTGTTTTAGATTCTACGAATGTTTAAAAGCGAAACTTCTCCCAAATTTTACACAATGTCAACCCACGAAGCTTCATTCATTAATATGTTCCTAGGGCAGAACGTCTACATCCAGCAGGATCTGTAGATGAATTTGCACATATTTTACTAAACGCCATTCACATTCGTATAAGGTGTAGGAAGTACAGTGCACTCCCTAATGAACAGGCTTTAACAGCGCCATCGTGCGTTAGTGTGCGTTACTACACACTGCGGCTGCAGGCGCTCTTATTCCACACCAAATCTGTTAACAGTATATGAGAGCTCATTTGAGAATTTTGAGAATTACGCAATAAAAAACGGAACATCTTTATCGTTCGCTGATAGATGTAAGTCATTGATATTTAATAGTTTAGTTTGAACTGGTGGTGAGGACTGCGAGTCTATAAAGAGTGATTGGTTTTGGGTTTGAGGTCCGCCTTGTGTGAGTGTGAGGGAGAAGCAAGTTAGTGTGAGGACGCGGTGAGGGGGGGGACCTGGCCCTTTAAATCATCCACACTACACACGGAGGTGAGTACCACATTTATTCTTGTTTTCCTCGCTCGTTAGTTTATAAACCAACAGCCATTCCCTCGAAAGGTTTATTATTCGGCCGTTTGTCCGAGTTTTGATGTCGACACGCTGCTCAACTCCACCGGTGTCGTGAATCCGACTCGGGTTTGGCTCTCCAAGCGTCCGGCGGGTGGGGAGTGGACTGCAGGAAGCGCCGATATGGACAGGCTTGACTAGTCGCACAAAAACGCCTTTTGTACTACTACATTTAACCGACCACAAGCCACAGGAGACGGTCAGTAGTTTTGTGTTAAGGAAGCGCTCGTTTGACACCAACGCCAAATCTCACCACGGTCCCCTCACGACGCTTCCAGGATCTCCACAGCGGAGTGGAGACTGTTCGCGCCCCGGCGACACTCGCCCTCATTATTCACCCTGTAACCGTGAGGCCGCCGGACTAAAGTCTTTATTTCTTTATAAACGTGTCCCCTCGTCTCATGTTCGTCGCCGACATGTGGATATGAAGCTGTACGTTGCGTGTCGTTCGTGAAAATGCCCGCATTGTCTTTCCATCCGTGAGAGAAAGGCCTACCAACCGAACCGAGCGCCGAACCGAGCAGCTCCACGTTAGGACGTGTTCACGGTACAATACCGCACATAGTAGCTGTTTAAGTCGTGTAAATGGTAATTTTGTGGATTTGAGAGAAACATGAGGCGTCTTTTAAAGCACACGTTCGTGTTGAGACTGGTCACTCCGTAAGAAACAGTTGTGCTCGTGTGAATACTGCGGTTGGTTTTCCCTGAATGTGAATCATTCATCGCTTAATTGGAGCTGTGACTGTTACATTGGACTCAAGTGGGTTTGTTTAGTACAGTTGATGTCCTTCTGGAAACGACCTATGCTAGATATGTAGGGTTCATCACATTTCTATCACAAATTCACAATTAAGTACATCTGTAAAATAATAAACCTGCGATTTGAGGGGTTTTAATTCTAGTGACATGCTTCTGTGAGTAAGGCTACATTCACACAGAATGGAGAAGTTTTTCTAAGTTTACACACCAAGTCTTTCATTAGGAGGCATCTCTGATTAGTCTGTGGTCTTAAACTACGTTTATCGCGAAAATACACGCCAGAAAGGGAAACTAAATCTCTGTGGTGTGACTGAAAGTTTCGAAGTTGACTACACTCAAAAATCCATGTTGCATACTGGTTATTGAACGGGCACTGTGTGTGTCATGTGCAGAACAAAAAGAGGAACTACTCGGTATGTGGACATTCAAAAAATGTCAGACATCACATGTATAGTGGTAGAAATGGGTGTTTAAATGGAACTACAACTTAATTCATTTTAACAGAAAAATATAATAAATGGTTACTATTTTAGTAAAAAAGCTGTTTGAAAATTATATAATTTAGCCACAGCGGTATGCTTAGCATTGCATTGCAACTATCCCAGTTAACTATGTAGTTAAGTATTTTTTAATAAATGCCATGATGTTTAGCTTTGCTGCATTTCTTATTTTTAAAAATCTGTAATTTTTGAGGAACAAAATTTAGCCATTTAGCATCACAGGTGAAATGACTAATGTATGTTTTACAGACATTCACTGGCCTGGCAAATTAACTTGCCCAACATGCTTATATTTCTGGGCATTGGCCATTGCCTATATCAAACCAAGCCTGTCTGTAAAGTGAATGCAACTGTCTGCAGAACTGGTATGCATACGTACATTGATACATTGTTGCATGCATCAAAAATTGTATAAAAACTGGTGAAATGGATACACTAGTAACTTGTGCATCACATTTCAGGATGACAGACCATGTCAGTTCTAAACCAGCTGTGTTTGTCATGGCTGTAGTTATTGTTGTCATGTTGCTGGTGCAGTCTTACCACAGCTCCAAGCACATAAATATATTCAAAAAAGCCACATAAATTCTGATTTAACTTTTACTTCACATGGCCATGAATAAGACACCATGAATTCATCCATCCATCTGTTGCGTTAAAGCCAAAAAATTACCGTATATTTATGTATTTCTGACTGAATTTTTTTTTACCATAACCTGAAATTGGTCCAAATCAGAATCGAAAATCTCAGATGTTTTTTTTATCACATTACCTCCAAAATGACACATCTGTGTTACACAGAGATGAGGTTTAGTGCACGTTTATAATTACTGTATAGCACTTTATATTCAAAATCACTTGCGCTTGTTAATCACTGTTCTTGGTGTAATGGAATATCTTGGAGACCTATATTTCTGCTGAATGAGGGAATCCAGAAAGGGAACCTTAATTACAGAACAAAACTTGAACTAATTACACAAGTCGAAACTATTCACCTTTTTCATAGAAATGCAACTACAATATAGGTAACCTTTGGATAATTAGTGGTAGTTTTTTATTTTTATTTTACAGGGACATGGATGTTAGGACACATTAAGCAGACCCATCACTACGTTTGGCTAGGCACCATGTTTGGCTAGAATATAGCCAAGCTTGTTACTGTGTTTGCTAGGCTAAGCTACTATTCAGCATCATTGAAAGAGGCTGGGTTAATTATTTCTAGGGTTTGATAGTTGCTGTCTGCCTCCACCCCACAAACCCCTGTGGACCGTTTGTTTTGACAGTGTGAACAAAACTTGAAGGATTGTTAGGGGCCACGTCATCTCTGAATTCCGCTTGCAGCCCGTGTAACAGGATAATGACTGTCGTATAGTGTAGCTAAATGGCATATTGGTATTCATAATGCATTGTATCAACTTGAACAATGGCGATCATGCATTCATTTAATAATGCACTCTTGATGAATATGACTAACATTTTGTATTTTTTTCTCCAAGACTTTTAAATTAATGTTTTCACAGTAAGCATGCACCTACCTCATAGTCCAGTAACAGGCCTTCTCCTTAGCTGCTACTGTGTAACCTCTGCTCCTGAACTGTTGAAAGTCTGAACAGTATTGTATTTAAATGCTGCTATTAGCAAAAATGGAGGAATAAGAGTTTAAGCTCTGCTGTGGTGATGCTACACCAGTATTAATGGTTTAGTGTTTATTTTGTGATATGAACTGCTCATGATTAGAATATGTCTATAATACATGTCGGGCAATACACCGAAAGAGCAAACATCCACATGTGGAGAGATCGATGTTGTAAAGTTGACAGTGTTTAGCAGTGCAGTCACACTGTTGCACAACAGACCTGGTGAATCGTCATGTGTCGTAAAGTACAGCCTATGTTTTCTGTATTTGCTGGAAAGGCGATAATGAGGTTGGCTGTATGGCATTATCCAGATCATGCACCCTTGTTTTCATTGTATGATGTGCACATCTGTGATGTCATTTTACTGATTCAAACATGCAATCTACATGTTTGTGTTCTTCAGAAAACAACTGAATATCTGACGAGTTTTGAGCTGCCACTGTTGTGCAACCTGAACACCAACAAGGTAAGACGGTGCTAATCACACAACCGCTTCACCTCTGTTTTTACCAGTGAGCACGTGCTTTCATGCAGTTGCAGAATGAATAGCCAATGTTCATCAGCATATTCGGCCCACAGAGGGCTGCCATCATGACCCCCTCACAAACCTGACAGCTACCATAGCAACAGTTCAGTTTATGGTCCTTATTTGTGCTATAGGTCAGCATGAATTGGATCACTTCATGCAGTATTTCAGTGATCAAAAGGTTATTACAGGCGTTTATTAGAACTGCAGTGTGATGTTACTATTTCCTAAAATAGAATTTCTTGAGCCACAATTGTCACTGCCTACGCTGTACACTGCAGTGGGGGAGCTAGTGTACTACGGGCCCTGTGACTGCTTTCTGTGATACCAAAAGCACGGAGCACATGCGTTAGTTCACCACAGGGGGGCAGTGTAGGACTATTTGTGAGCCAGTTCCTGCTAATGCGGGGATATTGGCGTACACACAGTAGACGCCCAGCTGGACTCCTGCGCTCTTACGTCAGCTGATTTCCTGTCTGGAGTTGGGAATGGTGGGAATGTTGGGAGGTCTAATGTGGAGGAGGAACGGCCCTCTCAGCTATGTAGTCTGGGTCCCCGGCAGTAAGGAGATGGTGCTGAAGGGTGGAGCTGCAGATAGATCACTCGTACCTGATGTAGTTTGTGCCTGGCCTGTCTGCCATGTTTGGCCGGACTTGTGGATACCCTGAAATACACGCGCGTGCTGAGAAGACCAGAGCACTCAGACTAAAGACTGCATGTTGTACACAGGGAGGACTGCACGGTGGACTGTTTTAGTGCTGAATAGTCCATTCTGTGTTATGTGGGTTTTGCAGAGTTGTTGCATATGGGCTATGGGCTATGGTTGTGCTCACATGTCAGATTGTCACCCTATCTCTGTGTAGATTCTTTGCTCAGTGATATTAGTCACTTGTCTCTGTACTGCCCCCTTGTGTTAGGACCTGACCAGTCTATTAACCTAGGGAAGGGCAAGTGATTAAGTGTTCTGTTGAGTGGCCAGTGTTATGGGAGTTTCAAATGAAATATTATACACCTAGTGTTCATAATCTACATTCATTCAGTGAGCAAAAACAGAACACTGAATTCTGACCTGCATTCAGGGGACGTGCCATTAAAGCATTAAGCACATTGAGATGAATACATCCACTGATCCAAGACTCCTCTCTTGCATGATTCAGATGTGCAAACCTTTGCTCTCTTCTCCTGCACAAACCATTGCACTACTGAAATACACTGATGGTTTTAATGCTTGCCAACACTTTGCTGTTCTCTCTCTCTCTCTCTCTCACTCACACACTGTTTTATAATTAGCTCACCAGGCTCACAGTCCTCCCCCTCCGTGTTCTCTCCTTCCCTCTCGCCTCCTGCGGTTTGAGTTCTCTGTTACTGAGATGACCAATACACCCCCCCCCCCCTGAAGCCACTCCCCCCCCCCCACTCTGTGTCCTCCATGTAGGGAGGGCTTGTGTACAGCCTGTTGTGGTCCGTTTGAGCACACACATCTTCCTCCCCTGCTCAGCCCCTCACCTCCTCTATCTCGTTCCACTACTGCCCATGACGGCCTTCACAGATGGCCTGTGGAGTATTTTAAATGTTTTACGAGTTACAAGTTTACAACTCTCTGTTTTTTGTAGTTGAATATTCATGTGAACGTGTCTTACTGAGTGCTGCTCTGTTGTTTTTTGAACAGTTACTCTTTGTTCCACACGGATGCATATTTGACATGTTTGGAATAACAGGTTTCTCATGAGCAGCTGAATCACTCCTGGAATGTTCCGACTTTTCTCTCATGGGGATTCTGCTGGGGACCTGCATAGGTACCACGTAAGAATTCACCCCAGGAATCCACCCACTGGGATTCAGCACAGGTTTTGTTTTCAGTGGTGTGCAGTACAGGCTGTGTGCAGCCCTAGTCCTGTGAGCGGCACCGACTACACAAGTGTGTAGTTTAGCCTGAGGCCAAACATGGCTGAGGTGTTCTTACAGAGCTGGCTGATGGGAGATATTGTGTAGATATTCAGATCCTGCATTTATATAGCAAGAAAATATTTAGATATTATATACCTTATTGTTGAAATCCACATAGTTAATACCTAAATTTAGGGTTGGTATATAATTTGTGATATGGCGGTTCAAGATACTGTCATGTCTAAAGAAACACAGACAACACGCGAGTCCTAATCAAAAAGCAACAAAACCATCAAATTGCTCAAAAACCAAGAGAGATCACATTAAAATGACTATAAAAAACAAAACCATCATGGTGTGAACAATGTATGTATGAGGAACACAGGGTTGAGGGGCCAGTGCACCACTAACAGGAGGCTGACACACAAGCACTCAACGTGCATGTCGGTGAGGTAGCGTGTCTCTACTCAGGACTTTGTGGAAAATAAAGCAGGCTGGCCTAATTGTTGCTCATTTGTTTACACTTCATTCATTCCCTTTGACTCTGTTCTTCCATAAACTCTTTACCTAGTTTATTTCATAACCACTCTCCATTAGTGATGCAGAGAGAGTTTCGCACACACACACACACACACACACACACACATCCTGTGTATAAGGAGACCGTGTTGATCTGATTAAGACGTTAAGGGGCACACTGGCACTCTTCCTCTCCTCAGTAGAGTGAGTGAGCTGAGGTTTTCCCAGCACAGCCAGCCAGCGGTTCAGCAAACATAACTCACGCACCGCTCTTTAACCAAGCTCAAAATAACCCACATTCTCATTTTAAATCTGTTCAAAGTTGGAATTACTTTGAAGAGGCCAAAGTGTGTTCCAGCAGTAAAGCCTGAACTGACCTCCAAATAAAAGTGTTTGAACTACACAGGAGGGTTGCTGGCATCCTTCCAGAGTGTTCCAGTTAGCTGTGTTCAGAAGAAATGCCTTGTGCAGGAAGCCATGCCTTGGGTGCAAGGAAACAATTGTATTTCAAGTAAATCTTATTGATAAACTGAATGTTAATAACAAGAGTTCTGTTAGGAGATGTTGGATGCGTTTGTTGTGCTGCAGCTATTTAACAGAATGCCTGTATCAGATGTTTGTAGAAGTATGTATGTTATGGCCGTTATGTACAGTATTTTAAATTCAATTCTAGTTTTTTAAAGAGGAGTCTACAGTTCTACTGAGGTAGGTTCATGGTTGGGGTTCCTGAATGTATAGGACTCGCTTGAGAGTTTGGGGGATCTTGGACACTTTGATGTGTGCAAACCTCTGGCGAACGAAAGTTGTTGAGCGGGGGGGGGGGGGGGGGGGGGTTGAACGTAACACTCAAATGGGTGGTGAACGTAACACTCGTCTGAAAATAAATTCTCCGTTTTAAAATATAGTCTCCCGTTAAAATTTTTTTGGCATTTGGGTCCGTATCCAGTTAATCAGGAATGTGATTGGGTCCGGACAGGACGGCGTTCGGGTCCGGATCCGGACCGCGGTCCGCCATTTGGTGATACCTGGTCTACACTGTCTTGTGCTCTGTCCCTTTATTAAGAATACTGAACCTGCATAAGGATCCATCTCATGATTCTGGCTCGTTACAATCAGGCTCTCTTCCTCCCTCTGGGTTTGCCCCCACATTTACCCACTCTCTCTCTCTCTCTCTCTCTCTCTCTTACCCTCTCTCTCTCTTACCCTCTCTCTCTCTCTCTCTTACCCACCCTCTCTCTCTCCCTCCCCTCTCTCTCTCTCTCTCTCTCTCTCTCTCTCTCTCTCTCTCTCTCTCTCTCTCTCTCTCTCTCTCTCTCTCTCTCTCTCTCTCTCTCTCTCTCTCTCTTTCATCACCCTCTTTTTCACTCCTCCTTCCCACCGTGCTGTCTCTGAATGCACTCTTGTTCTGATCTTCCCACCTAATGGTTTATGCAAATGTTCTGTGCAAAACACAAGAGACAAATCACAAAATCAACTAAATCACTTTGTAATGTCTATATGAAACCTGAAATTGTCCTGAAATTTCCAGCACATTCTCATTATCATTTTTAACTAACAAAGTGGGACAGTATGTATAACTGTCTGGAGAATTGATAATGGTCTAATTCCAAACAAATGGCTGATGAGTGCACAGAGTGGCAGTGTTGTATGTCTTCTGTGTTTGTGTTTGTGTGAGAACTGGGAGAGGAAGCCGACTTTTTCTGTTGTAAGACATTAGTGAACGTGTGTAGATATCAAGTGTGTCCTAAGACACACTTAGTACCCTAAGTACCCTAAGTGGGTACTAAGAAAAACTCTGTGTGCTTGTAACACCATGTAAGTACTACTTTACTCAAAGTGATGTTTTGGGTCTTATGAAATCTTTGAGGGCAGGTTGGTGCACTTTTCTTTTAAAAGTTGTGTTAATGACCATGAATATACCATATTGATTCTACACCTATAGAGTTGAGACCTCTCTTGAGTTGGGGGCAGAGTTGTATAGTAACGAAGTAGAACTACTTCACTACTGTACTTAAGTACTAAAATGCTGTATCTGTACTTTACTGGAGTATTATTTTTTATCCTACTTCCACTTTTACTTCACTACATATTTTCCATCAGTTTAATACTTTTACTCCGATACATTTTTTACGTGCTGTATAGTTACTCGTTACAATTATAAACATGTTAGCTGGCGCTGTCACCGGGTCAAGAGATCAGGCTGTCTTATGAGAAAACTGTGCATGCTCCGGTCGCGTCTCGTTTACTCTGCTGCTGCCTTCACTGAACACTTGAGCTTCGTAATCTAGGTTCACTTGACACGTCGTGACTGGTGCAAGGGTCTACAGGGCAGTAGGCTCACTCTTAGAAAGCTCACGGACTGATTTTACGTACAAAATACACCTCGGCTATTTCTCAGCTAAATTAAGGTTACTTGTACTTCTGCATCAAACCGGTGACGTAGCATGATATAGGATATCTGTTTTTTTGTGTACGAAGTGTTATGCCCAGTTTTGTTTTTAAGTTGCTACTTGTTTTTACATAAAGAACACTTGTATTTGTGGTCTCTGATAGCTTTGATTTGCAAGTGATGTATAAAAAAATTATAATTTAAAGAACACTTCAACTTCTACTCAAGTCACTTTTTTTGATAGAGTACTTGTACTTTTACTCAAGTATGGGTCTCTAATACTTTATACATATCTGGTTAGGGGTGTGTTTTCATTAGCTGCTATTGGAGAATTTACAGTGAGGTTACACTAGCTTCCATGCTATATATTTACAAGAAATGTCTGAAGGAAAATCATTACACATTACACTCTAGACATAATGTCAACCACTGCCTTGGCCAGCTTGTCAGGGTCTTTTGTCCCTGGCCACACTGATCAGGCTACACACACCTACAAAAAAATGCACACACACACACTCAGTACAGCGCGGTGAACCATTTTGTTTCCCACTGCACAGCCTGCAGGATCTCTGTATACTGTGAAGTTTCAACTGTTTCATCTGATTTCTGGTTGTAATCTTTACAAATCCATCATGAACTACTCATCAGCACTGCTCCAAATCTGTTCTGGGAGTTCCTGTATGAAGGAAAGATACAAGGCCTTTGTCTGGCTTTAGGGACTTTAAGGAACCCTCCATCACTTTCCATGGGACAAAGATTGTAAAAGACTGTAATACCTCTATACTTATAACAGTCCACCCTATCCTGACTTGATGCAAGCTCGTTATCCTGATAATCTTTTCCAGATGGTCTTGGTAATTGTGTTTTTTTGTTTGTTGTTTTTTTTATTAATAGTCTGTCAAATTATCTTCCCATGTTCTAGATGCCCCCCCCCCCCCCCCCCCCCCCCCCCCAGTGAATCTATCATGTGTTGTAATAACTTTATTGCCCATAGTTGCCCCTCTCCAAACTCGCCTGTTTGTGTTGGATGTTTCTGTATAACTGGTCCTGTCATGCATCCAGGGAATGTGAACTCAACCTGTTTGCTATTATTGCACACACATTTAAACCTGGATCCTACCTTGGGACTTTGCAAAGTATTGCCAAATTGTGCGAACGAGTTTTGGATAATCTTTACCTATTGTCTTATGGTATTTCTGCCCCAGCCTGTTTGGTACCTTTCTTTCTATGTGTCCTTCGGGTTTTGGTTGCCCTGGGTTGTATTTTGACATTGGGCTGTTTTTTGACCTTTGGATTATGTTTTTCTGAATTATCTGCTCTGTGTTTGAGCTCTCATGTCTTCTGATCTTTCTGTATCTGCACACGTCTGTGCTCCCTGTCATGTCCCAAGACTCTCAGATCCCAGCTGCAACGATTCAGTGCTGTTACACCAACCTTGACGTCAACCTCCATAACTACAATAGTGTTACATAAAGACATTTTCTGTGCAGGACATTTGACTGAGGGATGTGGGGGAGCCGACTTGTACCAGTATTTGCTGATGTACCTGTCCACACACACACACACACGTCCACACACACACACACACACACACACACACACACGTCCACACACACGTCCACACACACACACACACGTCCACACACACACACACACACGCACGTCCACACACACACGCCTTTTCATTGTTTTGAATGTTTGGAATTAAACTCTTACTGTATTTTCCGGACTATAAGCCGCTACTTTTTTCCACACGATTTGAACCATGCGGCTTATATTGAGGTGCAGCTTTTCTGAAGATTTTTCAGAGCAGAAAGTGAATCAGGTGGTAGGTCAAAGAAGAATGTGTTCAATTTCATTTAGCACATGCAAGCATCAGGCACAATGGAGAAATTTTTTCAAACTAATGTGTTGTGCCAAATTCCGAGTCCCCTCGTTTTCACACGCCTAAAGATACTACAGATGATATTAGGGAGTTACAGTGACTATAACTTGGTTCGTTGAGTTTTGCCCTAACTAGATATTTAGACATAATACTGCTGTAATACTGCAAAGTCATGTGGTCAGAGGTGAACTTCAGTATAGCCAGTGTGTATTTTATTTAAAATAATTAACACCCTTGAGCCAGTGTGTCTTTGGACATAGATAATGTTGTTTGCTGTGATGGATAATTAAAGTCTAGTTTTTATTTATGCAAAGTAACATAAATCGACAATATCATCTGTATCGAAAGCCAAAACTGAAATGCTACATGCACCGTTCAGAAACTGATCCGTTCAGTTGAATGTACAGTGAGTCCCCGCTTAACAACGGGGTTAGAGACCGAAAAGTCTGTCATAAAAGGCGCTTTCGTTGTTAAGCATGACCCTAGATTTAGATACGCTTTGATCGTAAATACAGTATAGAAAAAAACGAACAATGTTCTCGTACAGTGTGGGAGAGTGCGATCGCGTTGTCGAGATGGGCTGCGGTGGAGGCCGCGCTGCCTCAGCTTATCGTACACAACACTCCACTGTGCTGCCACTGCTCCTCGAAAAAAAAAAAAAAGAAAAAAAGTTGGTCGTAACTCCGGTCCGTCGTTAACCAGACCCGTTGTTAAGTGGGGACTGGCCCAGGTTCTATAGCCCGGTGCGGCTTGTACAGCATTTTCCTTAAAAAAAAAAAAAAAAAAAAAGAACTTGGTAGATGCGGCTTATATTGAGGTGCGCTTTATAGTCCAGAAAATATGGTAATTTTTTATGATGGCAACTCAGGATCTCTGGATTCATAAAATGTAGGACCTCCGTCTCATTTTGTGGTGGCAAGTTTATCAGATCATTGACAAAATGCAGCCGTTCTTGTAATTCTCCCAGAACTCTCTTGGTCTTTTATCTTGTTTGACCGTTTGGGAGGGTGTTTTTTTGTTATGGTCGTGCACCAACAGCTCCACATCAGTGACATCAGAGCAGTTGTGTACGTGTAGGAACGTATATGATGAAGTGCCCTTTAACATGGTACGAGTAAGAAATAGTCACACAAGTCGAAGTACTTTTTCAGTCCCTCTGTGGGAATATGTGGGAAACGGAGCTGTTCTCTGGCTTACCATTTCAGATTGAAAAACGTGCACTTAAACTACTTGAAAATTCCTCCATCCTTACTGGGGTTTATAATGGAATTATTTGACAATACTACAACAAAATGTGTTAAATCACCTGCACAGAAGCAATAAGCCCATAGTTTCTCTAAACAGACCATTTTTTTTTTAAGTGTTTGGGTTTCAGTGATGTACACTGGGCAATATTGATTTGCGTACCTTTTGATTAGGCAGTGATTACTATTACATGCTCTTTGTAGTGACCGACAAATCAGTCATCTGTGTCCCACCATGCTACTGTGTGGAGATCAGTCATCTGTGTCCCGCCATGCTATTGTGTGGAGATCAGTCATCTGTGTCCCGCCATGCTACTGTGTGGAGATCAGTCATCTGTGTCCCGCCATGCTACTGTGTGGAGATCAGTCATCTGTGTCCCGCCATGCTACTGTGTGGAGATCAGTCATCTGTGTCCCGCCATGCTACTGTGTGGAGATCAGTCATCTGTGTCCCGCCATGCTACTGTGTGGAGATCAGTCATCTGTGTCCCGCCATGCTACTGTGTGGAGACCAGTCATCTGTGTCCCGCCATGCTACTGTGTGGAGACCAGTCATCTGTGTCCCGCCATGCTACTGTGTGGAGACCAGTCATCTGTGTCCCGCCATGCTACTGTGTGGAGACCAGTCATCTGTGTCCCGCCATGCTACTGTGTGGAGACCAGTCATCTGTGTCCCGCCATGCTACTGTGTGGAGACCAGTCATCTGTGTCCCGCCATGCTACTGTGTGGAGACCAGTCATCTGTGTCCCGCCATGCTACTGTGTGGAGACCAGTCATCTGTGTCCCGCCATGCTACTGTGTGGAGACCAGTCATCTGTGTCCCGCCATGCTACTGTGTGGAGACCAGTCATCTGTGTCCCGCCATGCTACTGTGTGGAGACCAGTCATCTGTGTCCCGCCATGCTACTGTGTGGAGACCAGTCATCTGTGTCCCGCCATGCTACTGTGTGGAGACCAGTCATCTGTGTCCCGCCATGCTACTGTGTGGAGACCAGTCATCTGTGTCCCGCCATGCTACTGTGTGGAGACCAGTCATCTGTGTCCCGCCATGCTACTGTGTGGAGACCAGTCATCTGTGTCCCGCCATGCTACTGTGTGGAGACCAGTCATCTGTGTCCCGCCATGCTACTGTGTGGAGACCAGTCATCTGTGTCCCGCCATGCTACTGTGTGGAGACCAGTCATCTGTGTCCCGCCATGCTACTGTGTGGAGACCAGTCATCTGTGTCCCGCCATGCTACTGTGTGGAGACCAGTCATCTGTGTCCCGCCATGCTACTGTGTGGAGACCAGTCATCTGTGTCCCGCCATGCTACTGTGTGGAGACCAGTCATCTGTGTCCCGCCATGCTACTGTGTGGAGACCAGTCATCTGTGTCCCGCCATGCTACTGTGTGGAGACCAGTCATCTGTGTCCCGCCATGCTACTGTGTGGAGACCAGTCATCTGTGTCCCGCCATGCTACTGTGTGGAGACCAGTCATCTGTGTCCCGCCATGCTACTGTGTGGAGACCAGTCATCTGTAAGAAAGCTGCTGTCCTTCAGGTGTCCAGACATGTAATTGTACAATCTCCTCACCTCTCATGGACTTCCTGTTAGTATATGCTAATATATGAGTGTGTGTGTGTGTGCGCGCGTGTGCGCATGTCTATCACTATCCTTGTGCTTGGTGCAGTGGAATGGTGTCATGAGTGTGCACACAGTCAGATGATGCCAGCGGTCTGACCAGAACCTCCAGCCCCACCCTTTGCCTTTCCCGCCTCTCTGACCTCTGGGCTTCCTGCAAACGGCTCTTAATCCTGGAAGTCCACATGCCTGGCGAGGGCAGAGGCTTTGGCAGCTCTTGGCTTCCTGCAGAAGACACTGTGGGTTTTTTCATTTAGTGAGCGTGGCAGCTGGCCAAACTCTTTTCTTCTAAGCAGGGTGACGGTGCTTCTAAGGATGAGTCAAGAGCAAAGACATTTTTAGCATTCCTAACAGCCTACAGTACAGTGCTCAACCATTAACAGTACATATCCTAGTAATGTAATAACATCTCTTTGAAACTTACTTTGACCGTAGTGATTGCACTCATAATTGTAATGTTAAAATGGGGGCGGTTTAAAGCCAGTATTAACATGCAGTTTGTATCTGGATATCATTATCAACGTTTGTAGCTGGATAGTATAACGGTAGTCCTGTCTTGTTTTGTATCTGGATATCATTATCAATGTTTGTAGCTGGATAGTATAACGGTAGTCCTGTCTTGTTTTGTATCTGGATGTCATTTATCAACGTTTGTAGCTGGATGGTGTAACGGCAGTCCTGTCTTGTTTTGTATCTGGATGTCATTTATCAACGTTTGTAGCTGGATGGTGTAACGGCAGTCCTGTCTTGTTTTGTATCTGGATGTCATTTATCAACGTTTGTAGCTGGATGGTGTAACGGCAGTCCTGTCTTGTTTTGTATCTGGATGTCATTATCAACGTTTGTAGCTGGATGGTGTAACGGCAGTCCTGTCTTGTTTTGTATCTGGATGTCATTTATCAACGTTTGTAGCTGGATGGTGTAACGGCAGTCCTGTCTTGTTTTGTATCTGGATGTCATTTATCAACGTTTGTAGCTGAATGGTGTAACGGCAGTCCTGTCTTGTTTTGTATCTGGATGTCATTTATCAACGTTTGTAGCTGGATGGTGTAACGGCAGTCCTGTCTTGTTTTGTATCTGGATGTCATTTATCAACGTTTGTAGCTGGATGGTGTAACGGCAGTCCTGTCTTGTTTTGTATCTGGATGTCATTTATCAACGTTTGTAGCTGGATGGTGTAACGGCAGTCCTGTCTTGTTTTGTATCTGGATGTCATTTATCAACGTTTGTAGCTGGATGGTGTAACGGCAGTCCTGTCTTGTTTTGTATCTGGATGTCATTTATCAACGTTTGTAGCTGGATGGTGTAACGGCAGTCCTGTCTTGTTTTGTATCTGGATGTCATTTATCAACGTTTGTAGCTGGATGGTGTAACGGCAGTCCTGTCTTGTTTTGTATCTGGATGTCATTTATCAACGTTTGTAGCTGGATGGTGTAACGGCAGTCCTGTCTTGTTTTGTATCTGGATGTCATTTATCAACGTTTGTAGCTGGATGGTGTAACGGCAGTCCTGTCTTGTTTTGTATCTGGATGTCATTTATCAACGTTTGTAGCTGGATGGTGTAACGGCAGTCCTGTCTTGTTTTGTATCTGGATGTCATTTATCAACGTTTGTAGCTGGATGGTGTAACGGCAGTCCTGTCTTGTTTTGTATCTGGATGTCATTTATCAACGTTTGTAGCTGGATGGTGTAACGGCAGTCCTGTCTTGTTTTGTATCTGGATGTCATTTATCAACGTTTGTAGCTGGATGGTGTAACGGCAGTCCTGTCTTGTTTTGTATCTGGATGTCATTTATCAACGTTTGTAGCTGGATGGTGTAACGGCAGTCCTGTCTTGTTTTGTATCTGGATGTCATTTATCAACGTTTGTAGCTGGATGGTGTAACGGCAGTCCTGTCTTGTTTTGTATCTGGATGTCATTTATCAACGTTTGTAGCTGGATGGTGTAACGGCAGTCCTGTCTTGTTTTGTATCTGGATGTCATTTATCAACGTTTGTAGCTGGATGGTGTAACGGCAGTCCTGTCTTGTTTTGTATCTGGATGTCATTTATCAACGTTTGTAGCTGGATGGTGTAACGGCAGTCCTGTCTTGTTTTGTATCTGGATGTCATTTATCAACGTTTGTAGCTGGATGGTGTAACGGCAGTCCTGTCTTGTTTTGTATCTGGATGTCATTTATCAACGTTTGTAGCTGGATGGTGTAACGGCAGTCCTGTCTTGTTTTGTATCTGGATGTCATTTATCAACGTTTGTAGCTGGATGGTGTAACGGCAGTCCTGTCTTGTTTTGTATCTGGATGTCATTTATCAACGTTTGTAGCTGGATGGTGTAACGGCAGTCCTGTCTTGTTTTGTATCTGGATGTCATTTATCAACGTTTGTAGCTGGATGGTGTAACGGCAGTCCTGTCTTGTTTTGTATCTGGATGTCATTTATCAACGTTTGTAGCTGGATGGTGTAACGGCAGTCCTGTCTTGTTTTGTATCTGGATGTCATTTATCAACGTTTGTAGCTGGATGGTGTAACGGCAGTCCTGTCTTGTTTTGTATCTGGATGTCATTTATCAACGTTTGTAGCTGGATGGTGTAACGGCAGTCCTGTCTTGTTTTGTATCTGGATGTCATTTATCAACGTTTGTAGCTGGATGGTGTAACGGCAGTCCTGTCTTGTTTTGTATCTGGATGTCATTTATCAACGTTTGTAGCTGGATGGTGTAACGGCAGTCCTGTCTTGTTTTGTATCTGGATGTCATTTATCAACGTTTGTAGCTGGATGGTGTAACGGCAGTCCTGTCTTGTTTTGTATCTGGATGTCATTTATCAACGTTTGTAGCTGGATGGTGTAACGGCAGTCCTGTCTTGTTTTGTATCTGGATGTCATTTATCAACGTTTGTAGCTGGATGGTGTAACGGCAGTCCTGTCTTGTTTTGTATCTGGATGTCATTTATCAACGTTTGTAGCTGGATGGTGTAACGGCAGTCCTGTCTTGTTTTGTATCTGGATGTCATTTATCAACGTTTGTAGCTGGATGGTGTAACGGCAGTCCTGTCTTGTTTTGTATCTGGATGTCATTTATCAACGTTTGTAGCTGGATGGTGTAACGGCAGTCCTGTCTTGTTTTGTATCTGGATGTCATTTATCAACGTTTGTAGCTGGATGGTGTAACGGCAGTCCTGTCTTGTTTTGTATCTGGATGTCATTTATCAACGTTTGTAGCTGGATGGTGTAACGGCAGTCCTGTCTTGTTTTGTATCTGGATGTCATTTATCAACGTTTGTAGCTGGATGGTGTAACGGCAGTCCTGTCTTGTTTTGTATCTGGATGTCATTTATCAACGTTTGTAGCTGGATGGTGTAACGGCAGTCCTGTCTTGTTTTGTATCTGGATGTCATTTATCAACGTTTGTAGCTGGATGGTGTAACGGCAGTCCTGTCTTGTTTTGTATCTGGATGTCATTTATCAACGTTTGTAGCTGGATGGTGTAACGGCAGTCCTGTCTTGTTTTGTATCTGGATGTCATTTATCAACGTTTGTAGCTGGATGGTGTAACGGCAGTCCTGTCTTGTTTTGTATCTGGATGTCATTTATCAACGTTTGTAGCTGGATGGTGTAACGGCAGTCCTGTCTTGTTTTGTATCTGGATGTCATTTATCAACGTTTGTAGCTGGATGGTGTAACGGCAGTCCTGTCTTGTTTTGTATCTGGATGTCATTTATCAACGTTTGTAGCTGGATGGTGTAACGGCAGTCCTGTCTTGTTTTGTATCTGGATGTCATTTATCAACGTTTGTAGCTGGATGGTGTAACGGCAGTCCTGTCTTGTTTTGTATTTTTCACCTTCTGCATTTTGGTTAGATCACTTGCATTATACAATTACGTGGTCAGCAGAGATTTGTATTGTGCAGCCTGTGCTTATATTTCCTCTTCTAAGAAAAGACTCCTGTTCAAAATGTATAGTTCCACATGTCAGGAGGCTATGTAGTTGCAGCACTGCAGCTGTGTGGATGAAGGATGTAAGTGGAGTCTTGGAGCATGGATGAAGGTGATGTGGGAGATGTTTACTGTGTTCCTAAAGTGATTTAGAATGGGAGATGTGCCTCCGTACTGCTGGAGGAATCTGCCTTGTTTGTGTTCTGTGAGGACCCTCTCTCTCTGGAAAGGCATGAATATAGTGAGATAGTAACGTCTGAGCTGACATGGCACCAGGGCCACTCTCAGCACAACAGACAGGCGCCGTCACGGTTGTTTAGTGTAATGGTGATGTGTAATGGTGTCCGGCTTGAACAGAAGTGCAGGGGGCGGGGTTAAACCTGTGCCATAAGGTTCCAGGTCACATGGTTCCTCTTACCAAACCTCACCCCCCCCCCCCCCAACTGTTTGCCTCTGTGTGTGTGTGCCTGTCACACTGCTTTTGTAGACCTGAGTAGACCTCAGTGGCACCACGGCAACTGCTGGAACACCCTTTATTTTAGCCAGTGTGAGAACATTTAGCTGGTGCACACTCTGTCTGAAGTAGCTGCATGGTAGCGCTTCCTTTGTGGACATGTGCTGGTCGTAATGTTAGCTAGATGTCCTATCAAAGCGCTCGGCATCCAAGTACCACAAAAATAACTGACTGCTAAACCCACTACTGGGGGTACAAAGGTACAAGATTACTGATTTCTACTGTTTATGGACAAACCGTGGGGATCATGAGAACCCATGGCCAAGCTGTACTGTGTCTCCAAGGCACATGTATGGATTAAGGAGTCTGAGGACTGTGGATGGCAAAAATTACATGTGTTGAATAGGGCTGCCACAAACGATTATTTTTATAGTCGACTAATCACCGATTAATTTTTATGATTAGTTGAATATAAAACATACAGCTTATCGCACTAGAATGCAGCTGCTATTATATAACCATCATTAGATTTCAGCTATATGTTAACTATAAAAATAAAAACAATTTATAGTAAACCTTTAATGAAATATGCAGCTTGTTGCAACAATAAAATAAGGATAAGGCACTGGCTTAAACACAAATATAAATACATTAATAAAGAAATTCTTTTCTTTCTATCATTTCTTTCTTTTCTTGTCTCTGGCATCAAACTTAACTACATTTAAATCAAATTAGGTAGGTACCTGAAACTAAGGAATTATTCACAAAAATAAAGTTTTGGTCTCACTGACGTTACAGAAAACACATGAATGCGTGCTAAGGCTAATGAAACAAATCGCCATCGCTAATGTTAACTTTTACAGCTACCACGATGAGCAAGTACTAAGTTAACACTCGTTTTACGCTCATTTTAGCAGCTAACTAAATTTGAGACATTGTCACAATCAGTCACAACCTTTTCAGGAGCTTGTACATCGCAGTTGTGCTGCCGTGGAATCTGCCTTGCAGATATTGCATTGCACGTGTTTCTCTTTCATTTTCTTAAAGTGATCCCACACTTTTGAGATCCGTAGCCGGGTAGCCATGATACCAGAGCCTGTCTGTATAACGTCCTGGGATGTCGTCCACTGCCTACCACGGTTTCCACTACTGCGCATGTGCGTCAAGGACAGAAAGGCAAATGCAGCAGTGGAGCAGTTTGGAGAGAAAAAAGTAAAAAAAACAAAGCAAAACTGACGCATCGACTATTAAATTAGTCGTCGACTATTTTAATAGTCGACATAATCGTGACTAGTCGACTAATCGTGGCAGCCCTAGTGTTGAACAGGAATATTGCAGACTATACTGACCTTGTTTCTTGTGAGGGGACAAACCTCAAGTTGCCCAGTATGGGGCATGTTGGGAAAAAAACTGGAACTATAAGATTTGTGAAACGATGCTTTGCTTTGGGCCCTTGCCAGCTCTGGGGAAAGGTATCAGGTTTGTGCGTGGAGGACTTCATTAAGGTCTGCATCCTGATACAGCATTGTGCAGGTCTTCTCCATAGCCAGTCAGCTACAGCTGGAGATGTTTAAGGATTAAGTATTACAACCCGTCTCTTCTCACACTGATATAATTGGTTGGTATATAAACGTCATAACAGTGTGTGCTTAGAGGTGTTTTAGTTCTGGGTTTGGTTGCAATGGAAGTATGACTGAAAAATGAACTGTGTTAGCTTTGTCTTGCATTTGAGAGTACTAAAGAATCGGCACCTTGAAAACAGCAGCTTTTCGGAACGGCTAAACCATATTGTAACCATGCTGAACATTTGTGTCTTCACAGAATTCTCTTCATTTGTTTGGCACAATAACCGATGGCAGAGAATGTCAACAACTAATAACATAGCCCAGGCCCGGAAGCTGGTGGAGCAGCTGCGGATGGAGGCAGGCATGGAGCGTATTAAGGTACCACTGCTTCACAACACGGAGCACACACTGACCTCAGATCAGGCCCGTTACCATTTGACTCCACCATATTTAGTTTCACACAGTGAATTATGATCCACCGTTTCATATACATCCAGTGCTTTCTAATCTTTTCTTTTTCTGCTCCTCTCCGTCTCCCCAACAATGACATCAACACGTCCGCCTGCATCTCTCTCCCGTTTCCATCTCACAGGTGTCTAAAGCAGCTGCTGACCTCATGAGTTACTGTGAGCAGCATGCCCGCAGTGATGCTCTGTTGGTGGGGGTCCCCACGTCTGAGAACCCATTCAAGGACAAGAAACCATGCATCCTGCTATAGCTGCGCTCACACACGCCCTCACTCACACACGCCTTGCTCCCCAGCCAGCAAACGGCCATTTCAGTGCTGCACCACTTTATACCTGGAATCCACACTACACAACTAACAAACAAGCCACTGTTTTAGGAAAACGTAAAATGGGTAATACTGTACCCCTTAAACCACGGAGCCCTTCATTTGAGTGTATCTATAAGAATGAATGTGTGCATGTGTAGATGGCACCTGTGTGTGTGCATTCATACATATAGATACACTGAAAACGAGAGTGGTGGATTTGGACTTGTTTCAAAACTATTTTTCAAACATTTACAGAGCTTCAAAGAATGAAAGGTACTGCAGCGTGTACTTTAGATAAGAGGAAGAAGAGCGTAAATGAGGAGGATAGGGAATAGGGAATAGGGGGGAAGCAGTCATGGTTATTCTGGCTGACTAGCTGGCTAGGCCAGTCACACTGTGGTAATGGCTGTTCACTATTAACCTTGTGTTTTTACCCTCAGTTTGTGAGTTAAAGGCTAGATTTATATGGACAAAATCCAGGTATAATTAATTAACTTTCTTGATACTACAGCACATCTTATGATTTACAAAGGGATTCAAGACATTTTACCAGAGTTGCCAATAGTTTTTAAGTATTTGAGTCCATTTATAAGTTATAAAGGTTTTTCTTTCATGGTCAAACTATGGGCTTGATGCTTGATCATCTACTCTGTGTTTCTACTATATCTTGGAGCCCTGAGACACTTGTACAAGAAAATATAATCGCTCTCGCTCTCTCTCTCTCTCTCTCTCTCTATCTATACATACATATACACACACATACACAAAGAAGTATTTACATGTGTGTGTGTGTGTGTATAAGCTAGATATTATTAAACCTTATGCCTTTTTTGAAACAATGCAGCAGTTCTAAACTTTCTGGCCCTTGTTTACTTGAAACCGTTTCAAATACAAATATTTGTAAAGGTGATTCCTAAAACAGAAGTCAGTAGACCTCCGTATTTGGGGGCAAACCTAAAGTAATTATTACATGTTAATGAAGGACTATTGAAGTATCATTGAATATTTTGAAACTAGGAGGTACTGGCTTTGACCTACCTCACAATGAGGCCATTATAGTGGAGAGGTTTGTCAGAGCCCCAGTGCCAAAAGGCCAATCTTTATCTCTGAAGCCAAACTTGATTGTAAAATCCATACAGAAAGAAAAAAAAATGTACAAACTTTCTTTGGGACATGTTTCGAGTATTAACTTTAAGAATAGCTGTTTGGGTTTGTTTGTTTGTTACAGTTTCTTCTCTCTATGACCTGTATGAAACTGTATCGTACTGAATGGTCATTCAGGATGATACTGTACAGTGTTTGACTGAAGCGCTTTCATTTTTTGTGGATGTTTTATCTTTTTGTAATCTTTGTGTAATATTTCTGTTTCATCATCTTGACTCACCCATGCAGGTTGTCGTTAATGAAGTGAGATGTGAAGGGCAGTGTGGATGAAGGACTGTGTGGTTGCAGGTGTATGGTGGTTTGGTATCTACTTGGGGTTGTGTAGTGAGGAGGTGACGCTGCACACATTGATCTGCTGTGGTGTTGCTGAGTGTGGAGGTCGGTGCATGCAGGTGTTATTATGGCATTAGGAAAACGGGCTAGTGTAAATGAGCGTTCTGCATAAGACTGTCAGCTTATGTTCTCCCCACCATTCAGGCATGAGAAGACTGCAGGGTCACATGCTGGGTCAGTCTCCATCCGACCCTCAACCCTGGACCACAGCTGTCCTGTGGTTGTGTTCTCACCCAAGAGGCTGTGGCACAGTGCTCATAAAGAGATTACAAAAAAGATGACAACATCTAGTGGCTTCCAGGACAGAAGTCATTGTCTCAGCTGTGGTTAGAAGTGGAGTAGGCAGAGGACAGGTGACTGAATGGAGTGGCTGAAAGCCTCAACAGGCAGGTTAAAGGGATAAGCACAGCCTTCAAAATCATGTCACCATCAAGAGTGAGCGACATATGAAAATGTCATGAGATATAGTGAGTCATGCTGAAAAGTAAGAAAATAACACACTCCTCTTCTCTTTTTGCATCTGTTCTGATGCTGCCATTTTTGTTGTTAAGGAAGTTGGTTGAATATTCAAGAATAAGGAGGTGAGGTGTGGTTGTAGATGGGCTCCTCAGAACAGTGCCTTTGGGAGAACCGTAAGAGGCAGAGAGACAGACATCTGATGGGCAAAGTACTTTGTTTTCATAATGAAGAGTTTCCATCTGCTGGGCATCCAGTCTAATTCCCATTTTACAATAGAAGTGCAGAAGCTGAAGCAGTACAGTGATTTCTGCAAACACTTTAATTATATTGATTAAACAGTTTAAGCTGTCAGCCACATAACCTGGCACTACAGTGGAAGAAACCACTGTGAAAGTCAAAAAATATCAGCTTCCTGGATTTCAGATCCCCAGGCATCGCTGAGCTACAGCATGAGATGTTCCTTAGTTCCTCAGTGCCAAATCTAAGCTTTCACACAGCCACCCTTGATCAGACCTACAGTCAGCTGGAGCTAAAGCTTTAAATGATTAAGAATGACATAAGTGAGGACAAAGAAATGCATCTGATCATCACATCAAAAACATTCTCTGTTTTCCTGACAGAGTACAGACAGACTGAAGATGAAAGATTAGTGGCAATTCCACATAAAATGTTGTAGTGTAATATTGCTTTTGATTTCACCTGTGATTGGACCACCAGCCATTATTGTGCTGAAGAGAGATCCCTTTCCAGAACATTCTTCTGCACCCAACTTGGAGCGCCATAAAGATTCCCATTTGGAAAATTAAGTATTGTTCCGGTAACATCTACAGCTGAGACTTTAGCCAATAGAATCTTTCTCAGTCTGATCCATTACTTTTGTGTTATTTCCTGTGTACGCATATGTATCTTTCTGCCTTGATTATGAAGAAATATATCTATTTTTTGTAATTGTTCTTCTTCGGATGTGCCATAAATCATGTTTCTTGCACACTGTTAATATTTTGTGGATATTGCTGTTTAAAATGACGATATCAAAAAAGTAAAAATAAAAATGTCACTCTGCATTGTGGGATCAGTTTGATCATTCCAAAGCTTATAGACTAATGCTGTAAACACTAGCCTACACCAGATTGTAAAATTCCTGATCGCATTTAGCATTGTGATCAATAGCAAGCAAAAATAAAGTTCATTTGATATTCATTACATGGCCTCAAAATTGAATTATTATAAAAATAATTGATTCTTAGTTTTTCAACATATCTATAATCAATGACATTTCTGTAACCTCATATAAGTATTTAGTAGCTATTTATCTTTGTACAATGATGTCAGTGTTGATGTGTAATCATAACAGGTAACAAATTGATATACGGTGGTGTGAAAAAGTTTTTGCCCCCTTCCTGATTTCCTGAATTTTTCCATGTTTGTCACACTTAAATGTTTCGGAACATCAAACTAATTTAAATATTAGTCAAAGACAACACGGGTAAACACAAAATCCTATTTTTAAATGAAGGTATTTATTATTAAGGGAGAAAAAAACCCAAACCTACATGGCCCTGTGTGAAAAAGTGATTGCCCCCTTATTAAAACAGTCACTGTGGTTTCTGACACCCGAGTTCACTGTCTCTAGCCACACCCAGGCCTGATTATTGCCGCACCTGTTCTCAATCAAGACATCACTTAAATAGGACCTGCCTGACAAAGTGAAGTCCACCAAAACATCCTGTAAAGCTACACATCATGCCGAGATCCAAAGAAATTCAGGAACAATTGAGAAAGAAGGTAATTGAGATCTATCAGTCTGGAAAGGGTTATAAAGCCATTTCCAAAGCTTTGGGAATCCAGTGAACCACAGTGAGAGCCATTGTCCACAAATGGCGAAGATATGGAACAGTGGTGAACCTTCCCAGGAGTGGCCGCCCGCCCAAAATTACCCCAAGAGTGCAGCGACGACTCATCCAAGAGGTCACAACAACATCTAAAGACCTGCAGGCCTCACTTGCCTCAGTTAAGGTCAGAGTTCATGCCTCCACCATCAGAAAGAGACTGGACACAAATGGCCTACATGGCAGAGTTCCTAGACAAAAACCACTGCTGAGCAAATAGAACATTAAAGCTTGTCTCAATGTTTCCAGAACACATTTTGATGATCCCCAAGACTGTTGGGAAAACATTCTGTGGACCGATGAGACAAAAGCTGAACTCTTTGGAAGGTGTGTGTCCCAGTACATCTGGTGTAAAGGAAACACTGCATTACAGATAAATAACTTTATACCAACAGTAAAATGTGGTGGTAGTGTGACGGTCTGGGGCTGTTTTGCTGCATCAGGGTCTGGAAGACTTGCTGTGATAAATGGAACTATGAATTCTGCTGTCTACCAAAAGATCTTGAAGGAGAATGACTGACCATCTGTTCGTGAACTCAAGCTGAAACGAACTTTGGTTCTACAGCAGGAAAACGATCCAAAACACACCTGCAAGTCCACCTCTGAATGGCTGAAGGAAAAACAATATTAGGACTTTGGAGTGGCCTAGTCAAAGTCCTGACCTCAATCCGATTGAGATGCTGTGGCATCACCTTAAAAAGGCCGTTCATGCTCAAACCCTCCAATGTGGTTGAATTACAACAACTCTGTAAAGATGAGTCGGCCACAATTCCTCCACAGTGCTGTAAAAGACTCATTGCTAGTTATCACAAACGCTTGGCTGCAGTTGTTGCTGCTAAGGGTGGCCGACCAGCTGTTAGGTTTAGGCTTCACTTTGTCAGGCAGGTCCTATTTAAGTGATGTCTTGATTGAGAACAATCGATGTGTGGCAATAATCAGGCCTGGGTGTGGCTAGAGACAGTGAACTCGGGTGTCAGAAACCACAGTGACTGTGTTTTAATAAGGGGGCAATCACTTTTTCACACAGGGCCATTTTGAGAGTAGTATTGATATTATCATAGGACATGTTCTGTTTGTAAGAAAGAAGAGAGTTGCGAAGAAACTACTTTCTCTAGAATTTTGGAAATGAACGACAGATTAGAGATTGGCCTATAGATAGATATTTCCTTGCGATTAAGACCAGGTTTTTAAATTAGCGGCTTGATGACTGCAAGTTTAAATGATTTGGATGTAGCCTAGGCTCAGAGATTAGTTAATTATGGTAAGCAAAGGCTCTACATTGCTGTGCAGTAATTCTTTAAGTAGATGGGTTGGTACGGCATCTAGTATACCAATGAAATAAGCTCCTCACGACCAATTGGGGAGAAGGACTCTAGCAGGGCATCAGAGCTGACCAGACAGCTGTCAAGGTGCACTGGCATGTTGACAGGCTCTGAGATAGTATGACTTATTATAGTATGAATTTTGTCCCTATTTTTATCAATCTTATCATTAAAGAATTTCATAAAACTGTTAATGCTGCACACTAGTGGGATTAGTGATTTGATTTGTTCATGAATCCTAGTTAGGCTAGAAACTTAGAATTTCGCCATTTACACTCCAGGATTCGCATGGCTCGTTTGAGACTACGCGTGTGCTTGTTGTTCCAAGGTGCTATTCTTCTCTCACTGACTCTCTTATATCATAGTGGCGCAACCAGGGCTTAATTTGAGCCGGATCCTGCCGGAACAGGATCCGGGAACTCTTTAATTTTGAAACGTGCGTTCCAGTAACTGTCTGCCTTGATCCGGTAACATTTTATGTTGTCCGCTGTTTGCGTTCCGGCATTTACAAATTAAGTACTGGGCGCAACCTTGTCTAAAGCTGTACAAAGAGAAGTCTCGACGTGCTCTGTAATATGCTCTAGCCCTTCCAGAGCTAGAGGGGGATCATTATTTTTCAGATTTGGTAAAGTATGAAAAATTTTATAGCGGGGCGGCCGATGAATACCATCATTCAAACGCAACTTGAGGCTGTGGTCTGAGGAAGTACTGCTAAACTGGATATGTTAATACCAAACAATAAGACCAAGTCTAAAGTTTGACTACAATTATGTGTAGGAGCCACCACATTCTGAATGATACCCCTTGAATCAAGAAATGCTTTAATGTTTATGCTAAAAGAGTCATGTATATTTACGAAGTGGACTATAATCACCTACTTAGCTGATAGCGCTACATGAGACAGGAAGTGGAAATGTGGCAGGGGGTCCTTCAGTTTAGCAGTCCTTAATACTGCCTAATGGAAGTACATTTTAGTGAATGTTTGATGGTGCTTACAAGAAATGGGGGCATAGCAGTGAAACCTTATAAAAGTCCCCGAGCTCTTTCCAGTGTGCAGGAACCAGTTGGTGACACGCGTTCCTTAGGCAAGGTAAGCCAATGCGCCGCGTCAGGCATGCTCCATTTAGCAGGGAGGAGCAGGAAGCCCTCTACGGTGACTGATATCAACCCTCCTACTTCACACGAGACCGGGGAGGACTCCAGTTTGGAAGAAAACCACACCACCAAGGTGGCGCTGAAATGCCAGGCTCCACGCATATACCCATGTCTGTTCCAGTCTGTGTTTCTGTGCCAGTGTTATTCCGACGTGTGCTAATGCTGTTGCATGTGCCTGTTTGTCACCGTGACTGTCCCTCTCCCTGTGTTCATCCCTCTTTTGATCTCTTCTGTGTCCCCAGCGATGCTCTTCTAGGTTGTTCCATTGTCAGACTCTCCCCTGGGGGGGCTCAACCTGGACATTCTGAGCTCTGTCAGCCTTGTGCCCATTCCCGCCCTCCGTTGCAGGTCTGGGGCTTTCTTGCTGATGCTGGGTGCTCCAAGAGGAGCAGCCCTTGGTGGGGAGGGGTCTGACACAGTACAGCCCCTGACTCCTCCCTTCAGGCATGTCCGTGTGTGGTCATGTTCGTCCATGTCCATATATATCCTCCTGTGTGTGCCCTATAGTGTGTGTGTGTGTGTGTGTGTGTGTGTGTCAGTGTTATCTTCCTGTTAACTTCCTGCAGCTTGCCAAGAACATCACATCAGCAGACATATTCAGGATTCCTTGTTTGAAGCAGTGATGAAGCCATCTTCGCAGCACTGCCTGAGGGAGAAGAGCCACCTCCAAAGCCTCCCTGAGTTTGCCCCTGAGGACAAAGGACTGGGTGTCCAAATGCTCCTTGGTTCTAGCGAGTAGGGTCCACCCTACAGAAATTCCTTTGTCAATGTGGAGGCATTTAGCAGACGCTCTTATCCAGAGCGACTTACAAAGTGCTTTGCTTCTGATCACAGAATACATCCTAGGTAATAGTACGGATAGGCCAGAATTCAAGATACCATTGAGTCAGACTACTACTAAACTACAGGAGTCAATGTCATTACCAAGTGTTTTGCAAGTTGGACGTTTGCCAAGAAGCACAAATAACCATAGACAGACATACAATTTAAGAACAACGGCAAGTGGTATCAGCTGAGTTAGTGCTCTGGTAAGAACTCAACAAACAGGTGAGTCTTCAGTCTACGCTTGAAGATAGCAATAGACTCTGCAGTCCTAGCAGCTAATGGAAGATTGTTCCACCATCTTGGAGTCAGGACGGAGAATAGTCTAGAGCTTTGTCTTCCATGAGACTTTAAGCATGGAGTTTCAAGTCAAGCCAAGCTTGAGGTTCTGAGTGTTCGCTGTACGGATCGGCTTTTTACCATGGACATCATATAGGGAGGGGCCAGTCCATTTTTGGCTTTGTAAGCAAGCATCAAGGTTTTATATCTGATGTGTGCCGCTACTGGAAGCCAGTGAAGAGTGTAGCAGAGAAGTCACATGTGAGAACTTGGGTAGATTGAAGACCAGTCATGCTGCAGCATTTTGAATTAGTTGTAGAGGTCTGATGACCCGTAGAGGAAAACCTGCAAGTAGGGAATTGCAGTAGTCCAGCTTAGAGATTACTAGAGACTGCACAAGCACTTGAGTAGCTTCCTGTGAAAGGAAGGGTCGTATTCTCCGTATGTTGCAGAGGAGAAATCTGCAAGATCTGGTCAGTTTTGAAACGCGTGTTGAGAAGGACAACTCATTGTCCAACGTTACACCCAGGCTTCGAGCAGTTTCTGATGGTGTTAACAAGGTGTTCTCAAAAGAAACTGTGAGGTCATTGTGTGGGTTTGGCGTTCCTGGAATGTACAGAAGCTCAGTTTTGCTAGGGTTGAGCTTCAATTGGTAAGCAGTCATCCATGAAGCAATATCTGCTAAGCATGCCAAGATACGCGTAGAAACCTGGGTGTCAGAATGAGGGAAGGAAAGAATTAACTGGGTGTCATCAGCATAGCAATGATAAGAAAAACCATGAGACAAAATAATGTCACCAAGGGAACGAGTATATAAAGAGAAGAGGGCCTAGGACCGACCCTTGGAGGACACCAGTGGAAAGTTTACATGGATTGGATGTAGATCCTCTCCATGTTACCTGATAGGAACGGTCTTCAAGATATGATTGGAACGAAAACAGAAATCCCATAGAACAGACCTAAGTTGAGGAAGTTGTAGGGACATAGTGGTGCAAAAGATTAGCCAGATATATGGGAGCCAAGTCAAGTGCTTTATAAGTAAGTACTAGAATTTTGTACTGGATGCGAAGATTTATCGGAAGCCAATGAAGACACTCAAAGACAGGCGTTATATGGTCATATTTCCTTGACTGGGTCAGAACACGAGCAGCAGCATTCTAAACAGTCTGAAGAGACCGAAGAGACTTAGAGGGGAGACCATAGAAGAGAGAGATGCAGTAATCTAGTTTAGAAGTGATGAGAGCGTGAACCAAGGTTTCAGCAGATTTAGGAGACAGAAATGAACGTAGGCGGGAGATATTGCGGAGTTGGAGGAAGGCTGACTTAGTGAGTGAACGTATCTGAGGTTCAAAGAGAGTCGGATCAAACAGAACCCCAAGATTACGTGCAACAGGTGATGAATTGACAGGCATTCCAGCAACAGTAAGAGATGTATTTAATAAAAGAAAATTAGCACGCAGCCACAGGTTAAGTTCAAAGATACATTTAGTGATGGATGGGGGTAGGAAAGGGGCATGAGGTTTAAAGCTGAGACAAAGCTAAGCTAAGTGTCATCAGCATAGAGATGGAAGTTTAAACCCTAACATACTCTCTCAGCCATCTGAGTAGGTCACACTGCTGTGAATTTATTGTATGCCATCTTCTTATTTATGCGAAGTAAGTTTTCAGTCTGAGGCTGGCTGGTGGAGGGGGTGGTGGCGTGGTGGTTAGGGGTCTAAACTATCACCCTGGATTTTTCTAGTTGAGAGTTGACTAGCTGTAGAGCTGGACGTTGTGTAAATGGTAATGCTTTTCCAGTGTAATAGTTAAGCAGAATTGCTCATTTTCTCCGATGAATCCCCTTTCCGATTGTTTGGGACATCTGGAAAACAGCTTGTTCGGAGAAGACAAGGTGAGCGCTACCACCAGTCTTGTCTCATGCCACCTGTAAAGCATCCTGAAACCATTCATGTGTGGGGTTGCTTCTCAGCCAAGGGAATCGGCTTTCTCACAGTCTTGCCTAAAAACACAGCCATGAATAAAGAATGGTACTAGAATGTCCTCCGAGAGCAACTTCTCCCAACCATCCAAGAGCAGTTTGGTGATCAACAACGCCTTCTCCAGCATGATGGAGCACTTTGCCATAAAGCAAAGGTGATAATTAAATGGCTCAGGGATCAAAACATAGAGATTTTGGGTCCATGGCCTGGAAACTCCCCAGATCTTAATCCCATTGAGAACTTGTGGTCAATCATCAAGAGACTGGTGGACAAACAAAAACCTACACATTCTGACAAAATGCAAGCATTGATTGTGCAAGAATGGACTGCTATCAGTCAGGATTTGGTCCAGAAGTTGATTGAGAACATGCCACGGAGAATTGCAGAGGTCCTGAAGAAGAAGGGTCAACACTGCAAATATTGACTTGCTGCATTAACTCATTCTAACTGCCAATAAAAGCTTTTGTTACTCATAATATGATTGCAATTATATTTCTGTATGTGATAAAAACATCTGACAAACACACATAAAAACCAGAGGGTAGCAGATCATGTGAAAATATAATATTTGTGTCATTCTCAAAACTTTTGGCCATCACTGTAGATCAAGAGTAAGAATGCAAATGCAGGAAATGTTTAATAAATAGATGAACTTGAATACAGTGCTAAAAATAGCATAAGCAAAGGAAACATAGTTGTATATGTAAGTAATACAACTTAACAAAACATAACGTAAATCCAGAAATCAAAAGATGCAAACTAGCATAACAAAATACATGGATGAAGGTAACTAGAACCAAACATAAACAACTTACATATCCACAGATCTGTACTTTTTGTTAATCTCCTGCAAGATTGTAGTTGTGCAATATGGTAGATCTGAAGATTCCTGGTAATTTCACATTTATCCTTCTTAAGTTTTTGTAGTCGATTTGCACATTTTCTTCTTTCTTCTTTTTGTTTAACCTCTCTTTCTGTTTGTTTCTTTTTTATTAACATTTTTCATTCTCTCTCTGCGCACCTATCTCTCTCTTTGATATTAATGTGTCTGTTGGTAGTTTGATACTCTCACTCTTTCTCACAACCCCTGCTGCTGTCCAAGATTTATTAATAAAAATATAGCAAAAAAAAAAGCCAGGATGTGTTTTTAAAATTACAATAATTAACCTGGTTGTATGAAACAGGAAGGATGGCAGCCCAGGGGTTCTGTGCTAAGAGTGTATTTATATGGAGTTTCATTGCTACAAAGGGTTAGGAGGACTGCTGTCTATTGGGTGATTTTTCTTAGAAACACTAAGGAAACTTGAGCGGTTTTCTGCTGCTATAACAATGCCATCTCCAAAAAGTACAACAGCCTACATTGTATATTCTGTTGACTAAAATGTGTTTATGTGTTATGTAAAGGAATGTGCTTTAGTATTCATATGGTTCCAAACTCTACTCAGTCAACATATTTAAAGCATTTAGTGGGAAAAGTACAATGTGGTCCTGAATGATGTAATCCTTGATCATTTAACTGCTTATCAGGTTCAGTGTCAGACAAAAGGTGCCGTTACTTCAAGTTGGAATGAGCCACACTGGTTTCTGCTCTACCCCCACTGAAAATTACACCCAGTGGTTTAGAACTGCAGATAAAAAGGTCAGTTTTTTAACTACATCACTGGTCTTATCTGACTATATAACTGCCCCAGTAGTTTGATCTTAAGTTCAACTTCAAAAAAGGTATAATATATGGAACATGCACTTATTCACTTTTTGTTAAATGACCCATGCTGACATAGGATGTTACACTGACTTCATCTGTGGGAACAGATTTATCTAGTGTTTACATAAGAGTTAAATTTAAAGCTTTTCAGAACATTTTACCATTATCCAATAGCAATACATGTACTTATAATCCAACATTTTACTTCAATTTCCATTCAAACCATGTTTTTGTCAGTTCTGTGTAATTATCTAATGTGTTCATAAACACACATCCACAGTCTGCAGGGGACTATGCAAACTGAAATTCCAAACATATCATTCCAATTGTGTAGAATAATGTCAAATAAAGCAAATGTCTGTTTTCACTAGTTATTTCATTTATGATGTATTTATACACCATGAAGACTTTTTCATGACCTCTAACCCTGAGTATGTGTTTGTATGTGTCTTTGACAGGATTCAGCATGTGAATTTATCTTAGACTAAACCAAAAACTGTGACGCTGAAGCAGGATATAACCAGAGTTACCTCAGATGATCTGATACACATAGAAGAACATTGTTCATTTGTACATCACAAAATGTTCAGCAGAACAACACTTGGATTATATCTGTTAGTGTGGTCTTGATCTTCATTATATCTGTTAGTGTGGTCTTGATCTTCATTATATCTGTTAGTGTGGTCTTGATCTTCATTATATCTGTTAGTGTGGTCTTGATCTTCATTATATCTGTTAGTGTGGTCTTGATCTTCTCACATCATGTCCCACAAAAGCAAAGATCACATTAGCAAAGCTATAGAGTTGTGCATCTGTTATCATGCTAGAGAGGGGCAGACAGTGCAAGGTGAAGACTATTTGTGGGGTTTTTTTAGCTTTGCTACAAACCTCTGACTCCTCCCAAACAGTTCAAAAATAGCTGCCTCATATCTAAGAATAGACGGTGCAGACTGTTCAGAGCAGCGTCAGTGTAGCCAGACTGGCCCTGAAACAGACTGAGAGACTACCATCATGGAAACAAATGCCTTCTGTTCATGATGTCCTTCTCTTATGCCCCAATAGCTTAATGTCAGTACAGTGCCAGCACACATGCAGGGACACAAAGCATTACTCACGTTTGTGTGCAGCACTGTCAGTGTGAGCAAAGCCCTGTGACGTGTTGTCCATGTTTTACTCTGCCTGGAACGCCCATGTGTTACTCTTCTGTATTATCTAGCACAGCCCCTCTAGTTGTGTTCAGAAGGTTTGTGGGTATTGTTCAGTCACTTTAAAGACAAGACGTTTGAGTAACTGTAGTGGTATGGCTTTAGTAAGATATGTGGAGATTGTAAAAAAAATACGTTTGCAGAAATTGTAACCTTGATGATGTTTTCAGTCAGTTTTCAGTCCTTACCTATACGTTTTCTACAAATCCTTGATCATCTGAAAAAAACTAATTGTACCTGCCAACTCACTTACTTTATTCAACAGACAAAAAGTTTAATATAAAAGTTTATACACAGTCATCTCTGATGAAGGTGAGTTCAGAGGTCAAAGGCAATTTGAAGCAAGACCTAAGAAGAATTCTTCCAGGTATTTGCTATAGATAAGGCTGTCAAAACTTGTATTAACTCTAAATTGCTTTACCTTTGACTTCACGTAACATTCACAAATAAGACAGACCATATAAAATGTTTTGAACAATATCCTGGATCTGAAGGCCTACTGTTTCTAACATACATTGATGTCATGCTGCATGTTCATTTGAAGACCTCCAACTCTTTATTTCCTCTTTCTCCATGTTGTATTCCAGTTTTGGAGTGCAGGGTACTTGGAGTATGTGGAGTGTATACACTTATGGATTTTTATACAATATACAATAAGTCCAAGCCCTTAGTGACAGCTCTCATTACTTAAGCATGTCTGCAGTCAGAATGAAGAAAAGTATGGAACTGTGTAAATATCATAATTATAGATTTCCTAAGGAAGCCATAAATCATAAATCATACTGTTTATAACATCAAAAATTCCTTTGGTGCTTAATTAACAAATACAATTTCAAAATCCTGTCATGATTCAGGATTCCATTTCATGGAGCCTTCACTAGCCTACAAACAAGACAAAAACATGCTCATCATAACAGACCTCTCAACTATTATCTGTGGTAAAAGAGCTCATAACCGTACTAGAGGTTTATTTATTGAACACCTTTAAACCATGAGAATTAAGGATTTGTCATTTGCAATGTCAATGCATTTTAATGCTAATGGACATCAGAGACATATCTATTACCCTTGCAGGTGTTGCTATTGCAGCAATGAGGTTAGGAAACCGAACTACATTCTCTAAACTTTAGAAGTCCACGAATGTTATGATTTAACATCTAAAGATAAACTGATTTCACCTTCTAGAATTTCAATAGCGCTTTGCTTACATAAAGGGTCTATGTTCAAAATGTCCTTTGTCTTGAAACCTTGTGTGCTTTACTGCAATTGTGACTCTACATCTTTTTAACACATGACATTGCAGTTGCTCCCTGGAATCTTCTTCAGATATATAAATGGAAGAGATGAACCCTGGCATGACTGAGAGGCTTGTGGTGGGCCTATATGGTCATGGTGTTGGTGATGTCATACCAACGAGGAACCAGAATCTTCACAGTTCACACATCTGACAGTTTTGGTGTTGTATATGATACCCTGCAACCCCTTTCATTCACAGCTTTAGGAAATGCCACAACAAGCCTATGGTATCCATGACAACTAGCCAGAGGTTAGTACATTAAGTCTAGATTCACTGCCTCATTTACAAGCCCAGATTCATAATCAGCAGCACTGAAGGTGAAATAGCACACATGAAAACATTGTCTTCCTGCCAGTATTTCCTATGAGAGAACAATGTGTGGTAGTTCTGAAAACAGCAAGGCTTAGACATCCTTCAGGGAAGAAGAACCTCATATTAACGCATGTCTTCTAATGTCTCCAACATTTAAACATGCCACTGAGCACCACGGGCTTCTCCGCAAAACATCTCCACAAAGTTGTGTCTTCAAATACGTGTTTTGTTAGGATTGACAGTGCTTGATTGGAGTTTAATAGTTAACTTTTAAAGGAAAAGCAAAATGCATTTTCAGTTTATATATTTGTTTAATCAGTGTAAACATGCCAGTCAATAAATAAAAAATTATTTAATGATTTGTTATAGGCTACATATCATCAGCGTTCATTATAAATGTTTTCTTAAATAATATAATCAGTTCATCCATTTATGCGTAGGCGTAAATGTGGATTTTTAGAAAAGATGTCTTCTTTTCCATCAAACTCTCGCTGTCCTATTACAGTTCCGCGTTATTCCAGCTAAAATTCTGCACTGTTCCACTGACTCGTGTGCAACCCTGTGGTAGGATTAACCATGTTGGGCGAGGCGGAGCGCGGAAGCCTGTATCTCACCACTCTAGTCCACTGACCCAACGGAGGCGACGGTCTCCACATCTCCTCGCCGGTGTGTTGCGCGCCTTCTTGTTCCAAAACACGTGGTGATCTCCAGTAGGACTAATAGCGAATCCCTTAAACGATGATGTCGTTAACTCTTCAACCGTGTTGAAAGCCGTCATCGAGTGATTTTCAGGCCTATTCCTCAAATGTGGGGCGAGGTGGGTCAGCGCTCCTGAAGGGCGATGTAGGGCACCCACTGGTTCCTGCAGCGACTCTCCTTACAGTAACGTCCCACTTCGTTCAGCTTCAGATGTTCGGCTTGTGGGTCCTGAACAGAACAGATGCACCACGTCTGATTATACCTGAACCGCATAAAACATTCGAGTTCACAAACTCGTTTGGAAGAAAACACAGAAACCGACACGTACAGTAACGAGTATGCAGTGCAGGTCCTTGGGCTCGTTGGCGTTGCTGACGGGCGGCTCGCCCAGAACTTGTGCCAGGCGGCGCATCCCGGACACCCGAACCACGTCGGTACGCGTGTCGCAGCAGAACGCCTGGATCAGCGTGAAGTGGATCTGCAGCGCCACGTCCTCCTCCCCATCGTCGGTCGCCAGAACGCAAAGTACTACATTGTCTGGATCACTGAAACAGATGATGTGTGCATTTAAAACCCGCTGCAGACACGATATGTGTTGTTAAAGCCCAGTGAGAAAAGAGGCACTTACACGTTCATGAGTTTGGCCGACTCGTAGACTCCCACCGTCAGACAGTTCTGTCTGCGCGCAGCAGAGAGCAGCTCTTCTAGAGACTGGCTGACATTCTCCATCCTACAACCACAAAATGTATTTACACCGAGATTAAAAGGTCGTATTCGTATATATGCATATATTACACTGAAACAGTGACTTACGTGTTGTCTGTGCTGCTGCAACCCAAAAGTTCTTCCAGAGTCATTTCGCTTTTATAAGGTCAAAATCCCCAACAAACGAACCGATAAAACTCCAGAAAGGGGCAGATTTAGAGAGAATAATGTAGTCCGGAGGTGCTGTAGTTGTAATCCAGTTCAGAGCTATCTCGTACGGACCTTCACCTCGCCTCCCCTGTGTTTGCAGTGGGTCGAATCATGTCTGCTGTTTTTATAGGCGCCCTGGCAGTAGGCGTGCTGGAGCTGTCGAACCGAAACCTTCACACGGTTCGGTTGTTTCCGTGGAGTGTACGATGATCAAGAACATTAGAGAACAATTCTGTAAGATAATCAAATCATACAGCGTTATCAAAGTGGAAAAACGATTGTTTGTTGGCTTAGCGGTTTATTATCCGACTGATTAATTGATTAAATAAAAATATATCCTTCTCCTTATAGTTCTAGCGTACTTACCACTACTGTATTATATGTTGTATTGTATCTATACATTATATGTTTTGTGTGTGTATATATATATATATATATATATATATATATATAGTCAGCATATTCATTACGTGGTAGCTTTCTTTCGTTGATACATTATCGCCATCTGGTGTACGAATTGGCAGTCATACAATGTATATCTGCAGTCGCATGCAATGAATTAGAGTAAGATTAAAAACAATAGTTGTTTTATGAATGGGTATGTGAATATAGTGAAACTATAGGCTAATCCCACATGTCAGCCTATACATGGATTTTATCCTACTTGAACTCATCCCCAGCATCAACATGACTCTAATATCGCACATATCTAATAACACATAAGACTGCACGTCTGTCCTGACATTTAACAGAACACATGGAAACCAAAGACGTTCGATACGAAATCGTTATCAGCATCTATTGTAAGAGTATTTAGACTGCGAAGGGGCTAAATGGGAAGAGCCATTTTCGATTGCAATTGATCTTTGAAGATCAAGAGTCACACAAAAGAGAGGGTCGGGTTTCACGCAACAGAAACTATCAGTGAATTAGTAAGAATAGCATGATTCTATTGTAGTATTTGCTAAAATGGCACAAAAAAAATCCTGATTACATTTAAAACAGTATTGGTATTATTCCAGAACCATTGAACGGCTTTTTAATGTGCACATTAACACTTGATTAGTAATCTCGACCACATAAATTGGCAAGAAAGGGGGGCTGAGTTTTTTCAAAGGGACTCTGAGGAAGCACCTTAAATTAACTAAAGTGTGTATTAATGCTGCTGAGTTCAAATACAGCATATAGGCTATGCTTGTTTTTTCCTGCTTTGATTATGGGAGATCACGTGAAATAATCCTTATCTTCCCACTGTTTATGGTTAGAAACAGCTAGTTTAAGCAGACCCAAAATAGTCCGAACAGAGTACGTGTCACATGCAGGTTGTGTAAAAAGATTACGTTGGTTAACATACGAGCATAGGAGCGTACTGCGCGTGACGTGCTGCCACGACGTACTGGTTTCGTCATATGTAATAAATGGATCTGTCGTGCGTTGTGAAGTGTGAAGCCAACACATTTACATTTACGGCATTTAGCAGACGCTCTTATCCAGGGCGACTAACAAAGTGCTTTCACCCCTCCCCTTCGAATTAGGCTAATCAACTGACTTTAATCCATGATTATCTACTCAGGGGTTTCACTCCATAATTGAATTCTGCCCTACTGGTCTTAACATGGTGCTTATACAAAGGCTTAGTTTCAGTGACACTAGTTTGATTAAATGATCAGTTAAAAGTATTCGGGGGTAAAAGTGATGTATATGTAAAGAAGCTTGTACTTTGAATTTGTAAATTACTCATTGGTTTATAAAATGCTATATTAGCTCATGGCCAGAGATTTTAATGCAGTTCATTATTGATTAATGAATAGGGTTCTGTTCTAATTGCTGCACACATACAGTTTGGAAATGGTAATAGAAATGAGCAAATATAAAAACACCCTCTCTATGGTCAGAGGTCTCTTTTCTAAAGCTGGAGTCAAAGAGCACTAATCAAAACCTCTGATCCTCATCACCGGTCTGTGACCCCGTGGGATGTCCAATCAGAGCAGTGTAAATATTGGACTTGACTCCATGGTTTTTACTTTACTGAGGAGGAAATGTATCTGATGTGACGCATATTTAGTTTCACTGTTAGTACATTGCATTTCATTACTAGGTTTATCGTTAAAGATGGATCATCTTTGTACCTGTTTAAAGTGAATACACATTTGTGAATGTGAACACTAAGGAGGTGCTATAGTTTGGATTGGACAGTCTTATTTCTGATACTGCTATTTCATGTTTCATAAAATCATTTGTCACTACCTTAGCATCTACATTTGTGCTACACAGCCTTAATACAATAGAACAATTCCAGGAAGGTTATGTTCTCTCCCTTGTTCCCCAATGCACTAAAAACTGTTTGTCAGTGAACATGCAAGCATGGAGAATTAGTTTAGATTGGATTTTTTAAATGCTTTAATATATTTTTACAACTTTTTTTTTACATTTTCATGCTTTATGTTTAGGTTACCATTCAAGCAGGGTTAGTAGTACCCACACAGTTCTGTTTCAACTTATCCTTCTTAACATATCCATTAAGATTCATTGATGTTTCCATGAATTTTGTAGTATCTGATGTCAACTCAGGTATAAAGAACAGCCCCTGCCTCTTTAGCCGTCACACTGTCCTCCTCAAAGTGAAGAGATGATCAGGACCATGGTCAGCACTCGACTCATTCTCATTGGTGCCACATTCTCTCTGTCTATTATTTTTACGTACTGTGACGATGTCCTAGACACTCGTTCCTTGCAGACTGCTATCAAGACTCAGGAAGAAAAGGACCTGGTGAGTTCATCAATTTTCAAAATCAAAGCTAATAACAAATTTTTTTTACCTGGTCTTCATACATTGTCAAAATGAATGAAAAGACCAAATTAACCATTGCAATTCTGTCACACATACAATGTTTAATTAGCCTTTTGATTGTGTGTTACAGATTGAAGCATTGCAAGCTGTTCTTGACAAATTAAAAAGTAAAACATTACCAAAGACAGTGAAAAAGTTTGGTCAGCTTCCCTCGGTAAGACAAAATAACAAAATAATTAGTGCTGAGTTAGTAAACAGATTCTGTTAAGCGCAAATTCTGTATTTAGGTTTTAGCAATATTTAGTGCTGAATGTATCCTTTAGTGTTTCCATCAGATCAGAATGAGAATGACATCATTACTTTGTAAGTTCCACTCACTTCAAAGAAGTAGACTATGTTAATGTTATATTTTGAATATTGTGTACTTAAAAGTACATTAGTTTGTCTATACAGAAACTTGCATGTCAACTGTAACAACCATTTTGAATATTCTATTAACCACACACACACACACACACACACACACACACACACATAGTGATACAGTATCTTATGGAGTCTCAGAGGTCCCTTCAGTCCATGGACTTGGGCATGGTTCAAGAATGTTGGGTCAATCCGAGCTGATGTCTGCTGCTCCCACTACACCCTTGTCTACAGCATCCACACTCAAGGGTCTCATCTTCAAAACCAGTTTCAGTTTTCAAACCCAACTCCGGTTCTTTTTCCAGTGTGATGCTGGGGAGCAGTGTGCAGCACGTAAAGGAGCGAGGGTGGGCAAGCTGTGTGGCTGTCCACGGGGGACCACGTGTGACTTCTTCATCATGAAATGCTTGTGAGGAGGGAAGTTTGGAACTGAAAGATCATCATTTGTATTTATGAAGTTGTATTGTGGTATTATTTTTTCATAGTTATGTGCGTTTCAAAATAAAGCATATAAACGAAAATAAAACTATTGTTTGCTATAATCTGTCACAGTTTGCTTACACCATTTTATTTGTAAGAGTGCATTTAATAAGATTGAGGACTAAGGTCGATTTATGTTTGACACATTACAATTAATCCTGCACACTTGACTGACGCGACGCATAGCGCATACGGCATGGCGCACGTTTTTCTGGATACGGATTGGTCAATCTCAGGTCCATATGACTTTTGGGCTTTCTCCGGTAATGCGTTATTGTTTGTGTATGACATCATAAGCACAACTTTCCAACATGGCGTCGGGGATTATGGGAGCAGCGGAACCGCAGAACCAAGCCGCTCATCCTGGTTTCAGCAGTGACAAATACTCAATGCTGATAGTCGTCGGCGCACTCTATCGGCCAAATATACTCGACTACGTTGTGGTGGATATTGAAAGAGGTAATGTGTTTTTGTATTTGAGTTTAAGGAAATTAAATACGAAGTTTGCTCACCATACGCTATTGTAACGGCAAATCAGCTGACAGCAATATTTCTCTTCTGTTCTATGTTGCAGTGGCCGTAAAGTCTTTTAGTTTTCTTGGTATTTACTCTTGTCGTATCCTTGCCAACAGTCACTATCAAAAACGATAGACAATCATACTGTGATTTTTTGTCTAGGATTTCTAAAACGAATGTCTATGATTTTTGTGATAGACATTTGATATGGACTACGTAGATCAGCATTGATGTTTACCAAATAACCTTTACATGCGCACCACCGCGCACTGCAGTCTTCACGACGGGAAGGTGCAGCCGAGCAAGTCTCCACTTTTTCTTCTCATCTGGCCGCATTATCGATTATATTAAGATATTATCGATATTAAATTATCCTCACGTGGTCACACAGTAATGCACTGATTGGTCACTATTTTAAATATGTTAAATATCTGACATGTCGACGTTGAGAGATGAGGCACACCAGAAAAACATCAGGCAGCTCTACGTGATTTACATGTCTGCTCATGTGTGTGTGTGTGAGAGAGAGAGAGAGAGAGAGAGAGAGAGAGAGAGAGAGAGAGAGAGAGAGAGAGAGAGAGAGAGAGAGAGAGAGATGGGGGAAATACACGCATATTTACACACACACACACACACATACAGTACAAGCGTATTAAGCATATTTCACTGCATACTAAGGGATGTGTGCATAGTATGTGCTCCCTGAAGCTGGATACTGGCAACTCTGTTGCTAGGCACATCAGCAGAACATGCAGCTTGTCAAGTCCCTGGACACATCACTGCATTATTCCAGTGTTCATCCTCCAACTCCCTGGGCACATCACTGCATTATTCCAGTGTTCATCCTCCAATTTCACCATCTGCCTTAATTCTGCCCATGTATTGCTGTGGTAAGCAGCACTGAATAATCCTCGTTGTAGGGCTGAACTGTGGTAAAACTGTGGTAAAACTGTGGTAATACTGTGGTAAAACTGTGGTAATACTGTGGTAAAACTGTGGTAAAACTGTGGTAATACTGTGGTAATACTGTGGTAATACTGTGGTAAAATGTGGTAAAACTGTGGTAAAACTGTGGTAAAACTGTGGCAAATCTACCCTGTGAGTTGACCTCAGAGGACTATGGTTGCAGGGAGTTATATTAAACATGATCAAATCTGTTACGATAGAGTTGGGGTCTATGTGTCCAATGATGTTTAATTTAACAAGCAGATTACATGGAGTCACACTTTTTCCATTAATCAAAAAATGACACAACTTTGTACAGCAACAGGGAATGTCATTACAACACAGGCATTTCTGTCAAGTTTGCTTCATATTTTGACATTCTGATTATATTTTTCAGGGATCCGTTCATGGGACGTGGATCTGACCATATGTAATTTGGATGAACAGCTTAAACTGTTTGTTGCTCACCATTCTTCTCATCCTACCATTGATGTTAAAGGTAAGTCAATTTTATCTGCACATTTCAAATGTTTGTTCACTTAACAACCATTTCTACATATATTCAAATATCTTGTGATAATCCAGTTGGCATTCAGCCAGAGGGACAAGCCCAGACATGCTCACACCGGCTCACACCGGCCCACACCGCTTCTCCTCACTCTCCTGATCCCAATCACATCACCAGCCTATTAATCAGTCATTCCTCAGACATGCTCCCTGTTCACTCTCATCAGTGCCTGTATTTACACCCACAGGCTTTGCATTTTACTTTGCAATGAGACAGAAGCCTGTGGTTGTAGTGAGATTAAAAAGACTACGTGGATCTTGTTGTAGCTTATGCTGTCTTTGACATTCAATAGTCTTTAATTTGTTATTGCATTAATAAACTTCTCATTTTGTTTGCACTCACATTTTGCTCTCTGCTACCAAACCACCAAAAAGAACTGAAATAATGAAAACACAAAATTAATGGAACGTAATGCAATTGTAATTTTAATACACTAAAAAAACATGTTATCCTACATTGACTAGTTGAATTCAGGGTCCACAGGGGCCCATATCATCATCGTAAAACGTCTTGTTCTTTTTGCTGGAGATACTTCTGACTTTGGCAAACCTGCACAGAACCTCCACTGTGCTTGACTGTTGAATGTTGACACTGATCCATGTAGCATTTTAAAGCCCTTTGGCATACAAATGTCCTTCTGTTGGAGCAAAAAATGTGAAAATAAGAATCATCAGTCCAGAGGACCTTCTTCCATTCTACTGTACTTATTTCTTTTTTGGCTAAATGAGACAACTGGCTTTATTTCTTGCCTAAGTCCAAGGGCATAATCATGGTATAGACCAGTGGAAAAAAGTGGAGAAAGTGGAAAAACACACTCGAGTTGAGATGTAAGTAATAGCCCAACTTAAACAACTAGTGAATAACCACTGGTTGCGAGGGACCCAGCTATGGTATCTTAAATTTGATAATACTACAAAGTCATATTACTCATATGACTTTGGTGACCACTAACGTAAACAAATGACCACAAAATCTGGAGGAATTCATCAAGTAACTCAAATAGCCTCTGAAAATTTTGTTTCCTGTCCAAGACATCCATTTTCTGTTGTATTATGAGATTTATTAAATGTTATAATGCTGTTTAGCTAGCTACATTTATAAAGAACGGAATACAGTGTAGCAGAAAGCTACACTGTAGCTGAAAGCTAACTATTGCCTTATATGCTAAGCTAACGGAAGTAAATTGAAAATAGAAAGCAAATAGCAAGAGACACAGATGACAAATTAACAAATTAACAGCTCACAAAAGAAGCCAAATGTAATATATTTTCTAATGTCTTTTGTGGGGGCACAGATTTTCTCAGTGGAAATGACTCCCCCAAATGCATGGTTAAGCTTTTGTCTGAGCCATGGCTTTTAAGTTGCTTCTTCTATGAAGACCATTTTGAGCAAGATTGCAGTGTACCAGTGTCCCAGTGTTTGTTTTGTGGGGTTTTTTAGCACTGAGCTTGGAGTGGTGCTCAGAGCTTTCTTTACTTATCTTCTGATTTCAAAGGTAAGTAAGTCAGAGGTGCTTTAAGTCCTCTGCAATCAGTTTTTGTGGCTGACCACTGCATTTCTTGTCCTCAAACTAGTCTGCTAGCATTAGACTGCTACAATCTATAGCAGTCTTGCATTTTTTGTATGGTTGTCCATCACCCAGCGTTATTCTCTCAATGTAGCTGCTTCTGTTAATACTGCACAATACACCACTGATTGTTAGCACTTGACTCTTATATTTGTTTAATGATATGTTAAGCTACTGTGAGGAAAATAAGTATTTAAACAACCTGTGACTTTGCAAGTTCTTCCACTTATAAATCATGGAGGGGTCTGAGATGTTCATCTTAGGTGCACGTCCACTGTGAGACATAATCTACACAAAATCCTGAAATCACAATGTATGATTGGGGGAGAAATTCTAAGTGTGAGAACTTGCAAAGTTACAGGGTGTTCGAATACTTATTTTCCTCACTGTATATCCATAGAAAAACCTGAATTCTTTCTTTTTTTTGGAAAGTGGTTTGTTACTTAATATGTTGCTTTCTTTAGCAGCAAAGAAAAATCCTCTGTGAATTTAATGTTTGCAAAATGTTTGTAAATCTAAAATATGTTATTTCTCACTGACACTAATGCAAAATGATGTTGGATGTTGCATGGACAAGAAGAACATTTATTATAAATACCTCAATTTTGTTTTCCAATCTGTTTAATTAATTCATTAATTAACATTCTAACCATATGTAAGTTTATCTAATCTTAAATGGGGGTTATGTAATTAAAATATTAGGATTATTAAGGGTTTATGTAATTAAAATATAATATTAAAGGAGTTCAAGTTTTGTATTTTGCGGAAAAATTGTATATTTATACAAATTACTCTAATGTTGGGTTGTTATTATTATTCCAATTATATTCCTACTTTCTCCTTAAAAAGCTAATCATTTCAGAAGATCTAAAAATAATTTTAAAGAAGATGCAAAATACTTGTTCATATTAACACAAAAACATCATGCTGTATTTTAATACAGAAAATTATCTGTATGTATTATTCAGCCAAGAACATTGAGTGACTTTGTTTTTATATTACATATATTCTGGTTTTTGTAAACAACATGAATGCACTGAAAGCCCTAATTCGAGTAGAGAACTGTTTGTGTGTCATTTATAAGACAATACAAAAGCACTATTGACTAACTAAACAAATATCTAGTGTCTTATGCAATGTGTGAAGTTTGATTCAAGTGTAGTTCAGCATAAACAGAACTATGGCTTATATGTTTCATATTGGTTATGAGAGCTCTGAAATGTGTCTCATATCTGGTGTGTATTTCAGCCCTCAAAGAAAGACAGGAAGGAACTGCTGCTGCCCCTCTGCTCTGATTAAGGAAGTTAAAGCTGCAGTGAAATATTCTTATTTGGAAGCCTTGAAAATTCTTTTTTCATATACATTGGGCAAAACCTGTACTTGGCTTATGATGATAGTGATAGGTAAACAATAAGGGACATATAAGGGATAGAATACAGTCGGAAAATGTAAGTTGAGTGTAATTGAACTTACTCATTAAGATTTACAGAACTGATCCTATATCATCATTCTCATGTTGGAATCAATCAAGTAACTTTGCTAACTGTTAAACAGCTGCTGTCACTGCATTTTGGTAGTTATTGAACAGTCTCAGAAAGGAAATGCTAGGAAAGCTGCTTAGGTTTAGTGCATCAGCACTCCTGTGAGCTCTTCAAATGAGATAAGACGTGTGTTGAAGAAACAACTGAACTTGTCCACATGTACCGTATATGTTATTTATTCTTCTATGTGGTATTTTCTTTAGCTCATACTAAAGTTCAGATGCATCTAAGATTTTGAATATTAAAAAGAAACATTGTTGGGGGCTGCTTTTGTCAAGGGACCATGTTGTTTTGGTTCAGTCTAATGTAGCTGTTCATTTATTTTTGCATTCAGTTTTCTCAGATGAAGTCAGTTTGGCTGCTTGCTTGTTTCCTCTTGATTGTCTGGTGGAAAGTTTCCAAATGTTTAGTTTTTATTCTTCCTTTTGTAATCTAGCTGCTTTGAAATCTAAATAGGTTTAAAGATCAACTATTTTTAAGTTTCTCCAGGTTTTAAGATCTACTATTTAGATCTAAATCTAAATAGGTTTTAAGATCAACATGACTTGCCATACAGATTTGCCTACTAAGCCATTGCTACCTTGACTGTCCATCTCATTTTTTAACCACTTTGTGTCTGTAGGTCAACAGATATTTCAATATAGTTCAAGTGTTCTCAACTCCAGGGTGGTGGTTAATCCCTCAGAAGAGGCTCTCTGCTCAGAGGTTTGTTTATGAAGTATTCGATTCTCCACCTAGATTTGCCTCCAGAGATTATAGGGCTGAATCTCAACTGTATTTAAACTTTCCAATTTGTGTTTTTATGAAATGTGAATTTTAAGTGTAAGGTAATTGTGCAGATAAAGTCAAAGTCAAATTTATTTATATAGTGCTTTTCACAACACATGTTGTCACAAAGCAACTTTACAATCGTATGAGTCCAGATCCCTAATGAGCAAGCCAAAGGCAACAATGGCGAGGAAAAACTCCCTATATAAAGAGTCTGCATGTGAAAGAAATCAAAATTTATCAGTGGTAATCAGTCAGCAGCCCTGTAAAAAATGTATGAAATTATTTTGCCAGTTGGTGGTATTCTAAAATTTCAGTGACCTCATGCAGGTTAACAGCCTGATGTGGGACACGTCTCAACACAAGCTCCTTGTGCTTGTGGGACAGTCTCTGGAGGACACAGGAGATCTAGTCCTACACACAGGACACTTCAGTCCAAATCATTTCACTCAGATCTTTGCTGATGAGAAGGTCTGTGCTTTAACATGATTAATCATATGTCCCAGTTTTATGATCTACATCAGGAACTGCATGGACCAAACTGACACAGAAATATAAATGCTGATTTTTCACAGTGATTGTCTTATTCCCTTTATATTAAACAGATTCAACCAATTCTGGATTCTATAAACACATCTGGCAAAGCAAGTCTGACTCTGAGTTGCCCCAAGAATGGAAAATGGAAGAACTGTGTTCATGGGAAACAAGTGACACAAGATATAATAGACGTTAAGGTGAACCCTCTAATGGTGCTACCCAAAATGGAGGGCTTTCAAGAGTTCACAGATCATCTCACTAAGACCCTAGACTCCCAGTCTCCATTTGATCTCCTGGAGCCTCCGAGTACAGTGGGTTTCCTGAAACTCTGTCGCCCCTGCTGTTACATCTTTCCAGGTGGTAGAGGAGACTGTGCATTCTTTGCAGTCAATGGGTTCAATGTCCTTGTTAATGGTGGGGCAGACCCATGCTCTTGCTTCTGGAAGCTGGTGAGGCATCTTGACCGTGTTGACGCCATTATGCTTACACACCTTGGGACTGATAACCTACCGGGGATTAACAGCCTGTTTGAGAGGAAGGTTGCCGAGCTTGAAGGATATGATTTCTCTGTCTCCACGGAGAATGAGCAATGGCTTAGAAATTTAGTGTCTCCAGAGTTAGGTGTAGTTTTCCTCAATGCACCAAAAAGGTTGAAAAAACTTAGTGGTGACCCAAATATATTACAAAGTAGTGATCAAGCAGCCCTTACCTTATGTCATCTGGAGAAACTTAAAATCTCACCAGAACCACTAGTGCGCAATTCCAGTGGTCCAATAGAACCTGTAATTCTGTTTCAGAAGATGGGAGTGGGGTGTCTTGAACTATATGTTCTTAATCCAGTAAAACCAAGCAAAGAGTTTGAAGCTTTCATGCATAACTGGCCAGAGAACAGCTCCAACCCCAAAGGCTCAGAGGCTCCCTTAACTTCTCTAGTCTCTATCTGCACTTTACTTGTGTGGCATCCTGCCAGCCCACATGAAAAAATTATCCGAGTTCTTTTCCCTGGTTCTACACCACAAAGGAAAATACTAGAGGGTCTGGAGAGGCTGAAACACCTAGAGTTTCTCAAGCGACCTGTAGTCTGCTCCAAAGACATTGAACCCTCAAATTTAGAAAAGGTCCCAAAACATGTGGAGAGCCAGGATGGCCAGAAGTCTGTAATGAAGGAGTCCAGGAGTGGCAGTGCCTCTTCAAAGGACCGGTTAGCCTATGGATATATAGAACTAAAGAACAATGCCAAAGGAGTGAATGGTAATGACTCAACAGGTGAAGAAAGACCGAAATATGTAGAAAATGGTGCCAAACTAAAACTCCCCAAACCTGAAAAAGTGGTTACAAGAAAAGAGTCTTTTAAGGGCCTTAAACAAGAAGTAAAGACTACTGTATCTGTGTCAAAAAAACAAGAAAATGGGCTGCGGAAAATGCCAGGTAAAAAGGGTTCTTCTATTAACATAATGAAGAATGAGCAAAAAAAAGATGTTATGACAGAAGAGGGAAAAAATATTTTTCCAGGAAAAGATGTAAAGAAAGCCAATCCTTTAGATCCAGTTAGGTCAGCAAATCCAAAGAAAGCTGAAAGAAAAGTAAACAAAGGGATAGAGGAAAATTTTAAAAACAACAAATCTAACAAAGAGCAGCAAAATCAGAAGATTTCAGTTGATTGGGAGGATCCACATCACTCAGTTTCATCTTCTACATATATGAGATCTGAGGTTCAGGAAATGGAGCAGAAGCAGGCAAATAATATCCCTGCTAGTGAACACACTGAGCATCTTCCTCTGGATGAGGAAAATCTAAATAATTACCATGGGAGTCCAGAGAGATTAGGGTGTAGAGAAACCTTGCTGAATCCAAGCAAGGTCGTTGAGGCCTCTGCCTTCTTTGTCAAAACTCCAAAATGTGAGCACATTGTGCATGTGGACCTCACACCTACTGAATATACTTTACTTGATGGAGCCATGAAAGACAGTCTCTCCAAATGTGGAAATGAAGTTTGTGTCAGCCCTGATGAGAAGACCCTCGAGTTGAGTTCTGCAGAATCTGGCCCAAAAAGTGCTGGCCATACACCATATCACCTGTCCCCTGAGGAGACCTGGGCCTCCAGAGACCACAGCAGCCTAGAAGCTAAGATGTGCCTAGGGTCAGACAGTCAGGATGTAGGACCCTGTAAAAATCCAGGATATCCAGAATGTCCAAAAAGTAATCAAGACAGCAACTCCACCTCCTCCAAAGAGAAACACTCCAGCTTCTTATCACTGAGTTCTTTCAAAGACATCGGCCCTGATATATCCCCCTCCGTCACCACTACCCACTCCATGCCTGCAGAAGTTAGCTCACCACAGTCCACTGAGGTTGATGAGTCTTTGTCAATGTCCTTTGAACAGGTACTTTCTACAGTCAGTGAATCCACTAATGAGCATGAGACCCTGTACTCCAATGGGCATTATGTAGATTCTGATTTCAAAGTAGGGATGTCTTTGTCTTTAAAGATACCCCATACAAAGAGGGTTATAAATGATGGCTTGGATGGATGTCCACCTGGAACACAAAACCTGATGTTTGACATGGCACATGATGTTGATCTGTGTCTGGTCTCTCCTTGTGAGTTCAAGCATTTTAAACCTCCTGAGACACAGCCACAGCCACCCACACCCAGACTTAACAATACAAGCCCCCACGATCTCTCAGACGACAGTGACCACTCACAGGAAGTGACCAAACCTCTGCCACTGGCATTCTTAGGAAGCAAAGCCACTTGCCCTTCCCAAGACACGCCTCTCACTTCTGCGAGTGATTATTTCCCAACTGCCTCAGATTTGGACATGTATCCTGGAATAGAGGAATGCCCGTCCATCACTACAGATGGTGCATTAGATTCTGATGAGGATGGTGTGCATCTCTTCTCTCAGAACATAGATGGTTTAAATATGCAAAGAATAAATAAGTCCCCACCACATGACCCTCCGCCAGTCCCTGTGAAGGACTCGGCACCCCCCCCACCCCCCCCAGGGGCCTGCATGCCTGACCCTAGCAACAATGTCAAGATGGGTGCTGCAAAGAAACAGAAAACGCACAGAGTAACACAGAAAATGACATCTAGTAGATTATTTCAAGCCAGCAAAACGAAGACTGGAAATCAAAATGGATCAGTTAGTGGCGGGAGGTCAAATGTCACTGTGGACTCTTCAGTGTCACATTCTACTCCAAAAAGACCAACTCCAGCAGGTATGAACAGTTATGTGAAAGTATTTGAATAGCACGACGCACATTACCACTAACATCATGATAATCTATGCCCAGATTGTTTAAATAAATATGATTCTATTAAATGAACAAGATTCTATTCAAATCAGCAGGTAACAAAGGTGGCACCTTCGTGTATCTGGACCTAGCATATCTTCCCTCTGGCCACGCGTCGTCCACTGTTGACCTTGAATTCTTCTGCCGCTTGCGATCATCCTGTTACATCATAAGTGGGGACGATCCTCTAAAAGAAACCATAATGAGACCTGTTCTGGATGCCTTACTGGATGGCAAGTCGTCATGGCCTGACCATGTGCCGGTTAGTTCATACATAGCCTTTTTAATCACATATGCATTTTTATAATTTAATCAAAAATATTGTCATGACCAGTCAGTTGTATTCAAGGCATCCAATACAGACCTTGCCTATGTTGAAAGAAGTTGGGTCTCTATGCAAAGTCATGTAACTCAGTTTGTGTTGCTTCTTTTCTGCAGGTGACTTTAATTCCCACGTTTGAATCGATGGTAATTCATGAGTGGTACCAGCAGACACGAGAGAGACAAAGGCAACTGAACATCACAGTCTTAGGCAGTAACAGCACAGTGGCCATGCAGGAAGAGACATTCCCTGCCTGTAAAGTGGAGTTTACATTCTCTCCTTAGCACTTAAAAAAATACCCACATCTTGTAGCATGAGTATTCATGGTGTGGGTATTCATAGGACTCAAAGAACATAGAAAAACCTACACCTTCAAAGTTTGATAACTTGAGCAATGAGAGACACAAGGCCTCTACAACTTGTAAGATACATTTTACATTAGCAAATGTGCACAGTGTTAACTAGCTCACAACATGGGTCATTCTTCAGTCTATAAAGTGTTGCATGTAGTTTTTTTTATATTTTTCTGTTTGGAAGAATAATGTTTTGTTGGCAAACTTTATAAACCTTCTTCAACTTAAAAAGCTCAGAAAATATGTGTGATAATTGCAATGAGATACGGCATGAGATCCACACAGGGTATACGCAATATTTTTGATAATTAAATACATAAAACCAAACCCAGAATGCTTTATAGCTTGCACAAATCCACAGCAAATCTATGTCAAACCAAAGGCATGTCATATATACACATAAGCAGGGCTCAGAGAAAGGAAATGAGGTGAGCTATCCACCCAGTAAATAAAGAGACAATAACCATCCTGCTAAGTCATGCCCCCTCTGCATTCCTGATTGACCAATCTTGAGATATGATATCACATATATTATCTACTGCTCATATTGTAATTCTATCTATAGACAAGTTCTTCAAACCAAATCACAATTGGAGCAAAATGCATCAGACAATCTGGCAACTTCCTCTCCCATACAGTGGAGTTGATTCAGCATGTGCAGCCACTGTAATTCAGATTCAGACAGGCATGAGATATATTATTTAATACCCCTCATATCCCTCTATCACACTGCCTCCATATCCCAATTGTTATTTTTAAAAGTTTGACTACTGCTCAGAAGGTAATCAGGTTAATCAGGTGCAGTTAACCATGACTGACTGGTAAGCAGCTGGACAGTGAGCTAACTTTCTGTTATGACTGTTATGTGATTTAAAAATGCACTTATCATGGTATTTTCATATACATAATGATATTCCAGTATTCCTTTCATGTACAAAATGTTAACACTCCTAAACATGAAAGGATATTAGAAAAATATTTATCTTTTTTGTAGTGCATATCATTGTACCTATATACAATGGTTTACTGTCCATATGTAGTAGAGTATTGTCAGAAATTAATAGTTAATTCAAGTAAAATCCAGTACCTAAATAATGCATAGAAGCCCATGAAAAAGTATTCTTTTAACATTTCAAACCTAATTATTGTCAGAACACATGATATTGATTAATCATTGGACATTTCTGTCATTGCTTTTGTAATACTAATCCTAGGGACCCCATGTTCAATGAACAGTTGTCTCCCTGCTCTGAAATACCTGAATCAGCTCATGAAGTGCTTATGATAATAAGCTGATTATTTGAAAACACTAAAATATGCATTGCAGGGGACTTGAGGACTAGGATTGCCATATGAAAAAAATTAGGTGGAAAAGTATAGGAAAAAAATACTTTTTATGTTGAATCCAAATGTGCTTTTAGAATAATTCTGTCACATGTGGTTTTGGAGTGACAGGACACTCAAACATACATGTACATAAATCACTTATAGCGTGTGCATGAACTTCAACTTGTCCATGCTGAATTCAACAGTAAATGCAAAAGCCTTGTAAAGAGGTTGTGTTTAGAAAATGAAAGCACTGTGTTGAACTGACTAGAGTCCGTTTGCAGCATCTTATCCAAAGCGACTTATAAAAATTGGTGTCATCTACTCCTATAATGCACCCAGCCAGTACAGTAGGGCAGAGTCCAAGAGACCACTGAACTAAGAGACTAGAAAAGATACTAGATATAGCAATCAGTGCTAATACCTAGAAGGATATACAAAATAAGCATAAGTGCAATACCAAACAACATAAATAACTTAAATAACATAAATTAAACTATTACATTTAAAATATATATAAATGCAATAGTTCTGCCTATATTTGGTCTCGTGAACATCCCTCTTCAGTGTCTAATAGTCTGCCAACATAAAGGCGACCCACTTTCCTGTATACCACATTTCAGTACTAAATTCATCTAAGTATACTAGAAAAAACTATAGGGTGATATAGAATTTCTGAAAACAAATCATTGTTGACTAGTGTGTTATAGCTGAAGTGTGGAATTACTGTTTTATTGTTCCCATTGAATTATTAACTTTTGTAACTTGCTTGTTCTGAAAATAAACTGCCTATAATGTCAAATATGGTCAAATGTAACAGCAAGTGTAAATTCTGTTAAGAGTTATGAGCCCACTGCTCTCCTACTCTGTGTTTGTATGTACTGATTTCTCACTGCTTAATTTAACAATAAACAAAAAGGCTTTATAAACTTGTAAGCTATAGAAAATTTATGTCCTGTGTTGCAATTTTGAAGACCAGAGGAAATGTAATGTAACAGCACAGTATATCATTTTATACCAAATATACCATATATTTGTTTATATACTTGCAAATACCATATATTTGTTTATGTTAAGTGTTTATGTACTTGCATAGGATATATTTTCAACGTATTAATGCAGGTTTCAGATTCAATGATGCAGGCAAAAGCTTATGGCTCCCCCTTGTGGTCCATCATCAGCCTGTCAAATGTGACTCAATATATCTGCAGTCAGTATTATGTTGAGTAATAGTGAGGTTCCACTATTACCCAGTGTAACACTGATTAATTGCACACACATTTTCAGAATGTAAAACATTTTGACTTCTAGAGCAAACTAGAAGCGTATGGCTATGTCAAAGGTGAATAAAATTGTTCCTCAACATGCCAACAATTCAGTGCTAATGTGGAAATGATAAAAGAATGCTAGCACAATTTGCAAGTGAATGCTTGCAAATTAACTGCAGCCAAGTGGTCATTTATTATGATCCACACTTTTTTATTCTTTTACTCACTTTTATTCTGATTCATAGCTTTCAGTGTTCATAGATAGGATTAAACATGCGTACAGACCTCAAGAGTTCAGTAGCCCAGCACTGGGAGAACAGGTTCACAGCACACGAGTGACAGGAGTTCTAGAGTTGAATAATACTGTAGATAAATACAGAATTAAAAGATGTGTCTGAACAAAGTTGGGTAAGAATAATAAAACATACAGGGTTGCCAACTCTCACGCATTGAACGTGAGACACACGCATTTGACCGTCTTCAGACGCTCTCACGCCACACTTCCGATTTCTCACGCCGAAAGAAAAATCTAGTTTATTTACCTCTGATCCATATCTATGATTCAATGAGTTACTAGTTCGCTCTGGCGCCAACCACCGGTGATCGATAGATCGCGATATAGTAATTAATTTACGTTCGCCACGTACCCCCCCACCCTCCACCCCCACCCCCCCCCCCCCCCCCGTCAACAAACAATTTACACTCGCCACCCCCTCCTTTGGGTTAATGGAACGCTGATAAATAGGATTTATCATGGACTTAAACGCGAAAATCAGCCGAACATCGTATTTCACACCACTGTAGCTTGAAGTATTAATGACTGCGTATGCAGAATATTTAGATATTATTAAATGTAAATGTAATACTGCGGTAGCTGCTAGAGAAAGTCAGTCAGCATGTCAAAAAATTGCCAACAGAGTTAATGCGTGAGTGAAAATGATATTTTTATATTTAGCAGAAGGGTGCGATTATATGATTATTTTCTCCACCTTTATAATACTGTATTGAGTTTTTAAATATTTTTAAAATTGAACACTTACTAATTCCAGGTCTAATCTGAGTGGTGTGGCATCAGATAAAAATTAAGTATAAGAATATTGTACAAAGTGGTATGGCTGTACATATCTTATTCTTAAAATATATTATAAAATATATTTATTTACAGGAAAAATGAAATAATGAAACATAACAGTGAATTTGTCTGTAATGTATATTAAAAGGTTACAGGGTGGATGGTGGGGTGGGTGGTGGTGCATGATTTAATGTGGAAAGCAGTGATTGCAGATGGAGTCTCTGACAATTCCACCATCTCTGTTGTCACCCACATGCATGTAAGGTTCCTCGTCTGTGGGCATGACAGAGATGGTAGACTGTCACTCTTCCTGGATGGTTGCAATGTTGTGTAATACCACATATGCCATTATTATGTGGCACGCCCTATCAGGGGTTACTCTGAGCCTCTTCAGGCACTGGAACCTGGCCTCGAGGATTCCTAGGGTCATTTAAATTCTTGCCCTGGTTTTGCTGTGGGCCTGATTGTAGCGGGACTGTGGTCCAGGTGCAGGATCTGAATAGGGAGTCATAAGGTAGGCCTTTAGGACAGGCAGGGATACCCTCTGTCTCCATGAAGGAGGCCGTCATAGTGTCCTATATCACACTAGGGTTTGCAATGATTTAACTATTACACTGCATGTGAATAACTAGCAAAACTACCGCAGGCCTACTCTGTTCAGATTTGTTGTACAGTGTGGAATCATACACGGATCCTGGACATCTGGCTTCAACATTTGTGATGAGGTGGGAAGCATCACATATGATCTTGATAGGGAGAACGGTCAGTTACAATAGCTACGTTATTTTTGTTACCATTAAAGATAAGTACATTATTCATTTAAGGATTATAAAGGTTAGTACCTGTACATTAATGTTATGGATGGATTTTTTGTTTATGTAATCGCCTTCATGTTCTAATGGTGCTGGAATAGGTAGCATATGTAGGTTCCATCAATGCAGCCAATCACTCTAGGAAATCCTTAAAATGTAAATGAAATGAAGTTTGTTATATACTGCTTCTCCTTTGCTTAATTTCTTTATTGTCCGTGTGAAATAAAGACAAACCAATGATGCTGTGGAATTCCTCTTTGATGTCCATAACTGGTTTAAGCCCAGGAAACACCACAAAACTGGGCACTAGTCAATTTAATGCCAGACATAGTTTTTCGGACAGACCGGCATACAGTAGCTTTGCTGACAGATCCCGCATCTCCTACACTATAAAGAAAACTTCCACTAGCAAAAAACGAGGCTGAAGTTGGTTACTTATTCGCAGTTTGAGATTCGTTTGGTTACTTATTCGCAGCTCCGTACTCGGCGGCTGAAGTTGGTTACTTATTCAAAAAGGTTATGTTCATGATGCGTGTTTGCTGCGCACTTTGTTTAAAAGCGATAGATTAAACGTTACATTAAACGAGCGTAGGAGCAGACATTTAAGAGGTTATTGTTTCCCATACTGATTTTGTGAATGTAAAAAATAAAAATATAATGAAAGCATTTCATTTGTAAAATGGTTTCTATTTCAAGTCATTTCAATTGTATGCAGTTTGTACATGATGATTGAATTCGTCAACATTTCTAACGTAAGGAAACATATTCTTAGATTTGAAAACTAAAAACACAGAAATGCTGTTCTAGAACACAAATAATCGGAAGAAGAAATACCAGCACACAACATGGCATATTGAGCAGTGGGCAGATAGGTGAACGCATTTTAAAGGGGCAGTTTCAGAGGATTATTGAAAGCCTTATTGATGGTGGGCCAGAGAAATAACAAATGCATCATGAAGAACAGGTCACTCCCTAAGAGAGGAACCTGATTTTAGCCTGCTCCAACATCATTTTATAACTTAAATCTAACTGGAAACACGACATATTGAGTAGTTAAGTGCACAGAGAGCGCACTGAAATGGTTCAGAGGGGCAATTTCAGAGGTGTGCTGTATGCCTATAAGGCGTCGGGCCAGACAAATAGCTAATAGACAAATAGCTATACAGATAACAAATAGCTATACAAATAACAGACAAATAGCTGTTTAAGCTCGCCCATTAAGACGGAAGATATGATTAGTCAATTTAGCTGTCATTTGAAACTGGTATTGAGCTGAATTTAGCTCCCAGTGACCTGCAACATGGGGTTGGATGCCACCTTGCTTGTGGCATCCTACCGTTTTTAGCACCACCTGACACAGTGCTCTCCTATTTTGTCCGCCTAAGCATGAAAGCCTCATATTGGACCTTTGGGTTTACCCTAAGGTGTTTAACAAGATTTCTTGTGTTGCCACAACTCCTCATCGTTCGTTTTTTTTACACAAATCACAAACAGCATCTTGGCTCTTTGTGGGGCTGAAATAGCTCCACACATGACTTCTCTTGCGTTCCGCCATAGCGTACGTACAGCGCCCTAGTACACTGAGTGAGCGTCTGTGTGTGTGTGTGTGTGTGTGTGTGTGTGTGTGTGTGTGTGTGAGCGTGCCGCAGTACTTACGCATTATGCACTGACCCAGGCGGAAGAAAAAGTAGTTCCCACCAACCGCATATCATTTAGACAAGATCTCAACATTTTAGTTACTTCCACAGTGTTCCTGTTAGTGCTTTGCATTACCTCAAATGACTGAAGTATCAAAAGTATGGATATTTTGATTTGAAAATTGATTTTACAACATAAAGACCTGGTATCGATGGAATGGATATTTCAGTATCGATCCGCGCATCACTAACTAGAGCTGCGTCAACAAGCCAAATTACAGGATTAGGGCTGCATGTATGAACATCACACACTGACAGAGGTGGGTAGAGTATTCAACAATTTTACTCAAGTTAAAATACTGTTACTTGAACCAAATGTTACTCAAGTAAAAGTAAAAGTATGCATCCAAAATTTTACTTGAGTAAAAGTAAAAAAGCACTTTGATAAAAAGCTACTCAAGTAGTGAGTAAATGCATGAGTACTGTCTCATGTCAATAAATTACATCATGGGAAATTGAATTACTGGAAACTGACTTTTAATGATAACAAAAATAATTTATTATAAAAAAATATAATATATAAAATGTATTTATTATAAATAATTTGTATTTTAGTTTGTTCCTAATTATTAGACCTGTGTAACTTTATATCCTGAGAGTAGGCGGTATCCAACTAGAGATAGAAGGGCACCAAATTACCTAGGTGACTACGTAACTGAAGACGAGGATAGTGATGGAATGCATATCACAGTAGACTACTGCTGTAGAGCAGTGTGTGGCATTCCACAGACTTATGATGAAGCAATGCAATCAGACAATTCAAAAGAATGGAGAAAAGCAATGGATGAGGAAATCCAATCTCTAAATGAGAACAAAACCTTCACCCCGACAACACTAGCAGTGGGCAAGAAACCCGTGGGGGGTAGGTGGGTTTACGCAATCAAGTCTGGTGTAGATGGGAATGACCAATACAAGGCTCAATTTACCGCTAAGGGCTACAGCCAGAAAATGGGAGTAGACTATGGGGAAACGTTTTCACCAACAGCAGACCTAACGAGTATAAGAGTTGTGTTACAAAAGGCAGTACAGGAAAATTTACTGGTCCACCAGATGGATGTGAAAACGGCGTTCTTACAGTATATAAGCTGGAGAAATCACTTTATGAACTCAAACAGTCTGGACGAAATTGGAATAGGGTTTTACATAATTGTTTAACAGAAAATGGATTCACACAAAACCAAGCTGACCATTGTGTATATTCTCAAGAGTCAAAAGAAGGGAAAGTTATCATAATTGTATGGTTCTATGATCTAATCATCGCTGCAAGGGATGGAAATTAATTGAAAAGAGTGAAAGGGATGCTTGCACAGCAATTCAAGATGAAGGATTTGGGGCAACTCAAGTGTGACAGACATCAGAATGTACAGAGAGGCCGTGGGCAGTCTGATATACCTGACAACCTGCACTAGGACTGATCTGAGTTTTGTGGTGAGCAGGCTGTCACAGTACCTAGCTGAGCCTACACAGGAGCAATGGGTCACTGTGAAACATGTCCTGCGATACCTTAAAGGTACGTCAAACAAAGGTTTAACCTTTAGGAGAAACAACACTGAGAATCTTGGTATACAAGCCTACAGCGATGCAGACTGGGCGGCTGATACCAGTGATCGCCGCAGTACAACAGGATACTGTGTGAGCCTAAGTGAGAACAGCGCACTTATTTCATGGAAGACGAAGAAGCAACCTACTGTTACACTTTCCACATGCGAAGCAGAGTATATGGCACTTGCTTCTACTGTTCAAGAGTGTCTTTACCTAGAACAATTACTGGGGAATATGGAAAGTTACAAATACACACAAACAATAATACATGAGGACAATCAGGGGACAATGGCATATGTGCACGCTGTTAAGTGACGTAATTTCTGCTAAAAGTTTAGGATGGTTGTTGACATCCGGTAGCCATTGAAAGCGTACACTGTGCTAGCTATTCACCTCACCAGTCTTGTAACGAGCATATTTACCGTTATTTACTTGGAAGTTTCCTTCATCTCCTGTCCGTTTACGTGTCCTAAACATGACAGTTAAACAAAAAAAAGTATCGTTTCAACAACATACAGACAGCAGGTCCAACCACCACTGCTGTGTGCCATTCCGCACAGCATCGACAAGGTGTAATTCCTACCTGAGCTTCCACACCTTTCCAAAGGACTCAGAACTGCAGAAACAATGGGTGGTTAAGATCAGGAGAGATCATTTTATTATCACGAGTACTTCCCGTGTGTGTTTGCGATATTTTATCGCTGCTCGAACCTCCCAATCCTACTGGACGACGACGACTGCGACCTGGAGCTTTTCCTGTGCTATTTCAATGGAATAACTATACTATTCCAACTCCACGACCTGGAGTATGGGAAAGAACAGAGCGTCCACCCAACACTGATCTAACAGAGATGCAGACTGACCATGATGATGGTGACCCCTTACCGTGTCATGAACATGACTACTGCGTCAGTAATGAGCCTGCTGCTCTTGATCTCTCCCTCAATGAAAATGAAGAGCTACGCGAGGAGATACCAAGGCTCCGAAAACAAATCGAAGACTTAACTGTCAGCAGCAAGTTCTGTTTGGAGCGGTTTTCTGCCTCTGATGATGACATACGATTCTTTACCAGGTAATAAAAAATATGGCAGGACACAGTACACGGATGGGCCTTCTCTAAAAATGAAATGAATACAATAGTAATACAATTGACAGAATAATTTGAAATTGTTTTAATTGTTCATGAGTTCATGTCTTCATTATGATTTTCTATTGCTTGGGCATAGAGAGGTATTTTGGCATGTAAGTGTTAAAGAAAAACATGTCACACCTCCTTTTCACCTCTTCTAATACACTGCTATCTCTGTAAACTCGCTGCACAAAAATATCATCATGGGCACAGATAACTAAATCACACCACTGCATACCAGTAATCAATAACTGGCCCTGGATTTGCCAATAATAATAATGGCTCTCCTTCAATCTGTGTAGGCCTTGTGCCACTTTGAGGAATTTGCAGTCTACATAGCTTTGTGCATTTGGGCACTTAATTTCAACAAGCCCAAATGATGGACGCTCAAGTGGGTCATATACAAGTCCATCAGGTGATGCACCCAGCCAAGATGCATCTGGATGAATCACTAGCCCACACTTGGTCAAGTTCAAGTTTTTCAGAACTGCATAGTCCTTTAAGGCCCCCGTTTCCATTTCAAGTCCCCTCTTCATGTGTGCTGTTTGTCGTGTCCCTCGGATTATCCTTTCTGCCAGGCTTTCTGCAGCACCTGGACCTCTAACGTGGCTCACCTCTCTGAAATGTGAGGCAGTCACTCTTTCTCTCCTAAGTGAATGCCACTCAGGTGTAGCACTTTGGGATCTTGTTGCCTCCTCAATAAGGTGTGACTGTGACAAGGTCACAGAAAGTGAGCTTAGGTGTAGCTGTTCTTGGTGTGTTGGCACAAATGAATATTCAGGTGGGCTTAGATGGTAACATTCTAGTGGCAGACTCGGGAATGGGGGTGCATCCTCATGTATGACAACACTGTCAGATGGAGGTGATAGTGGAAGAGAATCTGCTTTCATTCCAGCGTAGACTGGTCCAGGATTGAGGGTGGCCCGGTGTGGGAGCTCACCGCTGTAGCCCTTGAAAAGTGCACTAAAAGAAGAGTGAATAACATTTATTTTTACACATTGTAATCTGTTCACCAGCACAACTGATTGTGAATCACATATCACATGTCATCTGAAGTACAACGAGGCTAAATTAAATTTAAGAGAACAGGGTCTTATCAGATGATCAAAAGCATTTATTTTTTTACCACACACTGTAATCTGCCTATTAAATTTGGTACTACATACCTAACTCCACTGGCTGTAGTAGCACCTGGTTTTGGCTTTAGGACAACCATGGCATCCACGGGTCCAGGCTTCACCCCCTATTAATTTAAAAGATGGTGTTAGTAAAGTGACTGTGATACATTAACTAACATTAAATAATGAAATAAGACAAACCATTGTTGGTGGTTTATGCCACTTCTGTTCTGTCTGTGTGCATGAAAGGACAGGAGGCACGACAGACATGCCAGATTCAGAATAATGAGCAGTCTGGAAAAGCAATGCAACCAAGTGGTTGCAGATTCCGCAACCAGCAACACAAGAGCAGTTGCTGTTAATGAGCACAACTGGCATTGAATCACGTAATGTCATCTGAAATACACAAGAGGCAAAATGTAATATCTTGAAAAGAAGACTTCAGCAATGTCAATAGGCGCAATTTCTGTCCCATCATGTTGTTAGTGGTGAATGTCACTTGTCTATTGTCTCATGTAACGTTTGTGCTGTTTTGCATCACTCTTAAAACACTTGGCTATACTGTCTTTCTATTCTACAGTGTTGTGCATGGTTCAATCTACTAGTTCACTTAGCAACTATAAACTATAAAATATATTTTAGATTTAAACTTCATTTTCACTCCAGATGAAATGCTTACACATAGGAGTGAAACAGGCCTACTTATATTTATATTATTTTGTTGTTTCCACCACCAACAACAGAACAGTGCAGGTTTTACTTCAACTGCTTCTTGAAGAGTGTTATCAGAATATGTTAATAGGTGTAAGTGTTGAAGCCATATGTTAATAAAGAAGTTAAGATAAAAGATTTGAAAGACAGATTGACAGATTTTAGAAAATGCAGTTTGAAGAATAGCTGAGGTGGACTATATTCTGCTTTTGAGTCATAGAGGTAGATAACAATAGCTCGAACTGTAAAATAAACTCCCATTTGTTTACTATAGGCAAAACAGACTGCTAATGATTCCCACTCAGCTACTCTGCATTTGGCTACCATTGTAAGCTTTGAAAACCAATGCCTATGGCTATCACAGCTTACGTGAAGTAAGAGCAAGGATAAAAGATTGAACTTGTGTTGAACGAACTTTTGAACTTGTTCAACAGAACTTTGAACGTGACACTGAACAGAACTCGTGTCATTTTAACCAGTCCAACTCTCAGCTGGTGTGGTGTATCTGTTTTCTTCATAGATCTGTAGCAGTGAGCCCTCACTGTTATCTCGTTAGCCTTACTTTTGCCTGATACTTCCATCAGAAATACAAACATGTTTTTAAAAGGCATTTCTAGTACTAGGACAGGTCGGTTCGTTACTAAAAACAACATCACTTCATTAGACTGCCACCTCAGGCTAGCTAGCTAACTAGCGTCAGCCACTTACCTTCAAAATTGCAGAGGTAGGATGAAACGTAGAACTTGAAACCCTTTTCAAGTTTACTCTGTGGCGTTGTACTTGATGCTCTGACAATACGACGCACATCGTTGACGGTAAACTTCGGTAACTCCAAGAGGCACCATGTGAGTTTCATAGACTCGGCCATAAACATCTGCACTTCCGCATACCAACCGGAAATATGGTACCATCCTTACACCAAACGACGAAGTGGCGCGTGCACCTAGTTTCAAATGACAGTAAAATTGACCAATCATATCTTCCCTCTTAGTGGGCGGGCTTAACTGTATGATAATTTCCGCCCGCTGTGGCGACGCTAGCTGACGTGCGCTTTGTTTACAAGGAGGAACACGGAGTTGTGGACCTATTTTTTTGGAACCTTATTTTGCTTAAAAAGTTATCTAGTACAGATATTTTTGTTTATTCCGTTTCTAAAGCTGTACTGTCGTCTCAGTTTTTTATTTTTTATTTATTGCAGTTAATTAGGAAAGGGGGGCCCACTTTTAATGGTCACGGTTCGCTACTGATATATATACGGTCTCTGGTATGAACCCTTTGGGTACAAGCCAGGCTGCATCAGGTTATTGTAGCAGCCTGGCTGATTTGGTGTTTTAGTTAAAAAAATAGGAAATTGTGATATGACGTGCTACTCAACTTTGGAATGTTTGGATTAGAATGTTTGGTTGGGAAGGTGGAATGTTTGGATTTCAATTTCGATGCTGAAAAGCTGAGAAGTAGTCGCACGACATTTTGCTGTGATTTACAATACTTACAAATATTACAAATCTTACAAATAATATCTAATTTACAATCGCAGATCTTTCTATTTGTTCTATATCTTTCTGTCTTTCTATTCTTTCTAATTTTTTTTCTTGAGAATGAGTTTTTTCCACAGGAGAACCGACCAGCCAAGGCCTGGGCAGGAACAGAAGAACTTCATAGACACACCAGGTTTTACCACTCATGGTGAGAAAAATACATTTTCATATACTGTACATAATTTTATACTTCTATGTAAGACAGTATATTTAGTTCTTATGAGTATGGATTTCCATAGGCTTATTCATAATAATAAAAAATTAAATATACACATTTATGTAGTAGGTTTCTAAGGTTCAGAAAAATAACATGTTTATTCTAGTATGTTTATTCTACTGATGACTGTCAAGATCTTTATTTCATATGTACAGGATAATATAATTAATGGAGCATGGGTTATATCTTTGATTTCTTTGACCATGGAAAAAGCCAATAAAAATAAACATTTTTAAAAAGAAACAGATTTCTAACATGACATCACAAATTCTTAAGCATTCTAATGACATCACATGGCACCATAGCCCTTCTTATAATTACTTGTTCATTGGGAAACACTTACAAGGTTTTTGAGCCTCACTGTGAGGCGTGCTGGGTTTCACTTTACCTGCTGTGGGATTTTCAGGTGTGCCCTACAACCCCCAAGCGACAGTGATCCACACGGATCCCTGTGGACCAGCACCCTTCCCTCACAGAAGGACGGCGGGACCCCCAGATGTCGGCCATGTTAACACCCCTGTAGAAGGACCACTCCACACTGGTACTGTGTAACACTGAAGATTACATGCGTATTCAACAAACCAAATAACCATGCATGATAAAGTAGAAAAAAACATTTATTACATTTGTTTGTAAGGACTGGCAGAGGTGCAGAACCATCAGCTTTCTGCACATGACCTGACCAGTAAAACATCAGGTCTATCAGAAAATATGACATGACATATTCTTCAACATTGTAATGAATTCAAATGGCACTGTAGCCCTTCTTATAGACCTGATGATCTTAACAGTACACATTCCTCTGTGCCCTGGGTTGGTGTTTTGCATTTAGGCCCTGACATGGAGAGGCAGAGACACCTTGCTCAGCCCCATGTTCAAGGCGAGGTCCTGAGACAGATGGATCCAGTCAACCTCCAGCCTGATGGTGGGTATTTGGGTATTTTGGGTATAACGTTGCTTTGTGTGGAGTGCTACGGTTGCTATGGACGCTATTATTGCTATGGAATTCTATTATTGGCTAGTTAGTTAGGTTAGCCTAGCGAACAGTACCACGGAGAGTTTAGAGACAATATGGCGAGGTGATCTGTCTACTGCACTGTTATTCATAATCTTTTTCTTAATGTTCAATCAACATGACAGCAGATGCCCTTCAGAGACCAGTTGGAGACCAGTTGATCCTGGAAGAGGATTATGATGAGAATTATATCCCATCTGAACAAGGTACATTAGCTGTCGCATACTACCTGTTACAGTTTAGGACCCCGGATAAAACTTTTAACAGAGCCGGAGTGGCTAATCGGGAGATTCGGGAGGATTCTCGATGGTCCGGCTCATGTCAATCTCTAGTTTGGGCCGATTGGGATGGAAAAATAATTTTGGGCATGAAACTCCCGGGCTGAAAAAGTGGCCCTGAACTCCGGCCCTAAACTTTAATATATGTTACTGAAATGGTATAATTTAATATCCACCATTGATAAAGTCTACAAGCTACAACAGTTTCATCATTTAAAAACTAAATTATAACATTGACATAATAACTTAATAATATATAATAATATTATAATAATAATATTAACAACACAGTTCCAGTTGGGACTCCTGTATGTTCGTCCAAGCTATAGCTACACTTTATAACATAGAATCAATCTCCATGCATTATGGACTTAAATATTTGAATTTGTGGGATTTTGTCTTGATTTGAAAATATCATACTGATTGTGGGTATATTCTTCTTATCTGTATTGCTCCTCAGATATCCATGATTTTGCCAGACAAATTGGCATTGACCCTGAGAGGGAGCCAGAGCTCCTATGGCTGGCCAGAGAGGTGGCTGTAGCCCCACTACCTCCTGAATGGAAACCCTGGTAGGACAAGCTCATTCTCATACAGTCACCCATAATGAAACAGTTTTCTTATCCTTACACACAGAACAGTGAGTGTTGGTGTGAGTGATGGTTCCCTTTAGAAAAATCCAAGCATACTCTAATGTGCCCTTAATTGAGGAATGGCTTCCATTCCAAGAACTCTACGTCTCATTCATGCTGGCTCGTTCATTCAGGTTCTTGATTACCTGACGTACCAAGGCCCTTTGTCCCCTGTAACTCAGTTATAATTTTAAGTACCATTTATAGAGGTAGGATGCATCAGGACTTTATTGTGAGTGTCATAATGTCACACGGACTCTCTGGAAGCTTGCAAGAAGTGGGCATTAAATCACTTATGACCTAGGTGATTAGATGAGCAAATTAGACAGCCCAACTTTTTTTTTAAAGACCATGGAACTGCAAGTCTGGAGAAGACTGAATAATTTGACTGGGAAATAAGATTGGGCAAGAGAAAATATAACAGGCAGAAGATGATTTTTTTGAAGTTGGGGAGTTTGATGTGACATGAAAGATCAGACACATTTTAACATATGAAATCATTTTTGGATTCTGTATTCAAATGGTTTGGGGGAAAGTATGTTATAACCTTATTGTCAGGTGTGACAGTGGTGTCAGTACCTTCATAGATAAAACACACAAAGACAAGATCCAGGAGATATTTAATGTTAGTTGTCCCCGAAACTAACAATTGCAAAGTATAAAATTAATATTTCATCACTCTATGCAGCAGATTTGCTTGTAGACTTGGCCTTCTGGAGAACCTAGGCTTGTCTACATGTCATGTGTTTTTATGTGTGTGTTTATCTATGTGATGAGCTTGTCTCCCTTTCCTACTCCAGTCAGGATGTGACTGGAGAAGTTTATTACTTCAACTTCTCCACGGGCCAGTCCACCTGGGACCACCCCTGTGATGAGCACTACCGCCAACTAGTGGCCCAGGAGCGGGAGCGTGCTCACCACGGCCGGACTGCCTCTGCCATCTCAGGCTCCGCCTCCACAGGAACCACAAAGAACAAGGAGAAGAAGAAGAAGAAGAAGGAGAAAAAAAAGAAGGAACCAGAGGAACTGAAGGCCCCAAGAGTGAGTTTGGATCTGTGTACCCTAAAATGTATTTTGTTACACAGCAGTTATATTTGTCACACTTTCTCTTCCATTCTACACATTCTTGACTGCTGTGTTTCTAAGAACACTGAAATGAATTGAACAATTATTTGCTCATCGAAGTATATCAAAAGATTTAGGACAGCAGTCGCCTAAAGTTGAGCAGAAAGGAGAAAGAAAGCTAAATTGTGTGTGCCATTCTGCTAAAGCTCTCTCTCTCTCTCTCTCTCTCACACACACACACACACTCACACACTCACTCACTCTATCACTGTCTCTCTCTCTCTCTCTCTCTCTCTCTCACACACACACTCACTCTATCACTGTCTCTCTCTCTCTCTCTCTCTCTCTCACACACACACACTCTCACACACTCACTCACTCTATCACTGTCTCTCAGCTGCTGGCTCCTCTGGCTCCACTGAGAGGGATGTGTGACCTTTCAGTTCCAGGACTGCGAGGTTCCCTGGGCAACTCCACAGACCTTCATCCTTTAAAGTCCTCACTAGGGGTAAATGTACGGTCTATATCCTCTAGTAGGGGTGAACATGTACAGTCTATATCCTCTAGTAGGGGTAAATGTACTGTCTATATCCTCTAGTAGGGGTGAACATGTACAGTCTATATCCTCTAGTAGGGGTGAACATGTACGGTCTATATCCTCTAGTAGGGGTGAACATGTACAGTCTATATCCTCTAGTAGGGGTGAACATGTACAGTCTATATCCTCTAGTAGGGGAATGAAACCTCATTGTATACTTTTATAAGGTGGTGTAAGAACAAACCCTACATACGTCACTGGAGGTAAAAGAACACGTCACTCCTCTGCAAAGTTTAGCTTTTACCAAATTGACTTTGAAGTGATGGAGGTCTGAGTTCATGGCAGAGGTGTAGAGCGTATGATGGTGTGTATCTTAGGATGTATCAGGAGCAAATTTGCATTCGCTAAGAGGACGACAGCTGGAGAGTCTGGCTCCGCCCATATTTAATTCAGATCTGGAGGTGGATGAAGAGGAGGAGGATGAAGAGCAGAAGGCGGAGTCTGTCCATGAGGTGAAAACACCCGCTAGAATATAATGCTCTGATTTTTAGCTCACTGTCACCTTTGTAGTCTTTACAGTGCAGTAAAGTATGAGGAATGATTTTCTGTATCCGTGTTGCGGTGTGTGTTTGTGTGTACGTAGAGTCTGCTAGGGTCATCAGACCTGTTGCAGAACATACACTTGGACCTGGACATCCTGAAAGGGGGACTGCAGTATGAGGTGGCCACGATGTTCTTCACTCTCCCTCACTCACACATTATGTTCCCAGCTTTTCACACACATTTATACAGCGCCAC